>NC_056725.1:619010267-619322422 GCF_019279795.1 Protopterus annectens
CAGCTATTGATAAGGACGGACAACACCACAGTAATGTGGTACATAAACAAACTGGGAGGTACCCATTCATACCCCCTATGCAGGCAAGCCATGTCTCTTTGGAACACGGCTCTGGAATTACAAATCGAACTTCAAGCACAGTACCTGCCAGGCAAGGAAAACACACTGGCAGACAACCTAAGCAGAAATATGACAGATCCACACGAATGGAAGTTGCATCCTCAAGTTTTCACAAAGATAATTCAAGCATGGGGAAGGCCAGACATAGATCTCTTTGCCTCCCACAGAAATCACCCATTGGCAAAATTCTGCCCAAGGACCTTTCATCCACAGGCCTGGAAAGTAGACGCACTCTCTTTCAAGTTGGACAGCAATGACAGTTTATGCCTTTCCACCTCTCCCTGTGCTGCCCAAAGTTCTATTAAAAACCAGAGTAGACAGACCAAAGATGATTCTCATTGCTCCAGACTGGCCAAGACAACACTGGTACCCACTCCTGAAAAGCCTGATGCATTCCCCACCATGGATCCTGCCTCTAATGCCTCTTCTACTGACTCAGCACAACTTCAAAACTCCTCGCAGTCAGCTGAAAACACTCAATCTAGCCGCATGGAAGATTCCTTAAATTCACAACAGGCCCTACTATCCAAGGAGGTGCAGGATGTCATTTTGGAGGCCAGAAGGCCTTCTACTAGAAAAGCCTACTCTGCAAAATGGAAACGGTTTTGTGCCTGGAATGAAAAAAAGGGTCAGAATCCTGGAATACTGAATTTACCTCAAATATTACAGTACCTAGCTGAGATGCTAAGCAATGGACTTTCATTCTCCTCCATCAAAATCCATGCCTCAGCCATTTCTGCAGAATACAACACTGATCCTCCTTTATTCTCTCACCCCCTCTTAAGACAGTTCCTCAGAGGGGCAAAGAATATAAAACCCCCAAGGAAACAACCAGTACCTGCTTGGGACCTCAATTTCATTCTAGAAAAACTGACCTTGCCTCCTTTTGAGCCAGCTGCTTCAACAGAACTGCAATACTTGTCCTGGAAAACATCCTTCCTCCTGGCAATCACCTCAGCTCGCAGGGTTTCGGAACTACAAGCCCTCATGGCTGTGCAACCTTTCATCATTTTCCATCAGGACAGAGTTGCCTTACGAACCAATCTGTCCTTTATGCCAAAGGTAGTATCCAGGGTAGCCTTGAATCAGGCTATCCACTTACCTACCTTTTACCCTAATCCTCAAAACAAAGGGGAAAGACTACTACATTCCTTGGACATTCACAGACAGCTGCGTTATTTGGACAGAACAAAGCCTTTCAGAAAATCAGAGCAACTCTTTGTGTCCTATGCTGCAGGAGCTCAAGGGAAGCCTATTTCCAAACAGACAATCTCAAAGTGGATAGCCCACTGCATACGCTTTTGTTATTCTTTCCATGGTAAAACTGTACCTGCAGGCATCAGATCACACTCCACAAGGGCCACAGCTACCTCTGCAGCTTTCCTCAGGGGGGTTCCTACCAAAGATATTTTGGAAGCAGCCACTGGAGTTCCGTGCATACCTTCTCCAAGCACTATCACCTACCATTATTCTCCAAATCTAGAGCAGGCTTTGCCACTGCAGTCTTACAGGGCATCCTGGCTCCTCCTAGTTCCACCTAGTGCCTACCACCCCTTTTTTTAGCTTTGGATTTCTACCCATCTGTTATGACTGCAGCTGTATGCACGATGAACATAGTACAGTTTTGTACCTACCATAAATGTAGATGTTTGAGTGCTAATACAGCTGCAGTCCAGGTTTCCCTCCCTCCTTCCCCTCTTGGGACAGGCCTAACGGCTAACCCCTCCTCATACAACCTGATTGGGGTATTTTTTTATGGTGTATTTGCTTGCAACTACTGTTTTTTGATTATATTGCATTGCATTATTACATAATTTTATGTATTGTCTTCCTTCTGGGGGCACCTGACATCTGGGGCAAGAAAAACTGAAGAAAATGGCGTCGGCTGGATCTTTTATAACCCTGTCGCACTGACGTCAGGGAGGAAGCGACGACAACCAACGCCGGACCTAGACTTTGGAATTCGGCCGACCGAGGACCCGCCTGACGGCAGGAAAACCCATCTGTTATGACTGCAGCTGTATTAGCACTCGAACCTCTACATTTATGGTAGGTACAAAACTGTACTTTCTGGTGGTCTGCCTCTGTTTTCCTCAGCAGCTTCGGCTCCGGGGGAGCTCAGCAGTATATCTCCAGCACCCCTGGCTTTTCAAGCATTGGAAAACATGTTCTCTGTCAAAAGAGTGCTAGATCCTTCACCTGCTGCTCCACCCCATGTTCCTTCTCTGGATTGTGGTCTTGGATCTACCACTCTTGCTCAGGGTCAGCCTGTCTCGAAGGACCTCCAGCCTGCTTCACCTGAGGTGGTCCCTTCCTCTTCTGACTCCTCCCCTGAGTATCCCATAAAGGAGATTCCATGGAAGAGGACTTGCAAAAGGAGATGCATGGCGTTCCCTATGGAGTCCCTCACCAAGGATACAGATTATGATGGGGGAGAGGGGTCCCCCAAAATGCCACTAGATGTCTCCTTTGCAGACATATTAGAGAAAGGATGACTGGACTTCTAAAACCCCCTCTTTGGAGGAAACTGTATTACTGGAGGCCTTCAGAACAGGACTGCCTACATTTTGGGTGGTTCCCCTGATGGACGCTCTAGTTGACCGGGTACCAGTCTAGCTTGGACATGATGGAACCAGTTCCCAAATGCCTAGATAAGATACTCACCCCTCCCAAATGCCTAGATAAGATACTCACCCCCCCCCCCCAGGACTGTACTTTCTGGATTAAGGGTATTCCCGTTGATGCTATGGTGGTGGCAGCCACTACCAAGAAGGAGCTCACCCAGCAGAGCTCCACTATCCATCCACCGAGCATTGAGTCCAGAGAGATGGACAGGTTCGGGAAGTGCGTGTGTGCCTCAGCGACGTTTTTACTGAGGGCACTCCATTGCTTGGTACACTTCACTCGCCTTCAGAGAGACTTGATCAAGGAACTCTCTGATTCCCTGGTGGAGTCGATGCCCAAGGCGGAGTTTGATAAAATTTCCCCTAAACTAGCACTCACTTCTTTAGCCAATTCCTCCATGAGGCTTATTTCTCTCTCAGTGGAGGGCTCCTCCAGAGCAGCTAGCACCAGCATCACAATGTGCAATCATGCCTGGATGCAGCTTTTAAGACATCATTTGTCATCGCCCCCTTAGATGGTTTTTCATTGCTCGGGGCCATCTGTTAAGGATACCATGACCCGCTGTGAGCAAGACAGCAAGACCTTGTCTGCCATAGGGATTGTTTTCTTTCCCCCAACAAACCTGCTCTAGGAATCAAAGGGGTGCTAAGATAACTTGGTTTCATAAGTCTCAAGGTTACTTGCCTGACCAAAGTGGAGAGAACCCTTCCAGAGGCAGAGGAGGAGCCTATAATGGGAGACACCGCCCAAGAGCCAGAGGGGGCCGCAGAACCAGGGCTCTTGGGAATCTTTTCCCGACAAGCCCTTTCAGCACCCCTGAAGCACTGCCTGACTGTCCTACTCTGGAAACAGTCTGGGGTTGTTTTTCTCTGCACTCAAGCACCTGGTCCCAAATCACATCAAACACTTGGGTGCGAAAAGTTATATCAGGAGGCTATCACATTCCCTTTTCCCTTCCTCTTTCAGATGTACTGAGAACACTCTCCAATGTTCCACCCAGTCAGAGGGAGTTGGCAGTGACTGAAATCGCTGCATTGCTGCAGACAAGAGTCATCCAAGAGGTCTTGACTGATCAGAAAGGGTCCAGAACTTACTCCCGTTTCTTTATGGTGCCGAAGAAAACAGGGGCCATGCGATCCATTCTTGGACATAAGCAATCTCAATTTGTTTGTCAAGAAGACCAAGTTCCATATGGTGATGGTACAGTCCATACTCCCATTGCTGAGGAAGGATGATTGGATGTGCTTGCTGGATTTCAAGGATGCATACTGTCATATAAAAATAGGTGCTCCAAAAGTCATCTGCACTTCTGTCTGGGAGCCAATCACTTCCAATTTCAAGCCCTGCCCTTTGGTCTCACCACAGCCCCCTGAGTGTTTACCAAGTACATGGTAGAGGTGGCAGCTCATCTAGGACTGCAAGGGTTTCAGGTATTCCCGTATTTGGATGATTGGCTTCTGATTGCCCCCACTCAGCATCAATTTTGTCAGGCCAGGGATTATCTTTACCAATTGTCTTTTTTTTTTCTAGACATCACTATTAATGTGGACAAGTCACAACCCATGCCAGTTCAGAACCTAGAGTTCATTGGGGTGTATCTGAACACCTCCACTGAACTAGCTGCCTTACCCCAACATCACAGTGACACTTTGAAGTCCCAAGTTCAAGCTATTCTGCTTTCTCCATCTCCTACAGCCAGGTTGATTCTAAAAGCTGTAGGATCTATGGCTGCTGCCTTTCTTTTAATTCCACTGGCAAGGTACTATATGCGCATTCTCCTATAGACACTGTCTGCTCAGCGGCCCATTCTACATCATCCCCTATCTGCTGCTATCAGGTTGACAAACAGTTGCAGGTCCCATCTAAGGTGGTGCATTCAAGCAGATTTGACAATCGACATACTGTTCATTCTTCCCTTACCCTCAGCCACTGTGACCACGGATGCTTCCTATCTGGGGTGGGGGGCATTTCCAGGGGAGGATGGTCCAAGGCACATGGACTCAAATGAAGACCAGTCTGCATATCAATGTCTTGGAGATGAGGGCAGTTCTTCTGAAGTCTTACAGGACGTCCTCCCTCCAGGGACTACTGCTATTCACACCAAAAAACATCAGCAAACAAGGAGGAGCTTGTTCATATCCTCTCTGCAGAGAAGCCATGAGGGTCAGGGAATGGGCTATCTCCTTAAAACAGCTTTCTTCTTGCAACACATGTACCAGGGAAATCCAGTGCGTTAGCAGATAGGCTCATCATGTGTATTTTGATGCCTCATGAGTGGTCCCTCGGTCAGTCAGTGGTGGTTCAGATAGTCGACTGTTGGGATGTTCTTCGTGTTTCACTGTTGCAGTCATTACATTTGGGTTATCTGCTTGCAGTAGCCCTCAGTCGGCCTGATTAACAAAGTCTTGGGTCCTGTGTCGGATGCTGTCCCTTCTTCCATGACGTCAGGTCATCAGGGGTATAAAACATGCAGCCACTGCCATTATATCAGTCTTTCTTGCCGTACGGTGCCCGAAGCAGAAGCAGTTTGCAAGTGGCGTTCGGTTGACTCCTGAAATTTTAGTTTTCCGAGTTTCAGAATTGAAGTCTTCAACTAAAGTTAAGTACCCCGTTGGGGAAACTTTTTCTTGCTCCTTACTGATGTTAGTAAAAGTTATAAATTGCATTACTTGTGGAAAGCAAATACCTCACAAAGATTTTCATTCGTACTGTATTCCTTGCCTGGGCCCTGACCACGAAGTACCTTGCTGTCGTTTTTTTGCTTTATTTAATCAGCGCACTATCCGTCGTCGGTATATTTTCACCTCTAAATATTTCGGTTCTCGGTTTAATTATCCAGAAATGTCGGTTAGCCATCCGACTACTGGGATTTCGAAGAAACGCAAAGATAAAAGCAGAGACAGGCTGCCTAGGTTCAAAGCTGCCGACGATGCTTCTCCTAAGCCAGTCACCAGTTCGCCGGTACTCAGTGAGGCGCTTTCGCAGCCCCTGATACCTGCTACGTCTGATTTGCAGGCCTCTACTGAGACCCATTCGGAGTTTGGTATGCCGCGAGATGCTTCAACTGTGGAACCTGCGGATATCTGTACCTTGGATGGGTCCGGAGCCACTGTGCAGGCACCAGCTTCTGAGGGTGTATTCAGGCCTACGGACTTGCATAGTAAACCGACGCCTCCTTCTTCATTTAGGCCTAAATCTCAAACCATGCCTAAGAAACTGACGCTCAGGCCTCTATGCCTAAAAATCAAATGATAAGAATGGCTGAAGATCTTATAACTTCAATCGGGGGAAGCCAACCTCCCCCTTCTAAGAAACATAGGACTGAAGTTGTTTGAGTCTTCTGACCAGGATTCTCATTTTTCTGATTCTTCTGATGATCTGGATTTGCCCTTATCTACTTATGAGGATTCTGATGCAGAGGACTGTATTCCCTCTGCTTCCCCGCCAGAGGAATTTTCTTTTGGTGAAACCTTACATACTCTAAGGGAGCATTTCCACTGGGAAAGCCAGGATTTTCCTGATTCAAAAAAGAGGCTTAGGGATTTCTTACTCCTGCCTCAGCATACCTCCTGTACTAGACATTGTTAATGCCTTTTCAGAATCTAGTTTGGCCCCTGATTCTTTGCCTCCTGCACCCAGAAAACCTGACAGATATTACAGGGTTCCTGATTCTCACAAGTTTCTTTCTAAAAATCCTTTTGTGGATCCAGAGACCATTTCACAGTGACTCAAGGGCATTAAGTCCTCTACTGCTAAAAATCCGACCCCTTCTGATAGAGACTCCAGGGTGCTGGATAGATGGGGTAAGAAGGTTTACATTTCTGCAACCTTGGCCATTAGGGCTTTAAACTGCTAGTTTCATATGTTAAAGTATCAACAACTTGTTATTAGGTTGCTTAAACAGAAAATTATGTTGATTCCTGACTGTGCTGAAAATAAAGAATTACAGGATTTAATGCATTCTGCTGAACAGGTTGGAGTCTTGCAGAAGATACCTTTGCTTCAAAGTAGGCTACATGCACTATCAGTTCTCTGCACTGCCCTTTGGCTTCTCTACTATGCCCAGGGTATTCACAAAGTTCCCATCTCCAGTCGTAGGCAAAGAAATATTCAAATATACCCATACCTGGACGATTGTCTAAGTCAGGCAGAAAGCCAGGACATACTTTTGAATCATCTGGCCTTTGTTCAAAGGGTGCTGACTTGTCTTGAGTACACCATAAATGAAAAGAAATCACACCTGGTACCCTGTCAACAAATTATATTCCTGAGATCAAGCTTGAGTACAACTTCCCAGATGGCTTTCCTCACGCCAGAGAAACGGATTCATTTGACAATCTACTTCAAACAAGTGGCCACAAAAAAACAACTATCTGCAAGGCAAATACTGCAAGCCTTGGGGTTCATGGCCTCCTGCATTCTTCTAATCCCATATGCAAGGCTGCATATGAGGAAACTACAATGGTATCAAAAAAGTTTATGGTGTCACCATTCGCAGGATCTAGAAGCAATGATTCCTATCATACCTTGCCTACGGCTAGATTTCCTTTGGGTGGGCAGAGGCCTGCCACCGAAACAGAGGACTACCATTCACACTACCCCCTGCCACCCAAACCTTAGCAGACGCATCAGACTATGCATGGGGGGTATCTCCTGGCAGGGAAGTGCATTCCGGGCAAATGGAACCCAAGTCAAATGCACCTGCACATAAATCAAAAGGAAATGTTAGCTGTACAGAATGCTCTGACAGCCTTCAAGGACCACATTCTTCCAGGACAACTAATGGTAAAGATGGACAACACCACTGTCATGTGGTACATAAAAAAGCAGGGGGGTACACATTCTTAGCCCCTCTGCAGACTAGCTGAGGCATTGAGGAACACAGCCTTGAGTTCCTAGTGAATCTACAAGCTCAATTTCTGCCAGGAAAACTAAATACACTGGCAGATGGACTAAGCAGAAACCTCATGGACCCACATGAGTGGAAACTAGAACCAAGGATTTTCAACATGTTGACAAGAAAGTGGGGGAGCCCAGATACAGACCTGTTTTGCCTCCCCCCAGAACCATAAATTGGACAAATTTTGCACAAGGATTCCCCACAAGCTAGCTTGGAAAGTGGATGCTCTGTCCTTCAGCTGGAAGAATCTATCAGTTTATGCCTTTCCTCCTCTGCCTCTGCTCTCCAAGGTGCTACTAAACATCAAACAGGACAAGCCAAGGACGATTTTAATTGCACCAGACTGACCACACCAACACTGGTAACCCCCTCTTGCGCAGTGTGTCATGCTTGGCCCCATGGCACCTGCCTCAGACTCCTTCCCTCTTGTCTCAGCAGGAGAACCAGATTCTGCACCCTCAGCTGCCAACTCTGAACCTAGCAGCCTGGCTAATCACTCCTTTACCATCCCTCAGTAAATCAGTGATGGCTATCATTTTAGAGGCAAGGAGGCCTAGTACTAGAAAATGTTATGCTGCAAAATGGAAAAGATTTTGTGCATGGAATCAATCTCAAGGAATGAGCGCAGCAGTGCCCAATTTAACTCGGATTCTACAATACTTGACTGAGATGCTTCATAAGGGCTTGTCCTTTTCCTCCACCAAAATTCATGCCTCAGCCATTTCAGCTCATTACAGCACAGAGCTCTCGCCTCTTCTCTCACCCACTGCTCAAGCAGTTCCTCAGAGGGGCAAAAATTTAAGGCCACCTAGGAGAGCTTCAACTCCAGCCTGGGACCCTAACTTTGTCTTGGTGAAACTCACTCTTCCTCCTTTCGAGCCAGCTGCTACTGCAGATTTAAAATTCCTTTCCTGGAAAACAGCTTTCCTTTTAGCAATCACTTCTGCAAGAAGGGTATCTGAATTACAGGCCCTTATGGCAGTGGAGCCTTTCATTATCTTTCATGCAAACAGGGTGCCCTTCAGAACCAATCCCTCCTTCATGCCCAAGGTGGTATCCAGTGTGGCTCATTCATTTGCCTACCTTCTTTCCTAACTCTCAGAACAAAGGGGAATGGAAACTGCACTCCTTAGATGTGCACAGACAACTTAGATTTTACTTGTACAGGACTAAACCTCAAAAGGAAATCTGAACAACTGCTGGTGGCATTTGCTGCAGGGACAGAGGGGAAAGCTATTTCAGAGCAAACCATTTCAAAATGGATAGGCCACTGCATTCATTTCTGCTATAAGAACTATGGAAAACCTATCCCACAGGGCATCAGAACCCCATTCAACCAGGGCTGCATCTACCTCCACAGCCTTTCTCAGGGGCATTCCTACCAGGGACATATAGAAGCTGCTACCTGGAGTTCTGTACATACTTTCACTAAGCATCATCATTTGCCAATTCTCTCTAAATCCAGAGCTGGCTTTGCCACTGCAGTCTTGCAGGGTCTTATAGCTGGTCCTAATTCTATTTAAATTCTTCCTCTCAACCTTAGCTTTGGGAATCTACCCAAATGTAATGACTGCAACAGTGAAACATGAAGAACATAGTACAATTGTGTACACTTACCATAAATGTAGATGTTTGAGTGTATTCACTGTTGCAGTCCTGGTTACCCTCCCTCCAGCCCCCTTTCTTCTTTTGGCTATACCTCTACTCTCCCATACTATGCTCAAAAAGCTTTTTGGTGCATTTGCTTTTTTGTTGGAGGTATATCCGTGTAATTATAGATTTAATTGCTTCCCATTAGGGGGCACCTGACATCTGGGGCAAGAATAACTGATGTAATGGTGTCGGCTGCATGTTTTATACCCCTGACGACCTGACATCATGGAAGAAGGGACAGCATCCAATGCAGGACCCAAAACTTTGTTAATCAGGTCGACTGTGGGCTACTGCAAGCAGATAACCCAGATGTAATGACTGCAACAGTGAATACACTCTAACATCTACATTTATGGTGAGTGTACACAACTGTACTGTCTTCCCTGCTGCGACCACTGCATCACCTTAAAACAACAAATGTAGCAGTTATTTCTCTTTGATTTTCCATTCAGGGGACTCCCTGTGGGATGATCTGGTCCATGATTGGCCTCTGGGACTCCTCTATGTCTATCCTCATCTTCCTTTGATCCCAAGGTTTCTTCAGAAAGCCATATGGTTGTAGAGCTCAGTAATCCTCATTGCCCCTTTCTGGCCTCATCAGGTGTGGTTTTCCTTCCTTTGGTCTCATCTCAAACATCCTGAATGGATGTTGGAATCCAAACCGGATCTCCTTTCTCACGCGAAGTTAGGACGCCACCCCGAGCTCCACACTCTAAAGTTGGCCACATGGTTTCTCCAGTTCCTTTGATTGTTAGAGGACCCATGTTTTCCTCTCCTGTCAAAGCTATACTTTTGGCCTCTCAGAAACAGTCTAAGAAGGTATACAAGAGTAAGTGGAAGAGGTTTTCGATATGGGCAGTCAGCAATAACACTGATCCCTTTTCAGCTCTGATTCTTGTATTCTGTCATTTTTGGACTCTTTATATAAACGAGGTTCTAGTTTTGCTACCATTAAGCTTCAGTTAGTGGCTGTGTCCAACTTTCATTCTGGAGTGCCTTCAGAATCTATCGCTTCTGCTAGGCTATGTAAAGCCTTCATGAAAAGGTTTTTTCTCTTGAGGCCTCCTGTTAAAGATCCTACTCCGCCGGGGATCTCACTCTGGTTCTACAGGCCTTAACCCGGAGACCCTTTGAGTTGACTAAGAATTGTGACTGGAAGTTGTGACTGGAAGTTTGTCTTGGAATTCCGCCTTTCTTGTTGCCATTATGTCTGCAAAGAGGGTTTCCGAGTTGCAAGCACCATCTTCCAAACATACTTGCATCATTTTCCACAAGGATAGGGTGTCTGTCCGTACTAATCTACCACTTCCAATATATATATATATATATATATATATATATATACATACACATATATACAGTGGATATAAAAACTGTAAGGTTTTTGTGATATAAAAAAATGAGAACACAATAAATCATTTCAAAACTTTTTCCACCTTTAATGTGACCCTATAACCTGTACAATTCAATTGAAAAACAAATCTGTTTGGGGAAGAAATATACAAAATAAAAAATGTGCAATAAGCTGGTTACATAAGTGTGCATGCCCTTAAACTAATACTTTGCTGAAGCACCTTTTGATTTAATTACAACATTGTCATCTTGGATACACACCTGCCATCAGTTAGAGACTCTGATTAGCCCCAAATAAAGTTCAGCTGTCCTAGTAGGATTTTCCTGACATTTTCTCAGTTGACTGCTACAGCAAAAGCCATGGTTCGCAGAGAGCTTACAAAGCATCAAAGGGATCTCATTGTTGAAAGGTACCAGTCAGGAGAAGGGTACAATAAAATGTCCACGGCATTGGATATACCATGGAAGGCAGTGAAGACAGTCATCTAAAGTGGAGAAAATATGGGACAACAGTGCTTTTGCAAAGAACAGGACATCCCTCCAAAATTGATAAAAAGACAAGACAAAAACTGATAAGGGAGGCTGCCAAGAGACCTACAGCAGCACTGAAGGAGCTGCAGGAATTTCTGGTTGTGTACAATATGTGACAACAATCTCCTGTACTCTCCAAATGTCTGGACTATGGGGTAGGGATGCAAGACTGAAGCCTTTTCTTACACAGAAAAACATCCAGGCCCAGCTAAAATTTGCAAAACAATACATTGTCTCCCAAAAGCATGTGAGAAAATGTGTCCTGGCCTGATGAGACCAAGGTTGAACTTTTTGGCCACAATTCCAAAAGGTACGTTTGGCGCAAAAACAACACTTCGCATCACCAAAAGAACATCTCCATGGTGAAGCATGGCGGTGGCAATATCATGCTCTGGGGTTGCTTTTCTTCAGCTAAAACTGGGGCTTTAGTCAAGGTGGAGGGAATTATGAACAGTTCCAAGTACCAGTCATTTTTGGCTCAAAACCTTCAGGCGTCTGCTAGAAAGCTGAAGATGAAGAGGAATTTCACCTTTCAACATGACAGTGCCCCCAAGCATACATCCAAATCAATAATAGAATGGCTTCACCAGAAGACAAAGTTTGGAATGGCCCAGGCAGAGCCCAGTCATAAATCTAATAGAAAATCTGTGGAGTGACCTGAAGAGGGCTGTGGACAAGAGATGCCCTCACAATCTAACAGATTTGGAGCGGTTTTGCAAGGAAGAGTGGGCAAATATTGCCAAGTCAAGATGTGCCATGCTGATGGACCCCTACCCAAGAAGACTGAATGCTGTAATTAAATCAAAAAAGTGTATCAGCAAAGTATGAGTTTAATGGTGTGCACACTTATGCAACCAGCTTATTGTACGTTTTTTATTTTTTTTTATATTTTTCCCCTAACAGATTTGTTTGTTTTTTAATTGAATTGTACAGGTTATAGGTCACATTAAAGGTGGGAAAAGTTTTGAAATGATTTATTGTGGTCTCATTTTTTTGTATCACAAAAAACAGGCATTTTAACAAGGGTATGTGCACTTTTTATATCCCCTGTATATTTGATATAAATGTATATGTGTACGTGTGTGTATGTGTGTGTGTGTGTATAATGTATTAAACTAGAATGAATGTGCTAAAAATTTTTGATCTGAAGTAATTTACTTCTTTTATTCTTCAACCTGTGGGAATACGGATCGGATCCGAGCCGGCAACTTCACAAGCATCTGCTCAGAGCTCCAAGCTCGTTCCCCTATCCATAATACACCTCCACCTTCCTTCCCCCAAATCTTGTTTGCCGCGGCTATCGCTTGCATCATGGCCGCTGAACTCCGGTGTTGTGAGTAGTGATTTGAAGCTTCTAGTTTAAATTTAATAGCTTTTGTGTGTGTTTGTTTAGTAGTGTAGGGTTCATCAGTATGTACTAGGCTATCTGCCCGAGGGCATTTATAAGCTTAGCCATAGTTTGTCAGCTTTCACCACCCCATTGATTAACTAACTGATCCTTTGTCAAGCAGAGCCAATGAAGTGATCCCAGGGGTGTATTTTCTGTTACCCATCCACTCATCAAGGTTTCTCTTGAAGAGTGTTAGTGAGGGGCTCTGCCTGATGTAATTTGGAATTTTGTTCCAGAGCATGGAGAGTCTCTGTGACAGGAATCTATCCCTCCAGCGTGTTTTATTTATTGTTGTGGTGAGGTTTAGCTCACTAGAGCATGTGGCTCGCAGCGACTTAGATTTCTTTAGGTAGAGCATGCCCATCAATTCTGAGTTGAACATGGCTTTGTAAGTCAGGCAGAGATCACTTCTGAGTAAGTGGTATGCCTCTGAGTACAGCTGGAGTTTTTTTCAGTCGGGCTGTATAGGACATATGATTGAGGCCAGTAATCCTCTTGGTGAGGTACTTTTGTGGTCTCTCCAGCTGTTGTAAGTGTCTTGTGAGGTGCATCCCAATTGGGGCATTGTACTCTATGATGGGTCTAATGAGTGACGAGTAGAGGGGCACTATAGCCTCTTTATTTCTAGATGTGAACCCTTTAGTAATTAGATGGGCCACATAGAAGGATTTCCAAACTACTTTCACAGTATCATTGTCAAAGGAGAGATTGCTATCTACCTGGGTCCCCAGATCTCTTATTACCAATTCTGTATTAAGGGGGCTGCCACCTATGTGGTTATTCGTGGGTGTTTTGTTTTTCCCAGATGAGATGACTATGCATTTTTTGGCATTTAGCATGAGGCCATGACTTTGACACCAGGTGTCCGTCTCAGTAAGGCCTTTTTGGAGGATGTCCATGTCAGCTGGAGAGTCAGTTATGGCTCCCAGTTTGCAGTCATTGGCAAAATTGATTAGCCATAGTCCTCCTGTGTTTGCCTGTACTTCTGAGAGGTATATGCTGAACAGTAGGGGTCCCAGGACCGAGCCTTGCGGAACACCACTTGTGACTGGTTTAGAGTCGGACCTGTAGCCCGCTATTCTTAACATGTGAGTTCTGTCTGTAAGCCTGTTGGCACCGCATCTCGTGACATAGGGGTTTATGTTCAGGCTGGTGAGTTTTTCTGTAGTACCCGAGTGGGGAATGGTGTCGAAAACCTTGGCAAGGTCAAGGTAGGCTGTGTGAACCACCCTTCCCTCGTCTTTGGTCTTGGTGACTGTCTCGAATTAGTCAGTCAGGTTTAGTAGGCATGATCTGCCCTTAACAAAGCCGAACTGGGTCGGGTCAAGTGTTTGGAGGTTCCCAATGTCTTTGTTAATGAGTTCCATGATGATACACTCCATAGCCTTGCAGACCAGGCTAGTCAGGCTTATGGGGCGTTAGTTACCAGGGTCAGTTGTGGCCCCTCCTTTGTGGAGAGGAGCAACCGTTGCTGTGCACCATTCTATGGGCATGTATCCTGTGGAGAGGCTGAGGTTGAAAAGCGTGTTTAGGTGGGGGGTTAGTTCATTCTGTAGTTTGTGCAAGACGCAGCCTGGGACACCATCTGGTCCCATTGACGCTGTGTTTTTGGCTTTTGAAAGCGCTGTTTTCACCTGTGCGTCTGTGATTTTTGGGACACTATACTTTTCCGGTATTGTCGTGGGCCCTTTTGGAGGTCAGAGGTGGGTGAAGTTTGCACTGAATCTATCTGCCAGGATGTTGGCAATATCAGTAGGTTCAGTATAATTTGTGCTATTTTGCACTAGTTCAGTGCATATCTGCGACTTGCCACTTAGATTCTTAACATAGCTAAAGAAGGCTTTGTGGTTATCTTTTGAATTCTTGGCTATTTTTCTTTAGAAGTTAGCCTTAAATGATTTCATGAGGGACCTTAGTTTCTTACTGATACTGATCAGGGATGTCTTTCCTTCTTGGGATTTGCTTTTTTTCTGTACTAGTTTCCTCCTCCTATTGTATAGTCTATTTATTGCAGGGGTCCAACAAACTGGTTTCCTTCTCTTAGAGGAGTGAGTCTTGGTTTTGCTAGGGATGACATGATCCATGCATCCTTGTAGGTGCTCATAGAGTGCATTTGTAAAGGTTTCTGCATCTTGGGCTGCGTTATCCTTTAGCATGGGGGCTGTGAATCTTGCTACCTCTGTCTTAAGTAAGGTGAAGTTTGCTTTAGAAAAGTTTTTTTACTGTGCTTTCCTTAGTTGGGGGTGTTGGTGGGGTGTGGACATACAGAGTGATTAGTTTATGGTCTGATCTAACCAGTGACGGGTTGACCTCCGGTGTGGAACACCTGTTGCCTATGTTGGTGATAACCACGTCCAGTATGTTTTCACTTCTGGTAGGGGAGTTTACCAGCTGATCCAGGGCATTTGAGTTGATGAATTCCAGGAAGTGCTGGGCCTGGGAATTGGTACTAGAGTAGTTTTCCCAGTGAATGGTAGGGTAATTGAAATCGCCCAATATCAGGGTGTTCGGTGGGACCTTCATGTTTTCCAGTGTCTCCAGAAAGGTGGAGTGGTGATCCTGGGTCATGGAGGGTGATCTGTAGCAGGCCACAATTTGCATTTCCGATTTGCCCGATGTTAGTTGCCCATGGATGATCTCAGAGGTATCATGCTGCGCCACTAACCTGGAGGTGTAGGTATCCTTGATGAATATGGATACTGTCAGAAAAATATGTATTAGTAATATGCTTAGTGCATTTAAGGCTTGAAAAGGGTTAACACATTTATTCTGTTTCACACTGCATAAAATCTGTACAAATTGTAGAAGCTTTCTAACCTTGTATTGTCATGAAATATGCGCAGCTATAATCTTTGCTTATGCTTTGGAAATTTACAAGGAAGCAGATAATTTCTGCTTGTGTCAGGAAAATAATGAATAGATGTATCTCTTGTGTAAATGTTATGAGACTTAGACAAGGAGTTCCGCTTGTGCTGTGAGAAACTACACAGCTGCAGAAGCTATAGATAATCAGAACAAAGACTGCTTGAAAATATGAACTGCAATCAGCATTTGCTTGTGCCTAAGTTAGAAAAGTACCTTGAAATGTAACACATGTATTAGAACTACACAATAGAAGCTTGTAACGGGCTAGAGCCCACCAAGGCCAGGTTGTTTTTCTCAAAATGTTTTTCATAAATCCAGTCATGTCAGCAGAAAATCTGAGTAACATCTGCTGTATAACAATACTGAAAATTGTGTTTGATTACGTCAACCATAGAAGGCAATGTCTTGTAGAACAGTATAAGAATAGCATACTTCCTGTTAGTAGTTAGGCAAAATCCTGTATTTGCATGTTTTTGTCTCCTTGCAGCAAGTTATTAAATATGCCTTATCTGAACTTTACGTGTATTGGTCGTTGAAGTTTTTTCCTTTGACAGATACACCCCCACCTTTTGTGTTGTGGTCCGTGTTCTGTGGCCGAAACATGTGGTACGAGTTGTAGTCCGGTAGTGCTGGGGTGCTCTCTGGAGCCTTGAACCAGGTTTCAGTTACTGCACAGATGTTGACGTTCTCCATACTGAGGAGTGCTTCGAGCACGTGCATTTTGAGATTTAAAGTCCTGACGTTGAGTAGCATAACCCTCAGTTTTTTGTTAATTGTGCTGTTTACGGAGGTGGGTTTGACTTTTGAGCCTTGCCTAAAAAAGGCACTATGGGGGCAGCAAGAGTCTTGGCCAGTATTCAAGAGCCTAGGGGTGACAGGTGCAAGTTATCTCTTGTGAAGTGGCTTGTCGAGCATGTCGTCCCAGGCTGACCGACACTGAATCCCGTTTGAATGACACCAGAAGCTTAGCCAATTGTTGAAATTGATCATTTTTTATTTATACTGAGGTATCATTCTTCCCTGTTCAGTTTTGGCAGAAAAGTAAATCTCAGTGGAATGCTGGTATGCAGATATTTACAAAGCAATGGCAGGGAGGCTTCAGTAAGAAAGCAAGGACCCTTTGATAACAAAGGGTAGTCAAATAAGGCAAAATAACTATATAAAGGACCTTGTTCCCTGTACCACATTGGCAGTCTTATTTCTTCCAGAATGTCTGAATAATTTCTTCCTTGGGGAAGTGGATATGTTCTGAATGTGGTCCATTTAGGATACAAATGGCAGTGGGAGGAATTTTCTGTTTTTGAGGGTATTCCTCTTCATCTGCTAGACCTTCTTTTTCCTCCTGTCCTACATCATGTGTTGTTTCAGGGAGTAATGGAAGCTGTTTCTCCTCCCAAATTGGGAAAGCATTTTACTGAAGAATGTTTTTGGTGCCAAAGACAGAAAGCTCCTAGAGACCATTTCTGGAGCTTTCTTTCCTGAATCACTTTGTTATAGTGCCTAATTTCAAAATGTTTTCACTTCACAGCCCTATTACCTCTTCCTCTTCATTTCAGTTTCATATCATCACATTTCTATTCATTCATATTTCAGACATTTCTTAATGTTTTGTGTGCTTGATCCCATTATCATTTTACTTGTACTTTGGGTTATCCACTGCTCCAAGGGTGTTCAGGAAAGTGGTTAGCTCCTGTTGTAGCCCATTGCAGGCTACGGGGTTAGTCACGTTTCCATATTTAAATGATTTAGTTATCTTTGTAGTCTGTTCTGAAGTGTCAGGAGTCTCTCACACAGGCTGGAATTCCAGATCATTCAGAAAATAATTTTAACTCCATGACACAGGGTTGTTTCTGTGACACCTGCTAGATACCTCATTACAAATGGCTTTTTTTCCACAGGAAAAAGTAGATCTCTGTTTAGATCTAATGTTATTGTTTATTCTTCTGATTCAACCTTTGGGTTATCAGATCCTTTTGGTTCCAACCTCGGTGCCTTCAGAAGCTGAGGATATAAGGCTCCGAATCTTCCCCCACCCATAATACCTGTCATCCTCCACATTACCAGAAATGGCATATGCTGCCTGATCAAGAAGGTTATATTTTCGAGGACTCTTGATTTCTTGTAGCAATTTGATAAGTACTTTTTTTTTCTTATTAGTCCCTTTTTGGACAGTTTGATACCTACCTTTTTTCCTACCCTATTTAGAACTTAAAAAATGTGTATAAATTCTTCCATCTTTTGCAATAAATATAATTTTTTTCCTGCTACTATAGGATTGTCTTTTATCTGTAGGTAGTTTTATTGTTAAGGGTTTTGAATGTTTGATGTTAAGTTGTCAATCTCGCCTTCATTCTTGCTTGATGGGTTCGGAGCCGATCCCTTGGCTCCGACTCGGCACTTGCTAAGCTCGAGAGTCACTTTTACCAGCTCGAGGCAGCCCCATATCCCATGATGCAAGGCGGTAAATACCCAGATCTCGTTTGCCGCTTCGCTTATGAGGTCCTCCTTTTACCAGCTCCTGGTAAGTGATTTACTAATTCGCTAATTTAGCCCCTTTTAACTTAAAAAACCCTTATTGTTAGTTTTTATTTAGTTTTAATCTGTTTCTGACAGAAATTTGTCTGTCTCTTATTATTTTTTTAGTCAGACTTTACCCATCCCACCCCCCCCCCCTGTTAGGGTGTGTGTGTGTGTTTGTAGTTATACCTTTTTGGTATATTTAAATTTAAATTCTTTGACTGGTGTGTGTGTGTGCTTGTGTTACACCATGTCATCAAAAGAAAGGGTCTCAGGCTTTAAGAAGTGTGACTCGTGCTGTCAGAAGATGTCTCTGACAGACGGTCACACTTCTTGCCTTTATTGCCTGGGGCCTCTTCACCTGCAGGACTCCTGTGCTATATGTCATTCTTTCAGCCAGAGAGTCCTGCAGGAAAGAAACAAATTAATACTCAGGGGCCTTCTTAAGCCGGAGGGCTCTCCGGCTAAGTCGGCTCCACCTAAGACTGCCAAGTCTTCCAAGGCCCAGGCTTCTGTGTCAAAGCCTGCGGCCTCGGCTACGACTCGCTCTGAGTCGAGATCGGCTCCGGCTGGAGCCGATTCTGGCTTAACCAAGCCTTCGGCACCGATGGCTATCGGTGCCGATTCTGCATCGACCACTTCGGTGTCGGCTCCGATCGGCTCCGACCACCATGTGGCACAGGCATCGGTGTCGGCTCCGATCGGCTCCAACACCGTTACTTTTGTGGCTGTATCGGCTCCGGCTGGAGCCGATGCATCGAGGCTACCTGTCTGCTCCGATAAGTTGTCGGCTCCGACAGGTTCAATAGTTTCATCGGTTCCGATGGCTCCTTCAAGGAAGAGGTCGAGGTCTCCTTCCTTGGAGCCGATACTTTCGGCTCCGGCTTCACCTCTCCTCTCGGAACGGAGCCATCGGAGCCGATCTTCAAGGTCATCCAGGCTTTCGGACCATGACTTAGAGAGAGTGGTCAGTAGATTACTTAAGTCACAGGCACTGGCCCAAATGTTGCATAGTCCGTCTCAACAGACGACTATTGGTCCACACCCCGTTACAGTTCCTCCTTCAACTCTACCCCAGAGCTTGGAGTTGGAGTCTTCGAATGGTTACTGCTACGGCTGAGGGACGGATACCCCTTCTGTCCCTTCAGCCTCTACTCTTATCTCCTCTTGAGACCTTCCTTAGAGGGATTCGGTGGCCGGGCTTCCATGGTCTCCTCCGAGGGGGTGAGTGGCATCGGACCCTTGTCCGAACCCGCTCTTCCCCTTGGAGCCTCTGCCTTGGTGAGCTCGGCTCCGACATCTGCCTCGGAGACTTCCCTTTCGGTGGTCCCTGGAGTT
The DNA here is from genome assembly GCF_019279795.1 of Protopterus annectens. Lineage (NCBI taxonomy): Eukaryota > Metazoa > Chordata > Ceratodontiformes > Protopteridae > Protopterus > Protopterus annectens. The sequence continues at coordinate 619,029,560 of NC_056725.1, forward strand.
CCTAGCTCTTCGGAGCGGGTTCTCTCGGACCTGCCTGGGAGGGGAGCATTCGAGGTGATGAAGTGTGTGCTGGCCACTGGTATCAGCCAGCAGTCTGTTCCCTTAGCTCCTCCCTCTATAGTGCCTGTTGACATCTCTGCCACTTCTCTTGCTACAGAACCCAGAGATCCTCCGCCTCAGGTTTCCCCATTGGGAATTTCCCCTCTTCGAGGATTCTCCTGATGTTTCGGGAGATCCTCCTAGGAAGAGGACTTGTAAGAGGAAACACGTAGACTCCCGAGTCTATCACTTCAGATACTGACTTTGATGAGTCAGAGGGATCCCCAAGATCCCCCTCTGAGGATGTCTCCTTCTCAGACATCCTAGAATTCCTTAGACAGAGGGGAAACTGGCCCACCAATAATCCCTCTGAGGATGAGTCAGTATACCTAGAGGCGTTTGGATCTCGGCCCTCCACCTCCTGGGTGTCTCCGCCTTCGACCCCTTATGCAGGTTATTGCCCGAAGGCGTGGGCTGCTCCTGACTCTGTAGAGCCAGTCCCTAGGAGGCCTTCAAAATTTATCACTGCCCGTGTGACAAGCAATTCCTCACTAAGGGTGTCCCGCTGATGCCATGGTGGTGGCTGCTGCCACCAAGAAGGAACTTGCAGATCCTTCCGTACCCGTCCATCCTCCTAATAAGGACTCTAGGACCATGGATAGGTACGGTGGCGGATGTTTTCCTCAGCGACCTTTGCTATCGTTGCTGAATTACCTGTGTCACTTCACCAGACTCCAGAAGGATATCCTTAAGGAGCTGGGTGAAGTAGTACAGGATCCTACAGCTGCAGGGGCTCAAGAAAAAATTGCTTCGCAGCTAGGAACCCTTAATTCCATTGCAAACTCCTCCATGCGGCTAATATCATATGCTGCTGATGGAGCGAGTAGGGCCGCAGGTACAGGTGTGGCTCTTAGACGCCAAGCCTGGATGCGGCTATGTGACTTTGCAGATCCCTTTAAGGCGTCCTTCACAAATTCTCCCTTTGATGGGTCAGCTTTGTTTGGCCCTCAGGTGAAGGAAACTTTGACCAGGTGTGAGCAGGACGGCAAGACTCTTTCTGCTGTAGGAGTCCGTTTTCCACCCCTTCTAGACCTTACCCCAAAGGACAGAAAGGTGGCAAAATGTGGTTCATAAATCCCAAGGAGTCACGCCCGGATTCACGTGGTCAGTTTACCCCTAGAGGCAGAGGGGTAACAACAACAGGCGCGCTCTAGAGGCAGAGGGGTCCAAAAACCAGGGAAACAGAGAGCCTCTCTCTGACAAGCCCTTTCAGCATCCCTGAGATGTTGCCCGGCTGTCCCTCCTTGGAGGCAGTCGGGAAGATTATCACTGTACCCAGAAGCCTGGCATTCCCTCACTCAAGACAGATGGGTACAGTCAATCATATCCAAGGGTTACATAATTCCTTTCGAGGAAAGTCCTTTCCCCTCAAATTCCCTTCCAGATGTACCACCGGTCGAAGGGAAATTGCAGAGTTAGAAGTCTCAAAACTACTGCAAAAAGAGCCATTCAGCCAGTTACAACAGACCATTCAGAGCCGGAATCTACTCAAGGTTCTTTTGGTCCCCAAAAGACGGGAGACTGGAGACCAATATTGGATCTCAGCAGACTCAACAAGTCTGTGAGGAAGACAAGATTCGAATGGTCACTCTTCAGTCAATTCTGCCCTTCTTACAGAAGGACAACTGGATGTGCTCAATAGATCTTCAGTATGTGTACTATCACATCAAAATTCACAGACGCTCCAGGAGATTTCTCCGCTTTCGGCTGGGGTCCAGTCATTTCCAGTTCAGAGCCCTGCCCTTTGGTCTCACTACAGCCCCAGAGTGTTCACCAAATGCATGGCAGTGGTCACGGCTCACCTGAGACGTCAAGGATTCCAGGTGTTTCCGTATCTCGACGACTGGCTCCTGTCAGCCACCACCAGGCATCAGCTTATTCAAGCCAGGGATTACACAATAAGTCTTTGTTCTCATTTGGGCATCTCGATCAACTTCGAAAAGTCATCCTTATCGCCCTGCCAGTCTATTACTTTCATAGGCGCAAACTTAAACACTGTTCGGATGTCAGCTACCCTTACAGATCAAAGAGTTTCAGACATTCAGAGTCATGTCAGGATCATTCTGGCCAACAAGAAAGTACAGGCCAGAATGGTTCTAAAGGTATTAGGCCTCATGGCTGCGGCCATTACTCTTCTTCGCCTGGCTCGATTCTACATGCGCCTTCTTCAGTGGATGCTGTTCACACAGTGGTCGTACCAACAACTTCCAATGCGTCACCAGATTCTGGTGACACAGACTTGCAAAGATCATCTTGCTTGGTGGATCACATCTCCTCAGGTTCACCAAGGCAGGTACTTTGTACCCCCATCCCCGATAGCCACTGTCACCATGGATGCCTCCCTGATCGGGTGGGGGGGTCATTATCAGGGCAGGATGGTTCATGGGACGTGGCAGCCATTCGAGTACCATCTGCACATAAATGTCCTGGAGATGAGAGCAGTGCTTTTAACGTTGCAAGCCCTCAACGACTTTCGTAGGGACAATTGCAGTCCACACAGACAACATGTCTGTAGTTTGGTATATCAACAAACAAGGCGGAACCAAGTCCTACCCCTTGTGTCAAGAAGCGCTCAGACTATGGCAATGGGCGATCTCCTCTCATCGGTTTCTGGTAGCAACGCATATCCCTGGGAAAACCAACATTGTAGCGGACAGATTGAGCAGAGCTATTCTCATGCCTCACGAGTGGTCTCTCAAGCAATCTATAGCGGAAGAGATATTTCTGGAATAGGGTCGTCCATGTTGCGATCTTTTTGCTACTCCCCAAAACAGCAAATGCCCAGACTTCTTCTGTCTCTTCCCTCTACCAGGCCATCCCCCCAGAGACGCTCTGACCCAGGATTGGCCCCAGGGACTTCTTTATGCCTTCCCTCCATTTCCTCTGATCCCTCAAGTTATCCAGAAAGCTACCGTTTGAGAGCCAAATTGATTCTCATTGCCCCTTACTGGCCTCGACAAGTTTGGTTCCCGTTCCTCCATCATCACCTTTTGGTGCAGCCGTGGCATCTGGACCCAGTGCCAGATCTTCTGATTCACCAATCCGGTCAGCTGCACCAGTCTATCCCTTCTCTCAACCTCACAGCATGGTTGCTCCACTTCCTTCCTTAGCCAGGCTTCCTTTGATCTCTAACCCAGTTAGAGACATCATAGTAACCGTTAAAATCCTCTACCAGGAGGATTTATACAAGCAAATGGAAACGTTTCTCTTATTGGGCTAAGGCCAAGAATATTGATCCTTTCACTGCCCCTGTTCAGGCAGTCCTGGACTTCTTAGCAGAGATTTTTCATGCAGGCTCCTCTTCTTCCACAGTCAGAGTTCAATTGGCTGCTATCTCCAACTTTCATGTCGGGTGCAGATCATAATATTATGTCCCATAGGCTCTGCAGGGCCTTCTTGAAAGGAATTTTCCTACTAAAGCCTCCAATCAGGAATCCTCCTCCTCAGTGGGATCTAAATTTAGTGCTGATATCCTTGATTCTTCCCCCCTTCGAGCCAGCTGTTTCTTGTTCCCTGAAATTTCTTTCTTGGAAAACTTTATTCCTAGTGGCTATTACATCGGCCAGGAGGGTGTCTGAACTTCATGCTCTATCGGTTCGACCCCCCTATTTGGTTTTTCACAAAGACAGAGTATCTTTGAGAACTAATCCGACCTTTTGCCTAAGGTCGCTTCAAAGACCAATTTGAATCAATCCATTGATCTCCCTGTATTTTTCCCAAACTATTCAGACAGAGCTGAACAAAAACTACATTATCTTGATGTCCACCGTCAACTTAGATATTATTTGGACAGAACAAAAAAATTTAGAAAATCTGATCAACTTTTTGTTTCCTATGCGGATAATAAAAAAGGCCTTCCTGTTTCTAAAGTGACCTTGTCCAGATGGCTTTCTTCGGTCATCTCTGAAATTTATCTGCTCAGGGGAAAACAGCTGTGCTCAAAACCTAAAGCACATTCAACTAGGAGCTTAGCTACTTCTACAGCCTTTCAAGCTAGACTTCCTTTAGACACTATTTGTGCAGCGGCCACTTGGGCCACTCCTCACACTTTTGTTTCCCATTACAAATTGGACTTGGCCTCCAGGGACAGAGCCAGTTTTGGCTCTACAGTCCTCAAGAGTCTGTTCCATTGAGCCACCCAGGATAGAGGTGCTAGGGACGCGGTCCCATCAAGCAAGAATGAAGGCGAGATTGACAACTTAACATTAAGAAGTTATGTACCTACCATAACGTTCCATGTTAGTTGTCTTCTCTCGCCTTTCTTGCGACCCTCCCTCCTTCCCCCAGGCCTGGACAGACCTTGTTATAAGACATTATTATGCTGAAGACCATTCAGACCTGGTCCTTCTTCCATCCTGTAAGTTTTCTTTCTTCCTTTGGGAAGTGTTTTATGCTTGGTGCTATTGCCCTTTGTCATCAAACGAGATCTGGGTATTTACCGCCTTGCATCATGGGATATGGGGCTGCCTCGAGCTGGTAAAAGTGACTCTCGAGCTTAGCAAGTGCCGAGTCGGAGCCGAGGGATCGGCTCCGAACCCATCAAGCAAGAAAGAAGGCGAGAGAAGACAACTAACATGGAACGTTATGGTAGGTACATAACTTCTTATTTCTTATTACCTTACCAGTCTCATGGCTGACCAGGTTTAGGGCTTTAAGAAATATGTGGCCTGCTGAGATGAGATTCCACTGCAGGACCCACACTGCCTTTGTGTTTATTGTCTTGGAGCAGCCACTTACAGACAGACTGTGAGGCTTGCTCCTCTTTCAGTTCTAGAGTCATTCATAGCTATAGAGACAACTTGTGTTAAAATGTCTTGCTCCTCATTCAGCAAGTCAACTCAGGCCTTAACTACTTCTGCTTCTCCTTCTGTTTCTCCAGCTAAGACCATGGAGAACTCTAGACAGAAAGAAAATTTGAAGGACAAATTTGAGAGGAGGTCATAAAAATCAATAAAGCAGTCTTCAGTCCATTCAGAACCCTTGGGTCCAACACCAAAATATACTTCGACCATTGGATTCCATCACAGATGCCACCTCTTTTTTTTTTTTTCAACAGATCTGGTGAGTCCTCAGTTCTATTCTTTGTCTTTAAAAGAGGTGCTTATCCTGACTACAGTGGCTTCATTCTCCAGGTCTATTTGGTCATCATAAAGCCTTACTGAAGCAGATGACGAGATGATCCGGCGATTTCTTTGGATGCTTATTCATCTAGGGGGATATCCTGACTCCATCCACATAGAACATTTCAAGAATGGCTCCATCTACCCCCCCCCCCCAGTAATTTCTCCAATCCCAGTTCACCCTTCAGATCCAAAGTTTATGGATCTGAGCCTCCTTGAGAGTACCTACATTGGAGCCAACAAACCTTACGACTTCAACTCCGGCAGTGTCCCTTACTCTGTGCCTTTGGATCAGTAAGAGTCTTGGAGCTTAAACATCGATATCAGGACGCAAAGTGCAGAGTCCATACCAAAACTCTACGAGCCATCTGTTTCGCTTGACACCTCTGCACCAGATAGCTCGACTCTGATCTCGACTTCATGTCTGAGGAAGGTGGGGAAGGCTGTTTCTTCATCTCATCATGCTGAGGTGGAAGTCTCTTTGGACCCTCTCTCTGCTTCAGCATTTGAGGGTTTTGAAAGGATTTTTGTAAGGCCAAATGAAGAGGTACTCTCTCCATATGCTTGCCTCCATCCTAAAGTTTTTTGGATATTTCATGTGACTCCACACATTTTCATCAACAGGTTAAGTCAGCTTACTTCAATCTTGGGAGCTGCTCACCTAGTGCATTCCCTGTTTGATTCCAAACTGTTTCTGGAACCCAGTCGAGGCAGGGTACTAGGAAACAGATATGTAAGAGGAGACATTTAAGTTTATTTCCAGAATGAGTCAGTGAAGACTGACCTGGATGACTGGGATGGGTCCCCAAAATCCCTTTTGGAAGACTTCACCTTTGGTGACGTTTTAATATTGATGAAGCAGCGAGAGGGTTAGTCCACTGATGCACCCTCACGTAAAGAGTTTGTGTTTCTGTAGGCTTTTAGAGCTGACTCATCTACCCTCTTGCGTGGTACTGCTTGGTGATGCACACTGCTAGTCCTAGTAGCCTAATGCACTTTGAAGGATCCTGACATGACAGAACCTGTCCATAAGAAGCCAGACAAAGTTTTGGTTGCATTTAAAGACAGGGCACACTGTAGCAAGGGTCTCCCAGGAGATACCATGCTTGTGGCATCAGCCACTGAATAGTAGCTCTCTGAGGAGAGTACATTTGTCCACCCACCTAATAGGGAATCCAGAGTGCTGGACAGATTAAGAAAAACAGACGCATGTTTCAGTGACTTTCACACTGGAGCACTGAACTACCCCACATGACATGTTTCCAGAGGGATCTGAAAGAGGAACTCAAGTCCCTCTAAGGTATCCTACTGTCAGACATTCAGAAGACAGTGGAGTCGCAGTTGGCTACCTTAAAATCAATGTCTAACATAGCCATGCATCTGCTTTCCAGTTCAGCTGATGGTACAGCTGAAGCAGTAAGTACCAACGTAGCCATCTGCTGGTACATTTGGATGCAATTGTGTGACTTTGCGGAACACTTCAGGATGTCCTTCCTTAAAGCTTTCTTTGATGGCTCCACAGTATTTGGGCAAGAGGTTAAGGAAACTCTCACTAGGAGCGACCAGGATGGCAAGACCAATTCTGCCATTGAAATCCATTTCTCCACCCCTCAGAAAACATTCTCTAGAAGTATGAGAGGAGGTAAGAACATGTGGTTCAGAAAATCTCAAGGTTTCAACCAGGACATTCCTGCAGACAGGTTCCCTGAAGCAGGGGGGGGGGGATTTCAATGGATGTCATCCTAGAGAGGCAGACCACAGAATTAAAGGTTTTGCAGTCCTTTTTCCAATAAATCCTTCAATGCTTTTGAAGGATTGCCTAACTGCCACACTGTGGAGGCATTTATCTCCCACCCTCAAGCCTGGCAGTCCAGTGTTTGTTAATACAGTTTGAGTCCTTTTGTATAAATGTAAATTTGCCTATGTCACAAGTGAAAATTCAATAAAGATATTTATAACAAAAAAAAAAAAGCTGGTAGGCCATCACATCGGATACTTTGGGTGCTCCAGGTAATCACCAGAGGCTATACAATTCCCTTTGTTTCCCCTCCTTTAAAGAAGGCAAGGATTCCCACACAACCACCCCATCAAATGGAATCCACAACAGCAGAATTCTTAAAGCTGTTAGGAAAAAAGTCATCCCGCAGCAGGTCCTCATGGATCAGTTACAATCAGAAGTCTGTTCCAGGTTCTTTTTAATTCTGAAAAATATAAGGGACCCGACCCAAGGCTTATTTTGGACTTGAGTTATCTCAGTCAGTTCATAAAACAGAGTTCCATATGGCCATGGTTCAGTCCATTTTACCTCTGTTGAGAAAGGGCAGTTCGATGTGCTCAATGGAACTCCAGGATTCTTACTACCATTTTAAGGTAACGAAGGAGACTTACCCATTTCCAACTGGAAACCAGTCATTTCCAATTCAGGGCATTGTCCTTTGTTCTCACAACAGCCCCCTGGATGTTCACCAAGTGCATGTCAGTCATCACAGTACATCTTAAGGTGCTAGGCTGCTGCATGTTCCCATATTTAGACCATTGGCTCTTCACTACACCAACCGAGGTTCTACTCCAGCAGCAGGATGTCTTGTTCCAGTTTCTTCAACATTTGGGGATCACATTCAGTCACTCCAAAAGCAAACTGATAACCACACAACAAATAGATTTCATCAGATGCCACTTCAACATGAGCAACCAGATAGCTTCTCTACCAGAGTCCAGGATAATTTCTGTGCGACAGATAACCTTAAAAGTTCTTCAGTAGCCTTGGCCAACTACAAGACTTAACCTTCAATTACTAGGACTGATGGCTTCCACAACGTTAGTTCACCTAATCTTATCCCTAATGAGAATTCTTAAGTGAACCTTTTCACTAGAATGGTCCCAGTTCCTTCATCCGGTTCATGCACAGATTCACTTAACGACCAAGTACAAATCCCACATCACATGGTGGTTGACCTCCACAACTCTCCTAGAAGGTCAGCCTTTTTCTCTACATCATCCATGGCCATAGTAACCATGGATGCTTCCCTCTTAGGTGGGGGGCACTTGGAAGGGAAGACTGTTCAAAGTTCATGGTAGAACACAGAGGCCACTCCATATCATTGTCTTGGAGATGAGGGTAGTATTCTAGCATTGCAGATACTTCAGGACACACTCCCAAGTGGTGTGATCTCCATCCAGAAAGACATGCCAGTAGGCTAGTACATTAACAAGCGTGGTGGCACCTGTTCATCTCCTATATGCTAAGATGCCATGAGAGTGCAGCAATGGGCGATGTGTTCCCATTGCTTTCTCAAAACTCATATTTCTAGGGCGTCCAATGTGTTACCAGACAAGTTAAGCAGATCCATCCTGTTGCCTCATGAGTGGTAACTCACTCAGTGGTAAATCTTATCTTCAGCCACTGGGGCCAACCATGATGAGATCTTTTTGCTTTGTACGTAAACTACAAATGCAGCAATTACTTCACCCTAAACTCTACACAGGGACAATCATCAAGGGATGATCTAGTCCACAGTTGGCCTCCAGGTCTTCTGTTTGCCTTTCACCCTTTTTGTTAGATAACAATTTTTTTTCAGATAGCAAGCAGGTGCAAAGCTAAAATAATCCTCATTGCCCCTTTCTGGCCTCAGCAAATGTGGTTTCCCATCCGCTGGTTTCGTCTACTACATCTGTCATTCATTCATGGACACTGGACAGCCATCTAGACCTTCTGACTTACCCATTCAGGTAGCCTCACCTGAATTCAGAAACAATTAAGCTAATTGCATGGTTCCTCCAATTTTACCAGTGGCCAGAGATGCCAGGCTTTCCACTCAAGTGGTTCATATGTTAGCTTCTCAAAAATGGAGTACTCGGCAAGTTTACCTCGGCAAATGGAAGAGATTCTCTGTCTGGGCAACAACTAAAGGGCTCCACTTCCTTCCAACTTAGATTTCTTGTCAGACCTTTTTCCAAAAAGGTTCTCGTTTCTTAAAAATCTTAGTGCAACTAACTACTATTTCCATTTTCCATGTTGGACACAATCAGATGGTTGCAGCCTCCTATTACTCCATGGGACACAACTGTCATGCGTCAAGCGCTAACAGAATCCCCTTTTGAATCAGCAGCTTCAGCAGACTTGAAGTGTCTTTCTTAGAAAACTATTTTCTTGTGGCCACCACTTCAGCAAAAAAAAAAAAGATTTCTGAATTACAAGCACTTTCTTGTAAACCTCCTAACTGGATTTCCCGTAAGTATAGGGTTTCTTTGAGAATGAATCCTTTGTTCATTCCATAAATGGCGTCTGCAATGAACATTCACCAGACCATAAATTTACCAATATTTTTCTGTGTTTTACTAACAAAGGAGAATGTACTCTGCATCTATTAGATGTCCACAGCCAGCTTCGGCTTTATCTCCATAAGACTAAAGATTTCAGAAAATCTGATCAGCTGTCTGTAGCCTTTTCAAAGCCAAGTTAGGACAGAAAGTTTTAAAACTCACACCATCAAGGAGGCTGTCAGACTGCATAGCCTGTGTATCTTGAAAATTAAGACTCTCATTTAATAAACCAGTAGGTCATTTAACAAGGGCTGTGGCTGCCTCTGTTGCTTTTGTGCAGAGTTCCTATAGGTGAAATTTGTGCTGCTGCAACTTGGACCATAGTCCACATATTTATTATTCATTATAAGCTGATGTACAGACAAGATCCAGTACCTCTTTCACTTCCACCATTCTCAGGAATATCCTTCCTTGATACTTCCAAAGGTTGTGGCAGCTAGAGAATCTGTCCCAAAGGTTGAATCATAAGAAAAAAAGAGAACATTGGATATGAAAGTTGTGTACTCACCATAACAATACATCCATGTTGTCTTCTCCATCGGATTCAACATCCCTCCTTCCTTCCCCCTTCCAAAAATGATTTTCCTTGTTGTTCCTCTTTGTTTGAATAGACCTAACCAAGAAACTTGTCTTTTCCCAAACTATCCAGGTTGTTTAACAGTATAGCATTAACATTCTACGTTCTGTAACTTATTAAGAAGTTTTGTTAGCTAGTAAACAGGCAAAGTCAGTCTGAGGTATGTGGAAGAAGAGAGAGATTGTGGGTAGGGTAGGAGTCAAAGAAGGTTCCACAACTGCTGACGGCACTGAAGTTAGAGCTGACCAAAGGCTGAACCAGATAAAAAGACGACATGGATCTGTGGTTATGAAAAGTACATAACTTTTGTATCTGTTCAAGGGATCTTTCCCTCAGACTTCTGTCACAGCAAGGGAATATCTCAGGATTTTGGGCCTGATGGCTTCCATAATTCTCTTGATATCCCTTGCAAACTTCCACATGCGAAAGATGCAGTGGTGTCTAAAAATGTTTTCAGTTCCAGCATCAACACCCATTGTCTTTTTATATCCCAGTACTGAGATTTGTAAAAAGGAAAATTAATTGGTAGAGACATCGTATTTATTAGAATCTCGATCTTGTATGCTCTTCTGCTCCATAGCATTCAGACACAACAGACACCTCAAGCTTTGCTGGGAGGGCAGTGTCAGTGGGTGTGAATGTGCAGGGTCTTTGGGACCAGGAGGAAGATGAATATGCATAAACATAAAAGAAATGCTAGCTCTTACAAAGGCTGTCAACTCTGTGAATCATCTGTGGACTCCATGACCTCTTCAAGTAGTTATAGACAATATCACAGTGAATGCAGTACATGAGCAAGGGAGGGAAACTAGATCCTAACCCCTATGCAGACTAGCCATGAATAGCATGGGATGTAGCTTTATTGCACAGTCTCACTGTACAGGCATTTTACATTCCAGTAGAGCAAAATTGTGGGACAGACAAGTGGAGCAGGGCTAAGGCAGACCCACACAAACAGAAGCTGAATCAGGGTTCTTTAAAGATTTGACCATCAGTGAGGAATTCCTCAGGTAAACCTTTTTGACTCCTCTCTCTCTAGACAAATCAACTGGTAAAAATCTGTTACAGGACTCATTTCAAGAAGGCCTGGAAGACGGATGCCTTTTCTTTTTCTTGGACACTAATGTTCCTGTATGCTTTTTCCACTCTTTCCACTGCTATCTAGAATACTTCTGATATTGTGATGAGTTCCTTCTGGCCCAGGCAACACTAGATGTTCTTCGTGTTTCACTGTTGCACTCATTACATTTGGGTAATCCTGCTGGCAGGTTGCCCTCAGTCGGCCTGAATTCCAAAGTCTTGGGTCCTGCGTCGGTTGCTGTCACCCCTTCCCTGACGTCAGGTCGTCAGGGGTATAAAAGATGCAGCCGACCCCATTTTCTTCAGTCTTTCTTGCCACGTGGTGCCCGAAACAGAAGCAGTTCGCAAGTGTCGGTCGGCCGACTCCTGAGATTTTCGTGTTCGAGTTTCAGATCCGAAGTCTTCATTAAAGCCAAGTACCCCGTTGGGGAAACCTTTTTCTTGCTCCAGACTGATGTCAGAAAAAGTTAATAATTGTATTTCTTGTGGAAAGCAAATACCTCATAAGGACATTCATTCTTACTGTATTCCTTGCCTAGGCCCTGACCACAAAGTTTCAGGTTGTCAGTTTTGTGCTATATTTAACCAATGCACTATTAAGCGTCTGTATCATTTTGAATTAAACTATTTTGGACGCAGGTTTAATTATCCAGAAATGTCGTCGGATAGCCATCCGACTACCGGAGTTCACAAAAAACACAAAGAAAAAGACAACCGAGGCCCAAAACCGAAGACGAAGCTTCTCCTAAGCCAGTTGCCGGTTCTCAGTGAGGCGCTTTCGCAGCCCCTGATGCACGCTACTTTAGAGTCGCAGACTGCTACCGACTCCCACGTGGAGTCGGCTATGCCACTGGAAAGTCAAGGTATTGGAGCCTCGGATACTATTCCCTCAGATGGGTCCGGAGCTGCTGAGCAGGCACCGGCTTCTGAGGGTGTATTCAGACCTAAACATCTATACATTAAATCGTCTACAGCTTCAAAGGCAAAAAGTAAAGCACCTTCATAGACAAAGAAACAAACTCAAGAGCCACGTGGACAGGCCTCCATGCCCAAAAAACAGATGCACAAAATGGCTGAAGACTTGATTACCTTGATCAGGGGTTCCGTTCCCCCTCCTGATAAGAGGCCTAGCCAAGAGACAGACTATGAATCTTCAGATCAGGTTTCTATTTCTTCTGATCAGCAATATTCTCTTCCCCCCTATGAGGATTCTGATGCTGAAGAATCTATTCCTTCAGCTTCTCCTCCTGAGGACTATTCTTTTGGGGAAACCTTGCATACCATGATGGAGTATTTCCAGTGGGAGAGCCAAGATTTTTCAGAATCTAAAAAGAGGCTCAGAGACTTCCTTTTATTACCTCAACACAGGCCTCTAGCCATTCCACCTGTGTTAGACATTGTAGATGATGTGTTTTCAGAGTCTAGTCTGACCCCTGACTCTTTAACTCCAGCTCCTGTTAAGCCTGACAGATATTACAGGGTTCCTGACTCTCATAAATTCCTTTTCAAAAACCCTGCTGCAGACCCAGAAACTATTTCTCAGGGTCCCAAAGGAGTTAGGGCTTCCGCTGCAAAAATCCCTACCCTCTCTCTTAGAGATTGTAGGGCACTGGATAGATGGGGAAAAAAGATTTACACATCTGCTACCTTGGCTATAAGGGCCTTAAACTATCAGTTTCATATGCTCAAATATCAGCAGCATGTCATGGCATTGCTTAAACAGAAAATGTTGTTAAACTGTGAATGTGCAGAAAACAAGGAAATGCAGATTTATTGCATGCAGCTGAACAAGTTGGAAAGCATACTTAGCAATGTGGTTTTGATTTTCTGGAGGCCTCCTGCAGGGCCACAGTTACAGGTTCTGTAATTAGGAGGCTTGCTTGGTTAAAGGAACAAAATCTGCCTGATCATGTCAAAGTTAAATTATTAGATGCACCTTTACAGCATGATTTTTTTATTTGGTGTTAAAGCAGAAGAGGTGTTAAAGAAAATGTAGGACAAAGCTAAATCTATGCAAACTGTCAAAAGACTTTTTACAAGTACAGCCACCTAGGTTTAGTAGACACTGGCCTACAAAGAATTGGTCCTTTCCTGTGTCAGACAGACCTCAAAGGGGCAGGTCCAGATGCCCTAGAGGCAGATCCCAGGCGCAAGGTTCATACAGGTCAAAGCAATGGGGTGCTTCTACCTCCAAAAGTGGAGAAGACAAATCACAACCATACAGGAAACAGTCCCAATGACTTCCCCCTGCCTGCACCAAGCACTTATCTCCTGGCAGCACCCTTAGGGGGAAAATACGCACTTTTTTCTCAAAACTAGCACATTATAACCCAGGACAGGTGGGTTCTAAACATAGTGTCACAAGGCTACAAGTTTCACTTCCATACCCTGCCAAAGGCAAATGGTTGGCCAGATCTGCCAAAAACTCAATGGGCAGAGGCACAAAAACAAGTCTCATCCCTCATGGACATGGGGGCCATTCAGCAAGTACCAGAGCAAGAGCAGAGACAAGGATTTTACTCAAGACTGTTCCTGGTACCCAGAAAGGACAAGGCCTGAAGACCAATACTGGACCTATCTATTCTAAACACATTCCAGGATATACCAAAATTCAAAATGTTGACCTTGCAGCAGTTTCTGCCCATGCTGGGTAAGAAGGCTTGGCTTGTGACTTTAGACCTAAAAGAGGCATACCTGCATGTCCCAATCAGGCATTCATGCAGAAGATACCTCAGATTCAAGGCTGGCTCAAGGCATTACCAATTCTCTGCACTGCCCTTTGGCTTATCTACTGTGCCCATGGTCTTTACAATGTGCCTGGCATCAGTAATTACATTCTGCAGACAAAGAGGAATACAAATATATCCCTACTTGGACGACTGCCTAGTTAAAGCAGAGAACAAGGACATTCTTCTACAGCATCTGGCATTTGTGAAAAGACTTTTAACATGCCTAGGGTACACAGTCAACGAAAAGAAATCAAAACTAGTACCCCCTCAAGAGATAAAATTCCTGGGTGCAAGCTTAAATACAACTGCCCAGATGGCTTATCTCATGCCAGACAAACAAAGGCAACTGATTACCTATTTCAAAATATTGTCATCAAAGGCCCAGTTATCTGCAAGAAAAATTCTGCAGGCTTTGGGCTTCATGGCATCCTGCATCCTGCAAGACTGCATATGAGGAAACTTCAATGGTACATAAAAAGTGTTTGGACTCAACAATGCCACAGCCTGGAAACAGCGATTACTCTCATTCCCTGCCTGCAACAGGAGTTTCGATGGTGGGCGAAGGCTTGTCACCAGAACAAGGGACAGCAATTCACATTACCCCCAGCCAGGCAGAACCTAACAATGGATGCATCAGATTATGCCTGGGGGGGCCCACATAGCAGGACGATGCATTCAGGGCACATGGCCCACAAACAAAATGCATCTACATATCAATCAAAAAGAGATGCTAGCTGTTCAAAATGCCCTGACAGCCTTCAAGGACCTACTTCATCCGGGCCAACTACTGATAGACAGACAACACTACGATCATGTGGTATATAAACAAACAGGGGGGCACGCATTCTTACCCCCTTTGCAGACTAGCCATGGCTTTGTGGGACATGGCATTGACTTAACAAGTTTATCTGCAGGCACAATTCCTGCCAGGAAAGGAAAACACTCTGGCAGGCGAACTAAGCAGAAACCTCATGGATCCCCACAAGTGGCAGCTGGATTCACAAGTCTTCAGCATGATAACAAGGAAATGGGGATGCCCGGACATAGATCTATTTGCCTCCCCTCACAACTACCTAATAAAAAGATTCTGCACAAGGACTTATCACAGACAAGCATGGAAAGTGGACGCCTTATCTTTCAGCTGGAAAAGCCTATCAGTATATGCCTTTCCTCCACTGCCTCTCCTCCCCAAGGTACTCCTAAAGGTCAGACAGGAGAAGCCAAAGATGATACTGATTGCCCCAAACTGGCCCCACCAGTACTGGTATCCGATCTTAAGGAACTTGTCTCAATGCCCAGCCTGGGCCTTACCTCAGATACCTCATCTACTGTCCCAACAAAACAATCAGATCCTGCACAGTCAACTCAGGACTTCAAACCTGGCAGCATGGCGGATAATGTAGTCATACAAAGCACACTTCTCAGTAAAGCTGTGATGGATGTCATTTTGGAAGCCAGAACTGAGATGCTGGACAAAGGCCTATATTTTTCATCAATTAAAATTCATGCCTCTGCCATTTCGGCTCATTACAATACAGAGCTACCAATCTTTTCTCATCCTTTATTAAGGCAGTACCTCAGAGGAGCCAAAAATTTAAGGCCTCCATGGAAATCACCAATACCTGCATGGGACCTCAATTATGTCTTGGAAAAACTCACCCTGCCTCCTTTTGAGCCAGCTGCTACTGCTGATATAAAGTTTTTATCTTGGAAAACAGCTCTGCTCCTAGCAATAACTTCTGCAAGATGAGTTTCAGAGCTACAGGCACTCATGGCTGTGGAACCTTTTATAATTTTTTTATCCAGACAGGGTTTCTCTGAGGACAAACCCAACATTTATGCCTAAGGTGGTGTCCACTGTGGCCCTTAGCCAAACTATTCATTTGCCAATTTTTTTTCCAAATCCACAGAACAAGGGGGAAGAGAATTTTGCATTCTTTGGATATACACAGACAGCTTAGATTCTATTTGGACAGAACCAAAGTTTTCAGGAAGACAGAGCAATTACTAGTGGCATATGGTGCAGGATCACAAGGAAAGGCCATCTCCAAGCAGACTATTTCAAAGTGGATAAGCCACTGCATTCTTTTCTGATATTTACAGCATGGCAAGCCAGTACCAAAGGGCATTAGGCCACATTCAACCAGAGCTGCAGCCATTTCAGCAGCCTTTCTCAGGGAAGTACCAACCAAAGATATTTTAGAGGCTGCTACTTGGAGTTCAGTGCACACCTTTACAAAGCATTATCATCTGCCACTCTTCTCTAAATCCAGGGCAGGCTTTGCCACTGCAGTTCTGCAGGGCCTCATAGCCGCTCCTAATGCTGTTTAGCTCCAGCCTCCCAACCATAGCTTTGGGACTCTACCCAAATGTAATGACTGCAACAGTGAAACACGATGAACATAGTACAGTTGTGTACACCTACCGTAAATGTAGATGTTTGAGTGTATTCACTGTTGCAGTCCAGGTTACCCACCCGCCATCCCCCTAATTTCTGCTGGAACTTATCTTTCCTTCTCTGATTTATACAACCTATGTCATGCATTTGCTTTTAGATGAAGGTAAAGTTTATATTGGTGCATGTACCTGACATCTGGGGCAAGAAAAACTGAAGGAAATGGCGTCGGCTGCATCTTTTATACCCCTGACGTCAGGGAAGGGGCAACAGCAACCAACACAGGACCCAAGACTTTGGAATTCAGGCCAACTGAGGGCAACCTGCCAGCAGGATTATCCAAATGTAATGACTGCAACAGTGAATACACTCGAACATCTACATTTATGGTAAGTGTACACAACTGTACTTTCTCCTGTCTTTTGGAACTGGCCAGGGACTATTACCACAAGCTTCCTCACAGACTGGACTGACTCACAAGGTCAGGGGTGTTTGAGATATCCAAGCCCCAAACAACATCAAGTTGAGTGCTTCAGTGATAGGGTCTTTACCATTTAGGCACCTGTTTTTGGTGGGTGTGCAGCAGGTACTGGAGGCAAGAAAGTCTACTACTAGTAAGTCTGATGTTAGCAAATAGAAAAAAGTTTTCTAATTTGTGCTAACAAAAGGACCAGCACCCATTTATGGCTGGTGTTTTTTTTTTTTTTTTTTTTTTTTTACACTATTTGTTTGAGTTACTATCCTGTGGCTTGTATTATTCCTCTTTCGGGGTTCATTTGTCGGCCATTTCACCTTGTATGCCCATGGATCCCTTCTTTCAATGCAGTCTCGTTTGAAAATGTTTGATAAGGGTGCTGCATAGGAAGCCTCCCAGAAAAACTTCCTCCTTGGCATCTTAATTTTGTGTTTGAGAAGCTAACAATTGCTGTATCTGAACCAACTCATCTGCTGACTTGAGGTTTTTAGCATGGAAAACAGTTTTACTAATTGCTCTGACCTCTACAAGAATGATATCCGTGTTGCAAGCTCTTTGGGTGGGTCACCCATATCCCATTTTCACAGAGGCAGGGTTTATTTGAGAATTAATCCCTCTTTTGTGCCTGAAGTGGTATCCAAGTTTATGTTAAGCTAATCTCTCAATCTCCTAGTTTTCCTGTTGTCTTTCAAGAACCCAAAAATGAGGGAGAAAGGATGTTAAGTAAATTGGATGTCCGCAGACATCTCCAGTACTGTATTTGTTAGAACAAGATCTTTCAGAACTTCTGATTATTGTTTCAGTTCCTGTGAAGGTCATTAGAGGTTACTTGTTTCAAAGAAGACTGTTATCAAGTGGTTGCCTGAGGCTAATACTTTTTATTATCCCCACCGCAATAAAATTATTATAGGCAGGGTCAAGGCTCAGGCTACCAGGGCCTTGGCTTCATCTGTGGCTTTTGGAATTGGCGGGACACGAAGTAGCAACTTGGTCCTCTGTGCATGCTTTTTCAGAGCATTGTGAACTAGATTCCTTCTCCAGGACTAGGATGGGCTTTACCAGGACCATTTTACAGTGTTTTCTACACCCGTCCCCTTCCACCTCCCAGTAATTTTTTCCCCTAACACCTTTTTTCAATTATCACTTGTGACAGAGGCAAGTTTGATTACTTTTATATGACTGTAAACTATATTAACATAAAAAAATGTACTTCACATATATTGCTATGTGTCATATAACGTAAGCAATATTACATAAGTTATTCAAATCCTGCCTTTTTTAAACAATAAACATCTTTATTAAACCATCACTTACTATGCAGGCAGTCATACATTTATATAAACGAAAACAAACCACACCAACACAATCGTAGTTGCAAGCATTTTCCATCATAAACCATACTAAGTCACTCCCAGTTGCAAACGTTATAAATTACTTATCTACCCAGTCTTTCTCACTCAAACATTACATAGCTCGTTTAAGTCCTGCTGCCTTTTAAATGTCATTCCTCCCTTGTATGTATTGTTCCCACAGTTCCCATTTTTTTCCTATGTAGTTTGCTCCTACCCTTTTCTAAAGATCTAAACTCCATTTGATTTATCTCTATTATTATATTCTTTACTTCCAGTATAGCTGGTTTAGATTTTGATTTCCATTTTCTAGTAATTGCTTTCTTGGCAGCCACCATTATTGGACACAACAAGGCTTTACCATGTCTAGGCAATTCTGATTCTGTATCATAGCACAGAAAAATCATCTCCTTTGTCAGACCAGTCTGCCCACCCAGCATCTCTGACGGTGCATCCTGCAGGGAATCCGTAAAGTCTGCCAGCTCACCACACTCCCAGAAAATATGTTCCTAATTACTTTTTTCTTCCCCTTCCCATCTCCAACGTTTGATGTCTACCTGAGGAAAAATTCTCTGGAGTCTATTTAGGGTATAAAAATATCTATGTATACATTTCCACGCAAAAACCCTTATATTTGTGATGCATACATATATCCTGCCACTGTTTCTGTGTGAATTGCTTATCCAATCTCTTCCCAATCCTTTCTAACCTCCTCTGATTGATTCTTATAGTTATTATGGAATGTCTTATGTGCTGTACTAATGATTTCTTTTTAATGGCAGCTTTTGTTCTAGATTCTATTAAAAACTCTACCAGTGCTGGTCGTTCATTTAGGATCCCCCATTTCTTTGTTTGCCTGTACTCTGATAGCAATCCCTGAAACAGAAGACCCCCACCTCCCAGTAATTTTAAGCTATGGTAGTGTACTCGTATAGCATACTATACTGCAACAGTGATTAGAATGAAGAACATAGTAGAGTTGTGTATGCACCCTTAGCGTAACAGCAGATGTTGAAATGATCACTGCTGCAGTAACTGCTCTCTTCCTCCTTTCCTCTTGTTTTTTTGTGCCAGACCATGTATTTTTTCTTTTCCTAGTTATGTTTTGTCAAGGCTTAGTCTCCCTCTTTCAGTTGGCATGAAAGCTCTGAAGGACTTGTGCCCAAACCTGTCTTTTTAGTCAGCTCAGCTCAAAGTGAGCTATGGTTTGGTTAATGGAGGGTGTTCTGAAGCTTTGGAATCTGGTCTGAGCACTTCAAATGGAAAGTCAGTGTTATCAGAGGCCTAGAAAAGATATTTTGGTTTGCTAGACCTGGATGCTCCCCAAAATCCCTGGATAGTCATACAGCTCTTGAGAAAACTTTTAGTGGTTTCTGAGAAGCTAGACACCCAGTCTCCTATCCCAGACAAACTTTACTTGTTCTGCAGGGTCAAGAAGTCCCACAGATTCCTATATGAAAAACCTGTGGGTGGATCCAGAGGAGTCCAAGATGGCTGCTGCTCCCAGTGTTGTCCCAATTAACTAGGAAAGTGGGATTATAGACTAGTTTGTGAAGAAGATATGTGCCTTGTCACTCTGCCTTGCAGGGTCATTAATTGTTGGACACACAATGGCCAAGTATCATATTGCTGCCTTGGAACAGATCAAGGACAGAATTGGATAGGTCTTTGCTGGGGACTGGAAGGCAAGGTTATTAGAACTTATCCAGACTCTTAAGTGGCAAGACATTCCATAAGTTGTGTTTACGATCTGTAGGTACAGCATCTAAAACAGAAAATTGGGAAAGAATTGTAAGACATGATTGGCTATGGCTACAAACCTTGCTGAAGGATATTGAGGTGTGTCTGCTCATTGTGCCATTTGACAAGGAGATGCTCTTCAGGAATCCAGCTGTTGAAGACAGTGGAGGAAAGGAGTAAGATTAGCCAGTCAGTTAAGGGCTTTTTCACTAAGCATTGCCCATGTATGGCAAGAACTACCCCTATGTGAAGTTGTTCGATCTTGCCGTTTGTTCTTACACATGGGTTCGGAGCCAATCTTTCAGCTCTGAGTCGGCCACATTCCAAGCTCTGCGTCTAAGAGAAGCTTGAGGCACAGTCCCTATCCCATGATCCTCTCCTGCTAACCCTCAGATCTAGTTTGCCACTGCAACAGGTCTCATTGTCGAGTGAGAGCTTGGGCCAGTATCCTTTTTTCTATAAAAATTTTATATATTTCTAAAAGTTAAAAATGATAAGGTTTTTTTCTTAGTATAGCGATAGTATTACTGTGTGTGTGTGTGTGTGTGTCACGTTAAATTAGTGTTTGATTAGTGTTAGAATTTGTGGGAGCGGCTGCTCCTAGGCCTTAGGCCACTAACTCTCTGTCAGATTTTCTCTGTTTAAATTACTTTTTCTCTTAGTATTTAACCTTGTTGATAAATATTTACCTGTTTTAGTAAGGTTAGTTTTGTGTATATATATATATGTATATATATATATATATATATATATATATATATATATATATATATATATGTATATGTATATATATATATATATATATATATAAGATATATAGATATATTGTGTTTTACATATTAGTATTGCAGACTATAATTTCTAGTCAGAAAAAGCCAAATTTGGATTTAAGCGCTGCCAGTGTGGACAGAAAATGTCCATAACTGACAGCCACGTTTCCTGCGTCTACTATCTAGGCCCTCTCCATCTTCAGGAGGATTGCTCCATCTGCCACTCGTTTAGTGGCAGAGTGATGATGGAAAGACCCAGGAAACTTATTGAGAGGGGTCCCCTGAAGCCAGATTTTCAAGAGGCATTGGAAAAGGCAGACTAGCCTTCAAAGTCTTCGAAGGTGTCGGAGCCCAGGTCATCGGCTCCGAGTACCTCAGTTAAGATTCGGTCGCCTGTTCCACAGACCTTGGAGCCGAGCATCGAACTGCTGCCTCAGGGCAAGGTCCAGGTTTTGGAGCCGGTGTCAGAGGTACTCCCTTCATCGATCCTTCGCTCGGTGACCTCTTCGGCCCCTTCGACCCGTTCCTCCAGACCACTGTCAGACACTGATGTGGATCGAGTAGTGTAGATGCTGATGCAGAACACAGCCTTATCCAAACTGATTGCAGTTTCGTCCCATTTGGTGTCGAAGCTTGAAGCCCTTCCTGTTCCAGCCATAGAACCTCCTTCGAGACCCGAGTCATCGGAGCCGGGAGTCGAGGATCTGATGATTGTTGATCCCTCTGAGCCAAAGCCTTCGTTAGTGCTTTCGGCTCCACTGACCTCGACACCCTCGGTACCCATCGAGGGGTCTCGGAGCCGACAGTCTTTCCTCGGTTCCGGGGGGTGGGGTGGGGGGAGCCGAACTGAAGTTTCAGTTCCGACTCTTCCCCTAGGTGCCTCGGCGCAGATTAGTTCGGCGCCGTCCTCTGGATCGAAGCCCGTGGTTCCGGGCCCGAGGAGGATGCCGAGTTCTTCAGAACCGGTGGAATCCTCGGCCCGGGGCTCCAGTGCCTTCGAGGCCATGAGGAAGATTTTGTCTGTTAAGACGTTCACGTCTTCAGATTCCTCTTCTCCCTCCCAGAAAGGTCCGCGTTGTGTTTCTGCACCACTGGTCCCCACTAAGCGTAGAGACCCAAAGCCTCAGTCAGCCCCAGAGGGTGAACCTTGCTCCTCGGAAGCTTCACCAGATGCCCCCACTGATGAAGTCCCGAGGAAGAGATTGTGCAAGAGGAGGCACCTTGATTCCCCACAGGAATTGTTGACATCGGACACCGACTTGGAGGAGTCAGAGGGGTCCCCACGGTCCTCTCTCGTTTGCCGACATCCTGGAAATTCTCAAACAGAGGGGTGACTGGCAGTCACTTGCCCCCACTGAGGATGAGTCGGTGTTGCTGAAGGCCTTTGGGGCTCAACCTTCCACCTCCTGGGTAACTCCGCCCTTCGAGTTAATGGATTTAATAGCTCGAAGGGCGTGGGAGTCCCCTGATACCTTGGAACCAGTCCCTCAGAGGCCTAATAAGTACATCACTGCCCCCTGGGATAAAGTGCATCTCACCAAGGGAGTCCCAGTGGATGCTATGGTGGTGGTGGCGGTCACCAAGAAAGAAATGTCTGAAGCATCTTCCTCTGTTCATCCGCCTAACAAAGACTCTAGAACGATGGACAGGTACGGGAAGTGCATCTTTAGTTCAGCGACTTTTTCCATGCGATCGCTGAACTACCTCACCCATTTTACCCGTCTTCAGAGAGATCTCCTCAAAGAACTGGGAGATATTCTACAGGGTACCACAGATGCTGCTGTCTCAGACAAGGTGACAGCACAGCTCAATACCCTAAACTCTATAATTAACTCATCCATGCAGCTCATTTCATATGCAGCCGAAGGATAGAGTAGGGCTGCAGCTTCAGCGATCGCTCTGAGGAGACAATCCTGCATGCGCCTATGCTCCTTTGTGGAAGCCTTTGTCTTCCTTTACTAATGCCCCCTTTGATGGCTCCTCCTTGTTTGGGCCCAAAGTGAAGGAGACGCTCACTAGGTGTGAGCAAAAAGGAAAGATCCTGTCTGCCGTAGGGGTCCGTTTTTCTGCCCCTTCTAGACCATACCCCAAAGGGCAAAGAGGTGGAAAAATGTGGTTCCGAAAGACATAGGGAGCTTTCCAATCTACACCTAGTGAAACCCCCTTCAGAGGCAGAGGAGGGGGAAGGAATGGAAGATGCCGCTCAGGCAGCAGAGGGGGTCCGCAGAACCAGGGTGACAGGGATACCGTCCCTGGTAAGCCCTTCCAGCACTCCTGAGTGGAGGCCCGGCTGTCCTGCTCTGGAGGCAGTCGGGGGTCACTTGGCTTTATACCCAGAGGCCTGGCTAAATCTCACTTCAGATTCCTGGGTAAAAAGCATAATAACCAGAGGATACAACATCCCTTTCTTAAACAATCCTCCCATCCGGAAAAGATTCCCAGATGTTCCACCCAATCTGAGGGATCAGGCAGCCATAGAAATACAAAGGCTGTTAGAGAAAAGAGTCATCCAGCCATTCCCGGCGGACCAAATAGGATCCAGAACTTACTCCAGGTTCTTTTTAGTTCCAAAGAAAAGAGGGGACTGGAGGCCAATACTGGACCTCAGCAAACTCAATACCTTCGCGAAGAAGGAAAAATTCTGGATGGTCACGCTGCAATTGATCCTTCCATTTCTTCAAACGAACGATTGGATGTGCTCTATAGATCTCAAGGATGCGTACTACCACATAAAAATGGCCAGGCCATCCAGAGATCACCTGCACTTCCGGCTGGGAGCCAGTCATTTTCAGTTTCAAGCTCTGCCCTTTGGCCTCACCTCAGCCCCCAGGGTGTTCACCAAGTGCATGGCAGTAGTGGCGCCCCACCTGAGACGACTAGGATTCCGGGTGTTTCCATACTTAGATGACTGGCTCCTTACCGCCACCACCAGGCATCACCTATTACAAGCCAGGGACTATACAGTTGATCTCTGTTCCCGTTTAGGCATAACACTGAACTTCAAAAAATCTGCCTTGTCGCCCTCACAGCATATATCATTCATAGGAGCGGAATTGGACACTACCTTAACTCTGATCAGGCTTCCCCAATCAAGAGTTTCAGCCGTAAAGGAACAGATTTCTACTCTCCTACAAAACAAAAGAGTCCCTGCTGCACAGGTCCTGAAAGTATTAGGCATGATGGCAGCTACCCTTATCGCAGTCCCCCTAGGGAGAATGCACATGAGGATCCTCCAGTGGCTACTCTTCACACAGTGGTCTTACCAATGGCTACCGTTGTCACACAACATCCTGCTCACGGAGTCTTGCAAATGGGATCTTCAATGGTGGATGAACAGCCACGAGCTTACGATAGGCCGCCCGTTCATGCCCCCCCCCCCCATAGCCACAGTGACCATGGACGCTTCCCTGATAGGGTGAGGGGGACTTTTTCAGGGGAGAACAGTTCAAGATGAGTGGTCGAAAATAGAGTACAACCTGCACATCAATGTCCTGGAGTTGAGAGCAGTGTTCCTGGCTTTGCAACACTTTCACGGCTACTTACCTCCGGGAACAGTTGCAATTCAGACAGACAACATGTCAGTGGTCTGGTACATAAACAAACAAGGAGGAACCAGGTCTTACCCCTTATGCAGAGAGGCCCTGAGAATCTGGCAATGGGCTGTGTCCACCGGACGCTTTCTCATAGCAATGCACATCCTGGAGACATCCAACGTAATAGCGGACAGGTTGAGCAGAGCCATCCTGTTACCTCACGAGTGGTCCCTGAAAAATCAAGTAGCGGAAAGGATTTTCTGCAGATGGGGCCAGCCTTGCTGCGACCTTTTTGCATCCCCCCTGAATGCCAAATGCAGAAGCTATTTCACCCTACTTCCCCCTCCAGGAGCCGCCCCCAGGGACGCACTTGTGCACGATTGGCCCCCGGGTCTCCTATATGCTTTTCCTCCTGTTCCACTAATCTCGAAATTTCTGCAGAAAGCCAAAGGTCTGGAATGGACGATCATCTTGATAGCACCATTCTGGCCTCGACAGATCTGGTCCCCCTTTCTTTAAGCTTACCAAATAGAGGAACCTTGGACTCTGGACCCAGTGCCAGACCTTCTGACCCACTCGTCCCTCAAATTGACAGCATGGCTGCTCCACTTCCCAGCTTAGCCAGGTCAGATCTCTTGTCTCCAGCGGTACAACATATTTTGATCTCTTCCCACAAAGCCTCCACTAGAAAATTATACACTAGCAAATGGAAACGTTTTGTGTGTTGGGCTTCCAAACAAGGTATTGATCCCTTGGTTGCTCCTATTCATAAGGTTCCAGATTTTCTATCTAATCTTTTTCATCAAGGGGCTTCAACATCCACCATAAGGGTACAGCTGGCTGCCATATCTAATTTTCATGTGGGTGAAGGGGGCTCTACAATTATGTCTCATAGACTTTGTAGAGCTTTCATGAAGGGAACTTATCTCCAACCACCCATTCGAAGTCCGTTTTTTCCTTGGAACTTAAATCTAATGCTATCTCAGCTCATGTTATCACCCTTTGAACTAGCCTAGTCATGCCCACTTAAATATCTTTCCTGGAAAACCCTGTTTCTTGTTGCAATCACTTCAGCTCGCAGAGTCTCAGAGCTGCAAGCACTGTCAGTTAGATCCCCGTATCTAATCTTTCACCCAGACAGGGTCTCCTTACGTACTAATCCGTCCTTTCTACCAAAAGTGTGCTCAGAATCTAATCTTAATCAGTCCATAGAACTTTCTACCTTTTTCAGGCACCATACCAATAAATTGGAATACATGTTACACAAATTGGACGTGCACAGACAGCTGAGATTTTAGCTGGACAGGACAAAAGAATTCCGGAAATCGGATCAACTTTTTGTTTCACATGTGGATAGTAAGAAAGGACTTGCATTATCAAAAATCACGTTATCCAAATGGCTTTCGGACTGCATAAACTTTGTTTATTCATCTTCCAATCAGTCTATTCCACTCAATGCTAAAGCTCATTCTACTAGAGATGTTTCTACTTCACTAGCCCATGCTGCTTGTTTACCGATAGATACCATTTGTGCAGCGGCTACCTGGGCTAAACCTCATACCTTTATCACTCATTACAAAGTGGACAGGGCCTCCAGGGACAGGGCTTCCTTTGGTTCCACTGTTCTCAGGAATGTTCTCCCGTGAGCCACCTGAGGTTTAGGGTGCTAGGGACGTTACCCATGTGTAAGAACAAACGGCGAGATCGAACAACTTCACATAAAGAAGTTATGTTCTTATCATAACGTTCCATGTGAGTTGTTCATCTCGCATTTGTTCTTACATTCCCGCCCTCCTTCCCCCTCCGTGTTCTGGAAGAACAGGTACGACTGGTGGCTGGTTGTCTTTCTCATGGTCCCCTTAGACTGACTGTCTCTAGGTAATATACGTGTATATGTGTATGAATACATATGCATGTGTAAGAGAATATGTCTTCTGTTGTCTGGTTTTCATAGCAAACTAGATCTGAGGGTTAGCAGGAGAGGATCATGGGATAGGGACTGTGCCTCGAGCTTCTCTTAGATGCAGAGCTTGGAATGTGGCCGATTCGGAGCCGAAGGATCGGCTCCGAACCCGTGTGTAAGAACAAAGGCGAGATGTACAACTCACATGGAACGTTATGGTAAGAACATAACTTCTTTTTATATACAACCCATACCATTCTAGGCCAGATTAGATAAAGGAAACAAAAGTGGAGAAAAAAAAACGCTAGTACAAGAAAAACGGCAGGCAGAACAATTGGGAAAACCTTGGGCCCCCTGGGTCCTTTGACCATCAAGGAGCAGTCTTGTCTATATCCAATCCCCCCTCCTCTTTCAACTAGAAACCCCCACTCCAGCATGTCTTTCCCCTGCAGAAGAAAAATTGCGAGTATACCAAACAAGCAAGTCCATAGGCCAGGATTTGTCTTTACTTTATAAAGAAACCCAAACTGTCAGGCATTCTTCCTGTGCCTATAGAGCAAGTACATTTATTCTCATCTGTAATGCAGGAACTCCTATTGAAGTTATGGAATTCTTAGCAAAGGAAAATCAAAAAAAAAGGGGGGGGGGGTTGATTCTCTGAGTCTGTTTGTAATGCCCAGAAAGGAGAAAACATGGAGGTCCATCCTGGGTATCTTAATAGTCAACACTTGTCGCACGGTCCCAAAACTGAGAATACTGACATTGGAGGACCTTCTTACATCCCAGTTTCCTGTAGCTCTGATGGTTACTTTTTTTTTGCATGCATATTCCCAAGTACCACTGGTGCTTCCTCAGTTTTGTGATGGGGAGTAGGCTGTGACTATTAGTTTATATGATTCCCCTTTGAACTGGCTGCTGCACCTAGGGTTTTCACAGAGTGCTTGTTTCCATTAAAAGGTTTATTGCAGGGCATTTATTTTTAAGCAGTTTGCTTTCCTTTTCTAAAGATCCCTGTTGTTTGTTTATTTTATTTATTTATTTTATATTTGATTACCGGGTTCATCTGACTGGGCAATCAGGTGTCCGTTTTCAGCAGAGACCCGGGGAGAAAAGTGCTACATACATGACAAATCATAAAAAAAAAAAAAAAAAAAAAAGTCCACATGCATGATAAAAATACAAAAGTCAGAGATGAGTGCAGAGTAATAGAGCAAGCAACCAATAGAGCAAACAGGATATCATGGCATAGTATGATGACAATTTAGAGAAGTGTACAATATATAGAGTGTACAGTAGTAAAGCAGAAAATATGTATTTGAGTAAGAAAGGGGAGTAATACTATATACAGTTAAATACATACATTTAAAAATACAATTTGTTATGGTAGTTTTTTTTCTGTGTGTTTGACCTTTGAGTAGTGCCAGAGGAAGATTTATCTGAATGGTGGTAGTAGGGCTAGCCATGGTCAGCACAAGTACATTGCCAGATGAGATTGAGGTAAGCTTTTAACTGGGTTTTTGTTTTTGTTGTTGACCCAACATAGGTTCATAGGTTGGTACTAGGTTATTGGCCCTAGGGCCAATACAAGCCTAGCCGTAACAATTCCCTGGATATTTCTTCCCACAATATTTACTTCCCTGGACCCCTGTCTAGCAGGGCGACTGCCGTGATCCCCGGGGTGAATTTCCTATCTCCCATCCAATCATCAAGGTTCCTTTTAAAGAGGGCCAAGGAGGCGCTCTACTTGACATGTATGGGCAGTCTATTCCAGAGTATGGGTAGTCTCTGGGTCAGGAACCTATCCCTCCAGCATGTTGTGTTCATTGTGATGACAAGGTTTAGATGCCTGGAGTCTGTGGCTGTGAGGGATTGGGATTTCTTTAAGTGGAGCATATACAACAGCTCAGGGTTTGACATGTGTTAAGCAGAGATCACCTCTGAGTAGACGATATGCCACAGAGTATAGCTGGAGTTTTTTTTAGACGGTCAGCATAGGACATCTGCTTTAGGCCTGTGATTCTTTTAGTGAGGTATTTCTACGGCCTTTCCAGCTGTTGCAGATGTCTTGTGAGGTACATACCAAACGGGGCGTTGTACTCTATAATGGGTCTAATGAGGGATGAGTACAGTAGAACAATGACCTCTTTTTTTCTGGATGAAAAGCCCTTAGTAATGAGGTGTGCCACATAGAAGGATTTCCTGACTGTTGTGGCGATGTGGATATCGAAGGTGGTTTTAGATTAGATTCCATTTTCATTCTGCCATCTCATTGTTAATGTTGTCATATATTTTCCCCAACTCCACAAAATTTCATTTTTAGCACATTTAATTAAATAACCACTTAGGACATAGGCAAACATAAGTTAATATAAAAAACTGCATTAACATGTTTCTAGTTACATATATTATACATGTGTTCTTTTTTTATAACTATAATCAGTCCAATATTAAATAAACTGCTCAATTTCTGCCTTCCCTTAAACATATGTCCTCCTCCTGAACATTATTCTGCATGGATTGCTCCCACAATTTCCATTTATTTTTATTTAATTTGCTCTTTTCCTTTTCTAAACATCCCACTTCCAGTTCTTTTATCTGTTACAATAGTCCCTACTTAAAATACATTTTCTAGTAATTACTTTTTTGGCAGCCATTAGAATTAAACTTAACAAGGCCTTACTATGTTTAGGCAATCCAGATTTTGTGTCCCTGCTCAAAAGAATTGGTTCCTTAGTTTCATCCATTTGCTAATCCAGTATTTCTGACAGAGTACTCTGGAGGAATTTTTTAAATCTGCCAACTTGTTACACACAATATATGTTCCCAGTTACCTGTTTGATGTTCATCGTTTTTCACTGTTCCAGTCATTATGCTTGGGTTATCCTGCTGGCAGGCAACCCGCAGTCGGCCTGAATTCCAAAGTCCTGGTCTGGCGTTGGTTGCTGTCGCCTCTTCCCTGACGTCAGTGCGCCAGGGGTATATAAGATGCAGCCGACACCATTTTCTTCAGTCTTTCTTGCCATGTGGTGCCCGAAGCAAAAGCAGTTCGCAAGTGCCGGTCAGCCGACTCCTGAGATTTTCGAATTTGAATTTCAGATCCAAAGTCTTCAATAAAGCTAAGTACCCCGTTGGGGAAACTTTTTCTTGCTCCAGTCCGATGTCAGTGAAAGTTAACAATTGTATTTCTTGTGGGAAGCAAATACCTCATAAGGATTTTCATTCTTACTGTATTCCTTGCCTAGGCCCTGACCACGACATTGCTAGTTGTCGGTTTTGTGCTAGATTCAACCAACGCACTATTAAGCGTCGGTTCGATTTTGCTTTTCATTACTTTGGCCAAAGGTTTAACTATATAATGCTGTCGGAACAACCAACGACCGGAGTCCATAAAAAGCACAAGGACAAAGAAAAAGACAGGCATCCAAGGTCCAAAACCGACGATGAAGCCTCTTCTAGGCCAGTCGCCAGTTAGCCGGTTTTCAGTGAGGTGCTTTCGCAGCCCCTGACACCCGCTACCTACGGAAACAATTCCCTCAGATGGGTCCAGAGCTGCTGAGCAGGCAGGCATCTGCTTCTGAGGGTGTTTTCAGACCTATACAGCTTACTATCAAGACCTCTTCAGCAGCCACGGCAAAGTCTAAAACACCTTTAAAGACAAAGAAACAAGTACAGCATTCTCCTGGACAGTCATCCATGCCAAAGAAACAGATGCTCAAAATGGCTGAGGACCTAATTACTTTGATCAGGGGCTCCCATCCTCCTCTTGATAAAAGGCCTAGGCAAGACACTGACTATGACTCCTCTGACCAGGTTTCTATTTCTTCTGATTCCTCTTCAGAACAGGGATATTCTCTTCCTCCCTATGAAGACTCTGATAATAAAGAATCTATCCCTTCAGCCTCTCCTCCTGTGGACTACTGTTTTGGGGAAACCCTGCACACCATGAGGGAACATTTCCATTGGGAGAGCCAGGATTATTCAGAATCCAAGAAAAGGCTCAGATACTTACTTTTATTGCCTCAGCACAGGGCTCTTGCTATCCCCCCTGTACTAGATATTGTTGATGATGTTTTTTCTGAATCCAGTTTGACGCCTGATTTTTTACCCCCTGCACCAGTTAAGCCAGATAGGTACTACAGGGTTCCAGATTCTCATTAATTTCTTTATAAAAACCCTGCTGCTGATTCAGAAACTATTTCTCAGTGTCCCAAAGGGGTCAAGGCCTCCACTGCAAAAAACCCTGTTCCCTCTGATAGAGATTCTAGAGCACTGGACAGATGGGGGAAAAAAGTTTACACCTCTGCTACTTTAGCTGTAAGGGCTTTAAACTGCCAGTTTCATATGCTTAAACATCAGCAATACCTAATGTCTTTGCTAAAACAGAAAATGCTTACAAGCTCTGAATGTCCTGAGAACAAGGAAATGCAGGATTTATTGCATGCAGCAGAACAAATGGGAAAGCATACTTTGCAATGTGGTTTTGATTCGTTAGAGGCATCATGCAGAGCAGCAGTTACAGGTTCTGTCATTCGAAGGCATGCTTTGTTAAAAGAACAGAGTTTACCTGATCATGTTAAAGCAAAATTATTGGATGCTCCATTACAGCATGATACTTTGGTGTTAAGGCAGAAGAGGTGTTAAAGAAAATGGAGGATAAAGCAAAATCAGTGCAGACAGTAAAGGATTTCTTACAGGTTCAGCCACCTAGATTTAGCAGGAACTGGCCTTCTAAAAATTGGTCCTTTCCAGTGTCAGACAGGCCACAAAGAGGCAGATATAGACGCCCAAGAGGTAGATCACAGCCCCAAGGCTCATACAGACCTAAACAATGGGGTGCTTCAGCCCCCAAAGGCGGAGA
Source organism: Protopterus annectens (assembly GCF_019279795.1). Taxonomy (NCBI): domain Eukaryota; kingdom Metazoa; phylum Chordata; order Ceratodontiformes; family Protopteridae; genus Protopterus; species Protopterus annectens. The sequence goes on from NC_056725.1 coordinate 619,060,511, forward strand.
AGACAAATCACAACCTTATAGGAAACGGTCCCAAAGACTTTCCTCTAGAAATGCCAAGCACTTACCTTTTGGCAGCACCCTTAGGGGGAAAACTAGCACTTTTCTCACAAAATTGGCACATGATCACCCAGGACAAATGGGTACTGAATATTGTTTCTCAGGGTTACAGGTTCACTTTCACACCCTACCAAGGTCAAAAGGTATGCCAGACCTGCCACAAAATCAATGGGCAGAGGCACAAAAACAAATTTCTGCTCTCATGGACATGAGGGCTATTCAAAAAGTACCCCAGCAAGAACAGGGGTAAGGACTTTACTCAAGATTTTTCTTGGTACCCAGAAAGGACAAAGCCTGGAGACCATTACTGGACCTGTCTATTCTGAATACTTTCCTGGATGTTCCAAAATTCAAAATGTTGACACTGCAGCAACTTCTACCCATGCTGGGCAAGGTGGCTTGGCTAGTTACTTTGGACCTCAAAGAGGCATACCTGCATGTCCCAATCAGACAACCTTGCAGAAGATACCTCAGATTCATAGCTGGCTCAATGCATTACCAATTCTCTGCACTGCCCTTTGGCTTATCTACTGCGCCCAGGGTCTTCACAAAATGCCTGGCACCAGTAATTGCATTTTGCAGACAAAAAGGAATTCAAATATATCCCTACTTTGACGACTGCCTTATTCAAGCAGAGAGCAAGGACATTCTACTAAAGCATCTGGCGTTTGTAAAAAGATTACTAATTTGCCTAGGGTACACAGTAAATGAAAATAAATCAAAACTAGTGCCCTCTCAAGAGATAATATTCCTGGGTGCAAGCTTAAGTACAACTGCCCAGATGGCTTATCTCACGCCAGACAAGCAAAGGCAACTGACTCATTACTTTCAAATGATGGCAACAAAGACCCAGCTACCTGCAAGAAAAATTCTGCAGGCTTTGGGCTTTATAGCATCCTGCATCCTGCTAATTCCATATGCAAGACTGCATATGAGGAAGCTACAATGGTATCTAAAAAGTGTTTGTACTCAACATTACCACAGCCTGGAAACAATAATAACTTATTCCCTACCTACAACAGGAGTTTCGATGGTGGGCACTGGCCTGTCACCACAACAAGGGACAGCCTTTCACTTTACCCACAGCCAGGCAGACACTAACAACAGATGCATCGGATTATGCCTGGAGGGCACACATGGCAGGAAATTGTATTCAGGGCACGTGGCCCGCGAACCAAATGCATTTTCATATCAATCAAAAAGAGATGCTAGCTGTACAGAATGCCCTGACAGCCTTCAAGGATCTACTACATGCAGGACAGCTATTACTAAAGACGGACAATACTACAGTTATGTGGTACATAAACAAGCAAGGGGCACACATTCCTACCCCCTCTGCAGGCAAGCCATGACTTTGTGGAACACAGCACTGACCTATCAAGTACATCTGCAGGCACAATTCCTGCCAGGAAAGAAAAATACTCTGGCAGCCGAACTAAGCAGAAACCTCATGGACCCTCACGTGTGGAAACTAGATCCTCAGGTCTTCAACATGAAAACAAGGAAATGGGGATGCCCAGACATAGATCTTTCTGCCTCCCCTCACAACTGCCAACTACAGAGATTCTGCACAAGGACTTATCACTCACAAGCATGGAAAGTGGATGCTCTGTCATTCAGCTGGAAAACCCTAACAGTTTATACCTTTCCACCACTGCCTCTCCTTCCCAGGGTACTCCTAAAAGTCAGACAAGAGAAGCCAAAAATGATTCTGATTGCCCCAGACTGGCCATGCCAGCACTGGTACCCAATCCTAAAGAGTTTGTCTCAAGGCCCAGCCTGGACTTTACCTCAAATTCCTCATCATCTGACTCAACAAAACAGTCAGATCTTGCACAGCCAACTCAGAACCTTAAATCTGGCTGCATGGCAAATAATATAGCCACTCAGAACACACCTCTCTCTAAAGCTGTTATGGATGTCATTTTGGAAGCCAGGAGGCCCACCACCAGGAAATTTTATGCAGAAAAATGGAAGAGATTCTGTGCTTGGAACCAGGCACAAGGACTTGAACCACTTGTTCCAAATATTCCTCAGATTTTACAATACCTAACTGAGATGCTGGACAAAGACCTATCCTTCTCATCAATTAAGATCCATGCCTCTGCCATTTCAGCTCATTACAATACGGAACCTCCTATTTTCTCTCATCCACTGCTAAGACAGTACCTCAGAGGGGAAAAAAATCATAAGACCCCCAAGGAGAGCACTGATACCTACATGGGACCTCAACTTTCTCTTGGAAAAGCTCACACTGCCTCCTTTTGAGCCAGCCAATACAGCTGATATAAAATTCTTATCATGGAAAACTGCTCTGCTCCTAGCAATAACTTCAGCAAGAAGAGTCTCAGACTTACAGGCATTAATGGCAGTGGAACATTTTATCATTTTTCATCCGGACAGGGTTTCCTCTAAGGACAAACCCAACATTTATACCAAAGGTAGTATCCAGTGTGGCTCTTAACCAAACCATTCATTTGCCAACATTTTATCCAAATCCCCAGAATAAAGGGGAGAGACTTCTGCACTCTTTGGACATACACAGGCAGCTATGCTTCTACTTGGACAAAACAAAAGCTTTCAGAAAAACTGAGCAACTGTTTGTAGCATAGGCTGCAATATCACAAGGAAAGGCCATCAAAAAGCAGACTATTTCAAAATGGATAGGACACTGTATTCGTTTCTGCTATGCACAGCATGGCAAGTCAGTGCCTAAGAATATTAGGCCACATTCTACCAGGGCAGCAGCCTTTCTCAGAGGAGTACCAACCAAGAAAATTTTGAAGGCTGCAACTTGGAGTTCAGTGCACACTTTTACCAAGCATTATCACTTACCTCTTTACTCTAAATCCAGAGCAGGCTTTGCCACTGCAGTTCTGCAGGGCCTCATAGCCACTCCTAATCCTATTTAGACCCAGCCGCCCTACCTCAGCTTTGGGATTCAACCCAAGTGTAATGACTGCAACAGTGAAACACGATGAACATAGTACAGTTGTGTACCTACCATAAATGTAGATGTTAGAGTGTATTCACTGTTGCAGTCCAGGATGTTCATCATGTGCAGTCATCACACATGGGGTTATCCTGCCGTCAGGCGGTCCCGCAGTCGGCCGAATCCCAAAGTGTTGGTCTGGCATCAGTTGTCGTCACTTCTTCCCTGATGTCAGTGCGACAGGGGTATAAAAGAGGCAGCCGACACCATTTTCTTCAGTCTTTCTTGCCGTGCGGTGCCTGAAGCAGAAGCAGTTCGCAAGTGCCGGTTGGCCAGCTCCTGAGAATTTCGAATCAAATTTCAGCCCAAAGTCTTCTCTAAAGCTAAGTACCCCGTTGGGGAAACTTTTCTTGCTTCAGACCGATGTCAGACAAAGTTAATAATTGCATTTCTTTTGGGAAGCATATACCTCATAAGGATTTTCATTCTTATTGTATTCCTTGCCTAGGCCCAGACCATGACGTCTCTGGTTGTTGGTTTTGTGCTAGGTTCAACAAACATACAATCAAGCGTCGGGCAGATTTCGCCTAACATTATTTTGGCAGAAAATTTAATTATAGCATGTCGTTGGAGCAACTGACATCAGCAATGATTAAAAAACGCAAGGATAAGGACAGGCAACCAAGGCCAAGACCAGATACCGAGGCCTCAGCAAGGCCTGCCGCCGGTTCTCCGGTTTTCAGCGAGGTGCCTACGCAGCCCCCGACTACCGCAGATTTAGAAATTCTGACGGCCTCCCAGACCGAATCAGCTGGGCCTCAGGTGCCGGTTCCATCTCACCCCTCGGACGCCAACCCTGACGGTGAACCGGAGATTTTGGACAGGCCTTCGGTTTCTGAAGGTGTCTTCAAACTGACAACTATCTCTATTAAGTCTTATGCTAAACTTAAAGCCCCCTTAAAAGTTAGGATATCAGGTCCACAGTCCTCCCCACAGGCCCCTATGCCTAAAAAACAGATGCTTAAGATGGCTGAGGATTTAATTACCCTTATCAAGGGTTCACAGCCCCCTCCTGACAAAAGGCCTAGACTGGAGGAAGACTATCCTTCCTCTGACCAAGCATCCATTTCCTCAGTTAACTCTGAGGACCAGGATTATTCCTTCCCTCCTTATGAAGACTCAGATTCTGAAGAGTCCATTCCCTCTGTCTCCCCCCCCCCCCCCCCGAAGACTACTCTTTTGGGGAAACTTTACACACCATGAGGGAACACTTCTACTGGGAAGGCCAAGATTACTCTGACTCTAAGAAAATACTCAGTGAGTTTCTTCTTCTTCCACAGCATAGACCCCTTGCAATTCCTCCAGTTTTAGACATTTTGGATGATGTTTACACCAAATCTAGTCTAAACCCAGATTCCTTACCTCCTGCACCAGCTAAACCAGACAGATACTACCGAGTTCCTGATTCTCATAAGTTTCTATATAAAAGCCCTGTTGCAGACCCCAAAACCATTTCCCAGGGTCCCAAAGAGGTTAAGGCCTCTACTGCTAAGAATCCACTACCTTCAGAAAGAGATTCCAGAGCATTAGAAAGATGGGGGAAGAAAGTGTATACGTCTGCCACTTTGGCCATGAGGGCCTTAAACTGCCAATTCCACATGCTAAAATACCAGCAGTACTTGATTACACAGTTAAAGCAGAAAGTGATCCCTCAGACAGATCAACCTGATTTCAGAGAGATGCAGGATTTGCTGCATATAGCAGAACAGGTGGGAAAGCATACCTTACAGTGTAGTTTTGATTCATTGGAAGCCTCATGTAGAGCAACTGTCATAGGATCTGTAATACATAGACATTTTTGGCTAAAAGAGCAAGCTTTACCAGAACATGTCAAAGCAAAGTTATTGGATGATCCATTGCAGAAAGATGTGTTATTTGGTGTCAAAGCAGAGGAAGTTTTAAAGAAAATGGAAGAAAAGGCAAAATCTATGCAGACAGTTAAAGATTTTTTACAGGTACAACCTCCCCGTTTCAGCAGAAATTGGCCATCAAAAAACTGGTCTTTTCCTGCATCAGACAGAACCCAAAGGGGTAGGTACAGACGCCCAAGGGGCAGAGGCCAGCCACAAGGTTCTTTCAGGCCTAGACAATGGCACACAACAACTCAAAGAGGTGGAGACGAAAGATCTCAACCCTTCAGGAAACAAACACAATGACTTCCCTCTTCACCTGCCAAGCAAAATTGCTCTGGCAGCACCTTTGGGAGGAAAACTGGCTCTATTTCCACAAAATTGGTGCATCATAGCAAAGGACAAATGTGTTCTGGATATTATTACCCGAGGCTACAGATTTCATTTTCACACTTTACCACGGATGAGAGGCATGCCAAATCTACCTCCAAACCAATGGGCAGAGGCACAAATGCAAATTTCAGCTCTCATGGATATGAAAGCAATTCAAAGGGTACCTACAAAGGAGCAAGGTCAAGGTTTTTACTCAAGACTATTTCTAGTACCAAGAAAGGACAAAGCCTGGAGACCCATTTTAGACCTCTCAATTCTAAACACTTAACTGGAGGTACCCAAATTCAAAATGCTTACACTACAGCAGCTTCTTCCCATGCTGGGCAAGGAGTCTTGGCTGGTAACGTTGGACCTCAAAGAGGCATACCTGCATGTCCCTATCAGACAAGATTGCAGAAGATACCTCAAATTTTTGGCAGGTACAACGCATTATCAATTCTCTGCGTTGCCCTTTGGCTTATCTACTGCGCCCAGAGTATTTACGAAATGCCTGGCATCAGTAATTGCATACTGCAGACAACGAGGAATACAAATTTATCCATATCTGGATGACTGCCTGATCCAAGCGGACAGCAAGGCCATTCTATTACAGCATCTGGCATTTGTAACAAAGCTGCTAAGTTGCCTAGGGTACACAATAAACAAAAAGAAGTCATAGCTAATACCCTCACAAGACATAATATTCCTGGGTGTCAGCTTAAATACAATGGCCCAGATGGCTTATCTCACGCCAGACAAACAAAAACAACTGACTCAATACTTCAAAAAGATGGCAACTTTTACCCAGCTCAATGCAAGGAAAATCCTGCAGGCTTTGGGGTTCATGGCATCCTGCGTTCAACTAATTCCACATGCAAAGCTGCATATGAGGAAATTACAATGGTACCTGAAAAGTGTATGGACTCAACACAGGCACAGCCTCGAAACAAGTATACCTCTCATTCCCTGCCTTCAAAAAGAGTTCCTATTGTGGGCCCAAGCATGTCAAATAAACAAGGGTCTTCCTTTTGTCTTGCCTCCAGCAAACCAAACTATGACAACAGATTCTTCAGACTACGCCTGGGGGGCATACATGGCAAGACAGTGCATACAGGGCAAATGGCCCGCAAAACAAATGCATCTACACATCAACCAAAAGGAGATGCTAGCTGTGCAAAATGCACTGACAGCCTTCAAGGACCTCTTGCATCCAGGACAACTACTAATAAGGACAGACAACACCACAGTTATGTGGTACATAAACAAACAGGGAGGAACACACTCCTACCCTTTATGCAGACAGGCAATGACCCTGTGGAACACAGCATTGACTTTCCAAGTACAACTGCAAGCACAGTTCCTGCCAGGAAAGGAAAACATATTGGCAGACGAATTAAGCAGAAATTTGGCAGATCCTCACGAGTGGAGACTACACCCACAAGTATTTTCAATGATAACTCAAAAGTGGGGATGCCCAGGCATGGATCTATTTGCCTCCTCCAACAATTGCCAACTACAGAAATTTTGCACAAGGACTTATCCCTCCCTAGCCTGGAAAGTGGATGCCCTATCATTCAGTTGGACAGCATTGACAGTTTATGCCTTCCCACCACTACCTCTCTTGACCAAGGTATTACTGAAAGTCAGCTCAGAGAGACCTCAAATGATCCTCATTGCTCCAGACTGGCCATGTCAGCACTGGTACCCATTACTAAGGACCTTGACTCACAGCCCTCCATGGATCTTACCTCAATTCCCCCTTCTGTTGACTCAGCAAAACTCTCAGATCCTTCACAGTCAGCTCAGGACTTTAAATTTAGCTGCATGGAGAATACCTTGAATTATCAATCTCTCAAAGGACGTCCTCATTTTGGAGGCCAGCAGGCCCAGCACCAGAAAAACTTACTCAGACAAATGGAAAAGATTTTGTGCATGTAACCAGGCTAAAGGCCAAAATCCTTGGATACCAAACATTCCTCAAATACTGCAATACTTAACTGAGATGCTACACAAAGGCCTTTCTTTCTCATCCATTAAGATCCATGCTTCAGTCATTTCAGCTCAATGTAATACAGATCCTCCCATTTTCTCACACCCTTTACTAAGGCATTTTCTCAGAGTGGCTAAGAATATAAGACCCCCCCCGAAAACCCCCAACGCCAGCTTGGGACCTCAACTTTGTGTTAGAAAAATTAACACTGCCTCCTTTCGAACCAGCCTTCTCAGCAGAACTACAATACTTGTCATGGAAAACAGCTCTGTTGCTAGCTATCACCTCAGCACGCAGGGTCTCAGAACTACAGGCACTTATGGCAGTGGAACCTTTCATCATTTTCCATCAGGACAGTCTCTCTTTACGAACTAACCCTACCTTTATGCCAAAGGTAGTGTCCAGTGTGGCTTTGAATCAGACCATTCATTTACCCACCTTTTATCCAAACCCCCAGAATAAAGGAGAAAGACTCCTTCACTCTTTGGACATTCACAGACAGCTATGTTACTATTTGGATAAGACAAAGACCTTCAGAAAAACTGACCAACTCTTTGTATCCTATGCTGCAGGTTCACAAGGAAAGGCTATTTCAAAACAGACCATCTTCAAATGGGTAGCACATTGTATCCGTTTTTGCTACTCGCACCATGGGAAAGCAGTGCTTGTTAATATTAGGTCCCATTCTACCAGGGCTATAGCAACCTCAGCAGCCTTTCTCAGTGGGGTTCCAACCAAGGACATTCTGGAGGTAGCTACTTGGAGTTCAGTGCACACCTTTACCAAGCACTACCACCTTCCATTATACTCAAACACCAGAGCTGGTTTTGCCACTGCAGTTCTGCAGGGCATCCTAGCTTCACCTAATCCAGTTTAATATCAGCCACCCATCCGTAGCTTTGGGATTCAACCCAAGTGTGATGACTGCAGCAGTATTACACGATGAACATAGTACAGTTTTGTACCTACCATAAATGTAGATGTTCGAGTGTATATACTGCTGTAGTCCAGGTTACCCTCCCACCATCCCCTCTACATACCAGGGTGTTAGTTATAACTCCATGTACATCAATCAAATGGATGCATGCCTATATGGTGTATTTGCTAACAGCTACTACTTTTGTTTATCTACTAAGGTATTTTGCATAGTAGTTTGTATTGCCTTCCTAGTTGGGGGCACCTGACATCTGGGGCAAGAAAAACTGAAGAAAATGGCGTTGGCTGCCTCTTTTATACCCCTGTCGCACTGACGTCAGGGAAGAAGCGACGACAACTGACGCCGGACCAAGACTTTGGATTTTCTCCAGTTAATTCCAGCACCCCATTGCCTGTTTTCTGTACCCCTACTTGCCATCAGTCCTATTGGCAAAATCTTCTTTCTCCTTTCTGTTTGCTTGGTGCTTATAATACTTTCTGATACTTTAGAAATGTAATATTCTGTATGGCTGCTGCTGCTGTTCTCCTTATGGATCTACAACCAAAATACTGCTCTTGCCTTATTTCTTGAATTTCTACCTGCTTCACCACCATCCCTTTTCACTTTCAGTTATAGCCTTCTACTCATGTTATGTATGTGAGCCTTAATTGTGTAGCTGTAAATCTTCCTTTCCAATCAGGTATTCTTGAACCACCTTGTTCTACTGGAAAGATCAACCTATTCCACTTAACACTTGCCGTCTTCCCCTCTAAGATAAACTCCTTCTACTCTTTGTTGTTTACAATTTGAAATATGCTTGACATTATATAAAACTAAAGTGACCATTAATTTCACTGCTCGTACCTTACTGTTCATGTACATAAACAAGTGCTTCCAGTTTCTCAGTTTTTGTAGTATCTTTTGTTTAATCTCTTCCCACATATCCTTAGCTGTTTTAACAGAAATCTTTTTAATCCATACTGCATCCTCTTGAGTCCCCATAAAAATGGGTGTTGCTGAACTAATTCATGTATGAGCACATAATCTATGGCTATAGCCTTTGTCTTATCTTCATTAATATTATATCCTGAAAAAAGTAGAAACTGTCTCAAAATGTCCTTTTCTGGAATCATCAGGTACAAAATAAAATTGTCTTCAAATGATGCCAACTTCTCTTGAATACTGTACCAATTATATCTTTGAATTTCTGAGTCTTTGATTTTCTTTGCCAGTTGCCCTAAATTTAAAGCAAATAAAGAGGAAAGAGGCCACCCATGCCTGTCTCCTCTGTTAAGATGCAACATATCAGCAAAGACCGTTTTGAATTTAATTCTCGTCTCAGATCCTTCACATATCTTCATGATTGACCTTATTATTGTATCAGGGAATGTAAATGTTTCCATTGCTCTGCTCTTAAAATCCCAGCTTACTCTTTCATATGCTTTCTCTGCATCAAGACCCCCCCCCCCAGCAAGTGGTATTTTCCTACATTCTACTTCACTCTGGAGCATCACTCTTCTGTTAGTGTTGGCATATGTTTGCCTTCCTTCCATAAAAACACATGGATACATATCTGTCAGTTTTGACTACACCTCTGCCATTCATTTAGCTAGTATAGACATAAACCCTTTATAATTATGGTCTAAAATTTAAGTGGGGTCTTTATGATGCTGGCTTTGAAGTGTCTTTACTGTCTTCCGGTATTACAGTCACCATAGTTTTTTTCCAAGATGTTGGTGTTTTTCCTCTTCTTAAAATATTGGTAAACAGAACCTTCCAATCTTAATCACTTTCTTCCCTCCTAACTTCCAGACTTCCACAGTGATACTACCTGTTCTGAGAGAATTTCATGAAAATTGATTATGCATCACCATTTTTATCTGGTCTCCTACATTTAACTGTCATTTGTTGAGCCTCATCTTCTTCTAATTTTGATATAGTTGTCTTCATAAATGGTTCCATTTGTGCTCTTTCTTGATTTCCACATTTCTCTACTTTATACAATTTTTCATAACATTTCCATAATATCAGTAATACTGGTATATAATCTGTGATTATTTTTCTTGTTATAGGATCCCTGAGTTTGGCAGCAACCCTTTCCACTTTGTTGCCTAAGTCATTGTGCTAAAGGTGTTTGTGCTTTAGTGTTATCAAAAATTATTGCTTCACATCAATCTAAACTCATGCATATTATCCAGATACTCTCATTTTCTGTTTAACACACTGCATTTGTGTCTCCTCTTTTTTGAGAGATTTTCCCTATTCTGCAATACTTGAACATTTGTCAGCCCTTCTAAATAATCCGTTTTACTTCTTAACTATATCTCTTTTTCTTTTACTGCTGCCGTATTTTAAACTCCAGTTTCATTGTATTCCACTCACTAGCTATAACCTGTGAATACATTTCTGTCTTCCCTAATAACTCTCGAATAATTTCTACTACTCATTCTTAAATTCCCCTCTTTTTAAAAGATAAGTGGGAAACTGCTAGTGTCTCATTTTTTACTTCATTATACTGCATTTTTATCTTAGTTTTTATTGGAGCATTACCCAAAACAGTTATTGGATGTGTGTTGAAACTTTAAACTGAATGCACATGTTCCTTTGAAATATAATTTCTAACAAGTCTAGCCCAGTTAATATACCTTGGGGAACAATATGTAAATTCTCGGAGTTCCTACTAGAATTCACATTTTCCGTACCAAATATTTTAATAATTTTCTTCAGAAATGTACTTTCTGCTATTATATTTTCCTTTCTAGGTCCCCAAAATACATCCTTGCTGTTGAAAGTCATGTTCCAATCCCCACAAGTAATACTCCCTGCAGAAAGGTGATATTTCTCCCAAAATGATGTTAAGCTCCATAATAGCAGTATTTGGTGGAATACACATACATGTCAACATAATCCTCCCCCCTTACCCAATAGCCTCTTACTACCACAAATCTACCATTGCCATCTTCCTCTTCTGTCACTGTTGGAACTCCTGTAACAATTAGGATAATTATTCCTCTTTTCCTTTGTTCCTGATAATCTGCTGAATATATATCCTGAAATCCTTTATCAAATTCACATACTCATTTCTTTCCCTATGTGTCTCCTGGAGCATTGGTATTTAATGTAATTAAGTACTCTGTATCCTCTTTTTCTGTACCTGTAAGGCCATTTATGTTCTAAGAAAATATTATGTATAGTGTGGCCATTGTGGTAAAAAGTTATTGTTCCCACCTGTTATATATAACTTTTTTTGAATGTGTATTTCCAGTTTTTGTGTTGCTACACATGCTAATGTTTGGCAGGCTGATCTTTTATACAGTTGTTTGTCATCTCCATGTGAACGTATGTCACATTTTATAGACTTTTTGTTTTAATGAAACCCTCAAATAAAAAAAATACATTTTCTGAACACCATACCCCGTTTACTTACAACAAACATACAAAACTATGTGCATCTTCAAAAAATGAAATTTAACACACCATATCTGAACAGTTGCCCCAAATCATCAACTTTGTGTACAGGCTTTACCTAAAATTAACTTATGCATTCTAAAGCACATTTTCAGCTTGTGCTCCCACTTATCTCTGATTGGTATCTGTTCTTGTCTTTTCCCTTTTCCTCTTTTAAATGTGAAAATCAGCTTATATGCATTAAAAAAATTAAGTTTTAGCCCAAACAAAAAAGTGCAGTGGCTATCTTTAAATTAAACTAAATTATATGTTGTTAAATGCATTAAAGTATAAAACTGCTAGGGAAGCTGTTCATTCCTTCTCACTTTGAATAATTTTGAACTTTATTTTTCATTGAATTGCTTTTATTTATTTTTATTTTATTTTACATGTGTTTACCAGGAAAGTCCAACTGGGCACAGGTCCATTTTCAGCGGAGGCCCGGGGAGAAAAGCTCCACATTACAATAAATTACATGAGAGTAAAAAGAAGTAGAACATGCATACATATGGCATATATACACATCAGGACAACATGCTGGTGATTAACTAATGTACATATAGCATATATACACACAACAGGACATCATTCTCGGGATTAACATTTCTTACAATAGACAGTCAGAGGTGCATTTTTTTCTTCTTTTGCAGTTATAAGTTTTGTAAGGTAAATGAATACGGGTTTGGAAGCTTTCAGGGGAGAAACTGTTTATACATAGCTGTACCCTGACAAATTCTCTTGGTATGGATTAGCCTGGTGAGTGGCATGAGCATAGCCAGTTACTTAGTGGGTTTTCAGGAGTTTTTTGAATTGACTAAAGGAGGTGGTAGAAGTTATTTGGCTTGGTAGTGTGTTCCAGGTTTTGGCAATGGTGTTGGCAAACAGGGACTTACCAGCTTCGTTTTTATGTTTGATGACAGTTACGAGGTTCTGGTTACTAGATCTTAAGGGTCTAGAGGGAATGTGGGGCTGAATTAGGTGCTGATGTGCTGGAGTGATCTCAGGAAGGTAGTAGAGCTTGTGCGCTATTGAGAGTTGATTGAGTAGAAGTATATGAGACAACTCATGCCATTTGAGTTGCTTAAGGGATAGACAGTGGTGGAACCTATATGAGGCTTCAGTAGCAAGCTTGGCAGTCTTGTAGCAAGATTCCATTTTATTTAGGTCAGTTTGCTGGAGATTGGTCAAGATGGGAGAGGCATAGAGGAGGGTGGATAGAAGAGTCTTTGCGATGGTTACTTTGGTGCGTTTTGTCATAAGCTGTTTGTTCCTGTAGAGGAGACCAAGTTTTTTATTAACTTTCTTAATGGTTTGTGCTAAGTGGATGTCGAACTTCAGGGTATTGTCTATTTCTACGCCTAGCAGTTTAGTGTATGTGGCTGGACTGATTTGAATGTTTTCTTTGGAGCTAATGGTGAAATTATTATTTAGGGGAGGAGCTCTGCAAGGACTGAAAATAATTAGTTTGTTTTTTTGGGATTAAGAAGAAGTTTGATGTTAGTGAACCAAATTTCGGCTAGGTTGAAGCTATTTGGGTAAGGGTTTGCAGTTCACTAAGGGTAGGTGCAGCACATATGAGGGTAGTGTCATCTGCATATTGTACTATTGAGGCAGTGGGAGAGGATTAAGAGATTTGATTTGTAAATAGAGAGAACAGCAATGGGCCAAGGATGGATCCTTGAGGGACTCCTGTGGTTACTGATAACAGGGGGGACACTGGTCCTGCCATAGGACTGCTTGCTGACGGGCAGATAAGTAGCTGTTGATCCATGATAGAGGAATGACTTATATTTAGGGTGGATAGGATATCAAGAAGCAGACTGTGGTTTACTATGTCAAAGGCTTTTGATAGGTCTAAGAATATGGAAAAAAACAAATAGACCCTTGTTTCTGTGATGGTTAACTATTTTGGTGAATGATAGTAGTGCTGTCTTGGTGCTATGGGAAGGTCTAAAGCCATGCTGGGATATGGAGATTAGGTTGTTATTTTGGAGGTACTGTATTAGTTGAGTATGAACAACTCTTTCTAATATTTTGGTTAAAGGTGATAGGATTGCTATTGGGCGATAGTTTGTGAGCTCTAAGGAGTTGCTTCCTTTGTGCAGTGGAATTATATTTGATGTTTTCCATGAGGTGGGGACTTTGCATTCTGAGAGAGATGGATAGGCTATAGCTTCAGCTGAGATCCGAAGGAAGTCTGCTGGCAGCTTATCAGCTGCTAGAGTGGTTAGTAGAGTACTTGCCTCTATACCTTTAAATTTTGCATGTCCGTCAGCAAAGAATGCTCAGAACTTTGAAGATTAATTGCTTGTACCTGCAGACAAGCGAGTCTCAATGAAAATGTAGTCAATAATGAGGAAAAACAGCTAACAACTCTGAAAATGCATCTTGTCCATTTCACTCAGCACAGAAAAGAACATACTACTACTTTCAGCTGCAGACTTTTTGACTCCTACTGAACATTTGTTAAAGGAGAAAAACAACACACACACACGCACACAAACTTTTAAAATAGTGTTAAAAACACTTTCCAGATATTTATCATTTTTCCTCCTAATTTCCACATTTTCACAGGAATATGCCATATGTTCCTGTAGACTTCCCCTTTGATTGAACAGACCTCACTCTTTTTATGTCATCTCTTCTTGTCTCTCATCTTCCTCTAACCTGTCTAAATATTTCCATTTGTTCTTTTTTTGGTTTTACCATTCCTCTGATTTAAAAAGATTTTCATAAAACTTATATCTCCAATACCTTTACAGGATCTCTTATTTTTCTTGTTTAAGGTCAACTACGTTTGATTGCAACTCTCTCTTCTTTCCATTGCATAAGTTGTTGTGCTAAAGTTTTTTTGCTCTCTTGAGCTATCAAAAAATAGTTGCTTAAGAGCAGCCTTTCTAAATTCATGCTTATTATCCAGATACTCCCTCTTTCCCATATATTTCTTTGGTTATTTATACCATGTTTTCAAACTCGGTTTTAATTTTATCACCCCACTCACTAGCTAATGCTTCTGAAGTAATTTCCGTCTTGTACAATAACTTTTAAGTGATATCCACTGCCATTTCAGTAAATTCATCCCTTTTAAGCAGATAAGTAGGAAAAGGACCACTGTCTCATTTTTTACATCCTTATCTTGCATCTTTGTATTGGTTTATATAGGTACACAAGCAGATTTATTTATTGGAGAGGTTTGGGAACTTTTAATTAAATACACATGTTCATGTGAAGTCAAATTTCTGTCCATTCTAGTCCAGTTGTTGCATCTTGAGAAATATTTACATTCTATATGTTTGCTCTACTGAATTCTTAAATTTCCTGTAAAATATTCTTATGTACTTTTCTAGAAATTTACCCTTTTGTTATATTTTCCCTTCTTGGTTCTCCTTAATACATCCACACTATTGCAAATCAGATTTCATTCCACACCCATAAGTAATAATAACAACAATAATAAACTTTATCTCTCTAAAAATTCTGTGAAGATCCATAATAGTAGCTTTAAATAGAATATAAATAAACTGTTAGTATTTACTGGTTACCACAAATCTACCATTATTTTCTTTATTTCACTACTGGAGCCCCTTTCACTATCAGTATTGTTTCTCCCCTTTTCCTTTATCTCTGATTCCTTGCTAAACACCCATCCTGAAACCCTTTGTCAAATTCACACACAGTTCTAGCCAGTGTTTTTCTTCTGTAACAGTTAGTTGCACTGTGCATTTCTTAATACAATTCAGTAATCTTTGTTTTTTGTTTATACATGTAAGGCATTTTACATTCCATTGTACTGTTGACAAAGCAGACATTCTGATAAATTAGTTCTTCACATACTATATGTGGCAGTTCTTAATGCATTTCTGCTTGTAGAAAAAGATTTGTCTGTTCATGAATGTTTGTTAGATCTGCTGTATATTATAATAATCATGTTTGTTTCATTACCTTATTTCTGTGATATCATATAAGTTGATTACTTCAAAAAAGGACTGTATCCTAACCTGTCATGATTATTACTTTGTATGACCTTTTACTTCATAAGCATAGTGTGCTTCTGTACAGTGATGTTTACTACTATATTTTGTGTTATACCATATATATTTACATGAAACTTTGAAATATTTTGTGATTGTTCTTTATCATTACAGGATTACATGCTCTTCTCAGTAAAACAGAAGTGGCTTACAAATACCCAGAACTCCTACCTTTGGTAAGTTTCCTTTGACTTGATCATGACTTGTTTAAAATTAAATATTTTCATGTGTGCAATATGACAAATCAGAAAGGAGGTTTATGCCTTTGATGATTCATTATTTCTTAATGCATTGTATCTTAGTGATGCCTCCATTTTTTCTGTAAGAGTATCCTGACACTTCCATATGTCACATTTTGCAAGTGTTAATATAACTATGTAGGCAATGCCAAGCATTTTAGAAGCTATTGAAAGATTTTTATCTTCAAGCTTGTATGATGGTTAACACAAATGCATGGACAGTCATCCTGTCTCTAGTGTCGCTGAACAGATACAGGATGTTATCCAGATTCTACTTATTTAAATGTTTATAATTTGCATATTCCTCTGAACATCTAAATAGCCAAGCAGCACAGACAGAACTGCTTAGCATCACATGAAAGCTCCCTAATGGATGAACAAAAAACTCGTGACATTGTGTATATGTAGTTTGAATTGTTACTGAAGAACGATAGTCATCATCATAACACTGCTGCAGTAGCCTAAGCTGTTTGAGGCATCCTGCCAAGGATTGGATTCATCAGCCAGCTTCCAAAAGTTTCAGTGCATTTCCCCACACCCTAGACTCTGCCCTGCAGGAGGGAAGCATGTAAAAATCAGAGACTAGGACACCAAAACTTCGGAACTTTCTTGCAGCTTTAGTGTGTGCTGCTTTGCAGGCTTCCAAAGATTGACCATTGGCTAGTGCCTAGTGCTTCTTCAGGGCTGGGCAGATAAATACCTCATTGGGGAACCTTAGACTTAAGTAACTCAGAAAAGAAGCTGGTTGGTTGTAGCTGAAAGCATTATGGAACACTTTTAATTGTGATAATGGTGGTTGTCACTAAAGATTTCTGTCATAAACCTACGTTCGTCATAGTGATAACTGCTGCAGGAGCCGTAGCCCAATGTGTTTATACTGTGCATAAGATAGGACAGCCAGACAGCTTCTAAAGCTCCAGGGAACATTCTCACACAAACAACTCGAGCTAAGCTGACTATAAAGATGAGTTTGGGTGCCATGTCATTCAGGGCTTTCCTGCCAACTAAGACTACGCACCTCTGAGGCTTTCAAGGATTGATGGACAGCTTGTGCTGTTCCTTTGCTGGGCAGATAAGTTCCCTTTGGGGAAAAACCTCCTATTTTAAAGATTTGTTTAATACTTTCCTGTTCAGGAAACAGATTTCAAAGGTAGGAATTTTTTTTTAACTGACCTTCAGAAGACTGTATTGTACTTTTAAATGAGAGCACACTTTTATCTTTTCGGTTTAAAACTTGATCTGATGTCCTTTTCATTTTTCCTCAACTAATGGGTTATGGATCACATCCTCGAATCTGACTTGACCATATACTTCAGACATTGGATCCAACTCACAAGCTTCTCCCTCTGCCCATAATGCCCCAGTCCATCCTCAATACCTTGGATCTCATTTGTTGCCATTTCGCTCAGATATAAAACTCTTGCAACATTTTTTCAAGTTTTTCTTAAGTTAAGAAAAAGTTTAACTCTTTATCTGGAATTTCTTTGTCTTTACTATAAACCTCCCTCTTAGTCTGTCTTTTTTTTTCAGCATCAGGAATTTCTTTACTATTCTTATAGTAATTTCTTAAATTTACTATCATTCGTAATTTCTTTTTCTGTGCTCTCTTGTCCCTCCTACCCTTTTAAGTGGGTAATTCTTAATTACCATTGTTGGCATATTTTTCTGTATACAAAAAAAAATCGTGTTCTTATATTTCTTCCTCTCTTAAATTTTTTTCCTTGTACTGTCATGGCTGACAAGTCAACAGGTTTTAAAAAATGCACTTATTGTGGTGTCACAATCCCTAACTTGGATGCCCACAAGGAGTGCTTATTGTCTAGGAGCAGCTCATTTAAACACAAACTGCTCAATGTGTGCAGCATTCAATACAAGAGCTTTAGCTGACAGATGCAGTGAACTTATCCTTAAGGATTTACTTCATCCCTCAACTACATCTTCTTCAGAGGCTCAAACCCCCAGTAACACCACTAAAGCTTTTTCGGAACATAGGAAGCGTTCACCTCCAAAGTCTCTCAGGACTTCTTTGGAACTGCCTCCTAAAGTTTCAAAAATATCAGATCCAACTTCTTTAGACCCAAAATATGCACCCTGGATCTAAAATCTGTCTCTCCTAAACCATTGGATCCAGTTATGTTAGCAAGCCCTACAACTCAGATTATGGATCCTAAGCCTTGGAATCAAAGCCTAGTACATTGTATACTCCTAGAAATTGTTACGAGTTTCTTTAGGATAAAATCTCCCCTAGGCTCAATTTCCCTTTTTATGCAAACTCCCAAAAAGCACTCTAAGCTCCAGTTAACTACATCATCCATCAGGTCCTCCAGACATTTCCAAAGTGGATGTGGATAAGATGATGTGAAAGTTCCTCAGAGCTCGGATACATATGGGGGCTATCCCTGCTCTGTCCTCTATTGGATCTATGAGTCTTCCTGCCACTATTCAGAGTTTTAGCTCCTTTTCTGATATGCCCTTTGGTTTCAGAGCCTCACGATCCGACACCTCTGAGAGTTCTAAAGTCTGATCTGAGGAGAATTACTTCCCTGACTCCCAACAGCATCCTTGAACAGTTCTACTACTATCCTTTTGGATTAAAAGGGGGTCTTGGAGCTTAAGTGTCAGCATCTGATCCATGAGGCCAGGACCCACTCCAATGTTGTTGGAACTATCCCTGCCCCTTAGATCCTCAGCACTGAACAGCTTGGGGCTGGTTCCCTCTTCCAGGTATGGACCTGGTTAGAATCATTGCCTATCCATACTAGAACACACTGCTCCAGTGCGGGTAGCCGTGGCTTCTTTGGGACAGTATACCTTTGAGTTGTGGAAAGGGCTTTTTCTCATTCTAGAGCTCTGATCTTTCTTCCTTTGGATCCTCCCCTTATTCACTGCTCAGTTCTGAGCTCTGAGTCGATCAGACCTATTTCACAAGGGCAGCCAGTTCCATCTAGCTTCTGGTCTGCTCCCATGGACAAGCCAGTTCCATCTAGCTTCCAGTCTGCTCCCATGGAGTTACTTCCTCTGTCTTTTGACACCTCCTCCAAACATCCCCCCGAGGAAGTTCATCGGAAGAGAATGTGCAAGAGGAGGCACATAGATTCCCTGTTGGTATCTCTCACTGATGATACTGATTTTGAGGAAGGAGAAGGGTCCCCAAGATTACCACCTGATGACTTTTCCTTTGGAGACATATTAGAGATCCTTAAACAAAAAGGTGGTTGGTCTTCTGAAAATCTTTCTCCAGAGGAGTCAGTGTTTCTGGAGGCATTTGGCTCTGGGCAGTCTACATCTTGTGTGACCCCCCCCCCACCCCCACCCTTAGCAGATGAGTTATTGATCTAGTCTTTCGCCAGGCATGGAAGAAGCTGTACTCTGTTGTGCCAATACAGTGTCACCCTGACAAATCCTTGCCCCCCCCCAAAGATAAACCCCACTGGAGCAAAGGAGTCCCTGTAGATGCAGTGGCGGTGGTGGTTGCAGCCACTGAGAAAAAGCTATCAGAACAGAGCTCTTCTGTCAACCCACCAGACAGTGTCTAGGGTGCTGGACAGATTCGGAAAGTGAGTTTTTGCCTCATTGACCTTCACTTTGAGGTCCCTTAAATGTCTGGCACACTTGATAAGGCTGCAGAGATGTGACCAAAAAAATGTCAAATTCTTTCTTTTAGTCCACGTCTGCAGAGGATTTCAAAAGATCATCTTCTCAGCTGGTCACTCTCTTGTCAGTTTCCAATGTGTCCATGAGGTTTATCTGTCAAGCAGCTGAAGGCTCCTCACAGGTGGCTGGTTCAGGCCTTGATATAAGGAGACCTGCATGGATGCAGCTTTGCTGGACCTTTCAATGCATCTTTCATCAATGTCCCTTTGATGGAACATCTTTGTTTGGTCTATCTGTGAAAGAAACACTTAACCATAGCGAAAAAGAAGTAAAGACACTGTCTGCCATGGGAATCGGGTTTTGTACCCCTCAATGAACTTTCTGTAGAAATCAAATCTCAGGGACCTTTCCAGAATTCACATGGAGACAACACTTCCAGAAGCAGAGGATGCAGTTCTAATGGGAGATGCCACCCTCAAGGCAGAGGAGGCCCGCAAAATTAGTGTTTCTACGATTCATTTCCGGATTGACCCTTTCAGCGCTCCTGAAGTACTGCTCACCTCTGGAGAAAGTCGGGAGATAATTATTCTTGTACACAGATGCCTGGGGTGCTATAACAAAAGATAACTGGGTGCTAAAAATAATATCCAGAGGTTAAATTATACCATTTTCCCATCTCCCAGTCTTCAAAAGAAAGAAGCTTCTGGACATACACAGTCAGAGGAAGGCAGCAGCACAAGAAATTCAAAAGCTACTAGACAAAAAAGTCATCCAGGAGGTCACACCAGACCAAACAGGATTCAGAACGTAACATTTCTGTTTGGTGCCCAAAAAGAAAGGGGACCCGAGACCATGGATCTAAGCAAACAACATCAGTACATGATGAGTCCAGTCCATTCTGCGATTTCTATGCAAGGATGATTGGATGTGCTCCTTCTATCTTCAGGATGCGTACTATCACATCAAAATAAAAAGGTGTTTCCAAATACACTAACACTTTCAGCTGGAAGATGGTCATTATCAATTCAGAGTCCTGCCGTTTGGACTCACCACAATCCCCCCCGAGTGTTCGCCAAATGTATGGCAGTGGTCACAGCTTACTTGAGACTAGAAGGAGTGTATCCATACCTAGATGATTAGCTTCTTATCCACCCCTTCCATGCATCTCACATCAATCCAGTAACTATTTGCTCATGATTTCTCACTCACTCACTGGGGATAACCGTCAGTTATTCCAGATCAAATCTGACATTGGTACTGAGCTTGTAGTTTATTGGTGCACATCTGAACAAAATAACACAAATTGCCTCTTTGCCTACTCATCACATAGACACACTCAGAAAACAGGTTCATCACATTCTGTTCCACTAGTCTACATCAGACAGATTAATTCTTCATGTTTTAGGGTCTGTGGTGGCAGCAGTATCCATGCTTCCTTTTAGCACATTACTATATACATGTCCTTAAGTGGACTTTAGCTGCTCACTGATCTAATCTTTGATAACCCCTAGCTTTTCCAATCAAGTTTAAACTAGTTTGCAAATCCCATATTCACTGGTGGATCCAGTCAGATGACACTTACCTAGGCCAACCATTTGTTTTACCACTCCCAATGGCCACAGTGACTATGGACACCTCCCTGTTGGGGTGGAGGGGATTAATTGGGATGGACGGTCCAAGGCACGTTGTCCGCCAAAGAGAGCAATTCACATATCAACATCCTGAAGATGAGAGCAGTCCTTTTAGCTCTTCCTCTAGGGACGATTGCAGTTCAGACCAACAACATGTCTATTGGTCTGGTACATCAGCAAACAAGGTGGGGAACCTGGTCTTACCTTCTCTGGTTAAAGGCTATGAGGGTGTGGCAATGGCTCATCTCCTCCAACCGCTTTCTAGTTGCAGGGCACGTTCTGAGGAAATCCATTATGCTAGCGGACAAACTCAGCAGGTCCATTCTGATGGCTCAGAAGTCATATCTGACAGTCAGGGTTGGAGAAAATTTTTCATCATTGGAGTCACCCTTACTGCAACCTCTCTGCATCTCCCCACAAGTATTTTACACTGATTCCCTCCTCGGGGGAGTCACCAAGAGATGCTGTAGTCCATGTTTGGACATCTGGTCTGCTTTATGTTTATCCTTCACTTCCTTTTGATTCCCAAATTTCTTCTGAAAGGAATTTGGTTGAAGAGCTCAGTCATCTTCACTGCTCCATGCTGGCCTCGCCAGGTTTGGTTTGTCTTCCTTTGGTCTCATCTTCGTTATCCTGCCTGGTTACTGGACCCATCTCCAGATGATCTATGACATCCCTCAGGGATGAGGCATCCCAACATCCAAGCTTTCATACTAACCACATGGTTTCTCCAATGCCAATAGTGGCAAGGCAGCTCAGCTTTTTTCCCCCGGTGCGTACAATGTAAATGTCCTATTCTCATGTTGCAGTATTCATAACTGTGGGGAGGTTGCTGCCGGCATCACCAGACCATCCGGCCAGTATACCAAAGTCTTAGGAGCAGGGGTACTTGCAACTTTGAATGTTAGAGCCATAAACTGATGTCAGCTGTAAAAGTGATGTCTGCACCTGCCCACTTCAGAACTTTTCTGCCACAGTGATCTGTGGACCGCTGATCGCCAGCTTCGGGAATCAGTTTGCTTGTTTGTATCAGCTGTCCAATACAGATAAGTACCCTTTTGTTTTGTTTGTGATCTTTCTTGTAGCTTTTCAAATGTACATATCAGCTAAGAAGAGGAAGTGTGCTTGTGGAAGATAAATTCTGCATAAAGTGCATAAAGGCACACATGGCAAGTGCTTGTTCTGTTTAGGTAAAGGCCACGACAGTACGTGTTGTGACATATGTAAGTCTTTTGAACCGAAAAGGCTATGCAGCTGTCTTGCTGCCTTAAACTTCACTTAAAAAAACAGAGACTCTGGCGTCTGGCATTAGGCATGGAGGGTGAGGTAGGTACCTCTGATGAGCCGCCTAGGAAGAAGGCCAAGAAGGTTAGGCCTAACAACCATGCTGCACTTCATGAGTCCAGTGAGACTCTTGAGGCAAATGTTAGCACAAGGTCCCATCAGATGTCCATTTCACAGCTAGAACTGGGGACCATGGTGGAAGCTGGTTCGGTGAAACACAGAGTACTTCCACTGAGGTTGATCAGCAATCAGCTCCTGATGGCAAGGGGGAACAATGGCTCATAGCATTGGAGGGGCCTTCATAGATTCATAGGTAGGTACTAGGCTGTCTGCCCAATGGCATTTATAAGCCTAGCTGGAATGTGTTGGTTTTCACTGCCCCCTTAGATTAGTTCCCTGTGCCTCTGTCCAGCAGAGCGACTGAAGTGATACCCGGGGTGAACTTCCTGATGTTCTTCGTGTTTCACTGTTGCAGTCATAACTGTAGGGTGCTCCTGCCGGCAGGCAGCCCGAGGTCGGCCAGAATCCCAAAGTCTGGGTCCGGCGTCGGCTGTATAAGCTAGTATCCTGATGTCAGTACGCCTTGGTACATAGCCCTCAGCCGACGCCATCTTCTCCAGTCTTTCTTGCCGTGTGGTGGAAAGCAGCTCGCAAAACGTTGGTTGGCGATTTTCGAACAGCGTTCTTGGTTGTTGTCGGTCCGAAGTTGTTACTTCTCTTCTCAAAGCTAAGTACCCGTTAGAATCTTTTTCTTGTTCTTCCGATGTCAGAAAAAGTTAATAATTGTATAGCGTGTGGGAAACAAATACCTCATAAAGATTTCCACTCTTACTGTCTACCTTGCTTAGGCCCTGACTACGACGTTTCTTGTTGTCGGTTCTGTGCCAGGTTCAACTCTCGTACTATCAAACGCAGGTACGACTGGGCTTTAAATTATTTTGGCAGACGCTTCAATTACAGAATGTCGTCGGATTCTACCGGAGTTTAAAAGAAGCGCAAAGATAAAGACAGGCCTCCGAGGTCCAAACAGGACTTGTTGCAGCTGGAGCCAGCGTCCGGTTCGGCTGTTGTCAGTGAGGCGCTTTTGCAGCCCCTGTCGTCCGCCGCTTCTGAACCGATGGCCGATACGGACTCCCATGGGGAGCCATCAAGGCCCACTATTTTAACTGCTGCAGGACCTTTGGACGTCGCTCCTTCAGATGGGTCCGGAACCGCTGTGCAGGTACCGGCTTCTGAGGGGGTTTTCAGGCCTACTCACATTACTATTTCAAAGGCAAAGGCAAAGACAAAGACTCCTTCTAAGTCTAAAGTTTCAGCTCAAGCTGCTTCTCAATCCACTCCCAAGACACAAAAACAATTACTGAGGATGGCTGAAGACTTGCTTACAATGATTAGGGGTTCTCACCCCCCTCCTGAGAAAAGGCCTCGACAGGATGTTACTCTGGATTCTTCTGACCAGGCCTCTGTCTCTTCTGTTTCTTCCTCTGATCAGGACTATTCCTTCCCCCCTTATGAGGATTCGGATGCTGAGGAATCTTTGCCCTCGGCCTCTCCGCCTGAGGATTTTTCTTTTGGGGAAACCTTGCATGAGATGAGGGAACATTTTCATTGGGAAGGACAGGAATATTCTGCTTCCAAATAGAGGCTTTGAGAATTTCTTCTTCTTCTCAGCATAGGCCTTTAGCTATCCCTCCTGTTTTGGACATTGTGGATGATGCTTTTCTGAGGCTAATTTGAATCCTGATTCCATGCCTCCTGCTCCTTCTAAGGCTGATAGATTTTATAGGGTTCCTGACTCTCATTTATTTCTATTTAAAATCCTTCTGCAGACCCTGAAACTATTTCTCAGGGTTCTAAGGCTGCTAAGGTTGCTACTTCTAAAAATCCTATTCCCTCTGAGAAGGATTCTCGTGCTTTAGACAGGTGGGGCAAAAAGGTATATACTTCTGCTACCCTTTCTGTAAGGGCATTAAATTGCCAGTTTCATATGTTTAAATACCAGCAATTTATTTTGTCTGTTTTAAAGCAAAAGCTTGCTTCCGTACCTGCTTGTGCAGAGGATAAGGAACTTCAGGATGTTTTGCATGCTACTGAACAGGTTAACAAGCATAGCTTACATTGTGGTTTTGATGCCTTGGACGCTTCCTGCAGGGCTGCTGCCTCTGGTACTGTGATTAGGAGACATGCCTGGCTTCGTGAACAAAGTTTGCCTGAACAGGTTAAGGCTAAGTTATTAGATGCCCCTGTTCAACATGATGTTCTTTTGGTTCTAAGGCTGAGGAAGTTATTAAAAGATGGAAGAAAAGGCAAAGTCCATGCAGACTGTAAAAGATTTCTTGCAGGTTCAGCCTCCTAGATTTTCCAGGAATTGGCCCACTAAAAATTGGTCCTTTCCCACGTCTGACAGGCCTCAAAGGGGAAGATATAGACGCTCCAGAGGTCGTGGTCAAGGCCAGACCTCGTACAGATCTAGACAATGGACTGCTTCTTCACCTAGAAGGGGAGAAGACAGATCCCAATCTCAAAGAAAACAAACTCAATGACTCTCTCGGTTGGGCTTCAGGACCTCTTTACCTGGACGCCCCTCTCGGAGGAAAACTGTCTCTCTTTTACAGGAATTGGACTCATATTACCCAGGACAAATGGGTATTGGATGTGATTTTAAAAGGTTACAAGTTCCACTTTCACACTTTGCCAAGGACTCACGGTTGGCCAGATCTGCCAAAACTTCAATGGTCAGAGGCCTTAACTCAAGTGGATGCTCTTCTGGCCATGAGGGCCATAGAGCCAGTTCCACTCTTGGAAATGGGAAAAGGATTTTATTCAAGGCTGTTTCTGGTTCCCAGAAAACAAAACTCTTGGAGACCTATTCTGGACCTTTCTGTGTTAAACACCTTTTGGAAATTCCAAAGTTCAAGATGCTCACTCTGCAACAGTTACTTCCAATGCTCTCTCAGGACGCCTGGATGGTGACATTGGACTTAAAGGAAGCCTATTTGCATATCCCTATCAGACAAGAACGCAGGAAATTCCTCAGGTTCAAGGCAGGTTCGAGGCACTTTCAATTCTCTGTTCTGCCCTTTGGTTTATCTACTGCGCCCAGAGTCTTCACCAAGTGCCTGGCACCAGTAGTGGCTTACTGCAGACTTCAGGGGATTCAAATTTACCCCTATTTGGACGACTGCCTTATTCAGGCAGACAGCAAAGATCTTCTGCTTCAACACCTAGACTTCGTTCAACGTCTTCTTCTCTTACTGGGATTCTCAGTGAACATAAAAAAGTCACATTTGATCCCTTCTCAACAAATGGTATTCTTGGGAGCCCTCTTAAACACAACCTTACAAAGGGCCTACCTCACTCCAGAAAAACAAACTCAGCTGGCTTCTACTTTCAACACCTTGGCAACTCTATCTCAGCTCACTGCAAGGAAATTCCTGCAAGCTCTGGGCTACATGGCTTCCTGCATTCTGTTGATTCCAAACGCAAGGCTTCACATGAGAAAGCTTCAATGGTATCTGAAAAGTGTATGGTCACAGCATTATCACGATCTGGATGTTCTGATTCCTCTGATCCCCTGCCTCCAGAAGGAGTTCCTCTGGTGGTCCAGGGCATGCATTTTGAACGAAGGAAAACCTTTTCGTCTCCCTCAACCTACTCAAATCCTAACCACGGACGCCTCGGATTATGCTTGGGGAGCACATTTTCTAGACAATTGCCAGCAAGGAACCTGGACAAAGGACCATCTTCACTGGCACATCAATCTGAAGGAGATGTTGGCAGTTCAAAATGCCCTTTTGGCCTTCAAGCACCTTTTACAACCAGGGCCTCTGCTAATTCGCACAGACAACACCACGGTCATCTGGTACATCAACAAGCAGGGGGGATCTCATTCTTACCCCCTTTGCAGACTGGCTATGAGTTTATGGAACACAGCTCTAAATTTGAATCTGCATCTCCAGGCTCAATTCATTCCAGGAAAACAAAATCTTTTAGCAGACAGCCTGAGCAGAAACATTTCAGATCCTCACGAATGGATGCTAGACACCAACTTGTTCAAAAGGATTACTGCAGTTTGGGGATGTCCCCAGATAGATCTGTTCGCATCCCATCTCAATCATCAGCTGCCTCACTTTTGCACCAGGTCCTTCCACAAAACAGCATGGAGAGTGGATGCCCTGTCTTTCAGTTGGAGAAGTCTGTCTGCATATGCCTTCCCTCCTCTTCCTCTACTGCCTCGGGTACTACTGAAGATAAAGCAGGACAAGCCCAAGTTCCTCATCTTGATTGCTCCAAATTGGCCTCGACAGTTTTGGTATCCGACTCTAAAGCTCCTGTTCTCGGGGCCTCCTTGGATTCTTCCACTGAACCCTTCGCTTCTGTCCCAGCATCAGGGTCAGTTACTACATTCCAACCTCAAGACCCTTTGCTTGGCAGCTTGGCTCTTCAAAGGAATTTGATTGCCTCTAGTCTTCCCAAACAAGTTTTGGATGTCCTTTTGGAAGCTAGACGGCCTAGCACTAGGAAATCTTATACCTCTAAATGGAAGAGGTTTTCTATTTGGATGCAGGACCGAGGTTCTGATCCTCAGGTTCCTGATCTCTCCTCTATTTTGCTTTACCTTTCGGAGCTTTTATCTAAGGGACTTTCATTTTCTTCCATTAAGATTCATGCTTCTGCTATCTCTGCGCATTTCAGTTCTGATCCTCCTGTTTTTTCACATCCTTTGGTGAAGCAGTTTTTGAGGGGGGCTAAGAATTTGTGGCCTCCTAGGACCCCCCTCCGGTCCCTGCCTGGGATCTTAATTATGTTTTAGAAAAACTTACTTTGCCTCCTTTTGAGCCTGCTGCATCTTCAGATATTAAGTTTCTATCTTGGAAGACTGTTCTTTTGTTAGCTTTGACCTCTGCCAGAAGGGTCTCAGAGTTGCTAGCTCTTATGGCTGTGGAACCTTACCTTATTTTCCATCAGGACAGAGTATCCTTGAGGACCAATCCTACTTTCATGCCTAAGGTGATTTCGAAAGTGGCCTTGAATCAGACAATTCACCTTCCTACTTTCTTTCCAAATCCTCAAAATAAAGGGGAAAGGATTTTGCATTCATTGGATGTACACAGACAGTTAAGATTTTACTTGGACAAGACTAAAGATTTCAGAAAGTCTAACCAACTGTTTGTTTCCTTTGCCTCCAGTTCACTTGGAAAACCTATTTCTAAACAAACCATTTCCAAATGGATTGCTTATGGGATCAGATTTTGTTACACTCATCATGGTAAACAGTTTCCTGGAACCATTAGAAGTCATTCTGCTACTTCTACAGCTTTTCTCAGAGGAGTTCCTACCAAGGATATCTTGGAAGCTGCCACTTGGAGTTCAGTGCATACTTTTTCCAAGCACTACAATCTCCCTTTGTTTTCTAAGTCTAGGGCAGGCTTTGCCTCTGCTGTCTTGCAGGGTATTCTTGCCTCCCCTTCTTCTATCTAAAGCCTCCTCCCTCTCTACACTGCTTTGGGATTCCACCCTACAGTTATGACTGCAACAGTGAAACACGAAGAACATAGTACAGTTGTGTACACCTACCATAAATGTAGATGTTCGAGTGTCTTCACTGTTGCAGTCGGTTCCCTCCCTCCTATCCCTCTTCTTCTTCTCTCTTTTGTGGTGTATTTGTGTTTCCTTGTTGGATTCATTTTTGATTTATTGGGGTATTCTGACATCTAGGGCAAGAAAGGCTGGAGAAGATGGCGTCGGCTGAGGGCTATGTACCAAGGCGTACTGACGTCAGGATACTAGCTTATACAGCCGACGCCGGACCCAGACTTTGGGATTCTGGCCGACCTCGGGCTGCCTGCCGGCAGGAGCACCCTACAGTTATGACTGCAACAGTGAAGACACTCGAACATCTACATTTATGGTAGGTGTACACAACTGTACTTTTCCCATCCACTCGTCAAGGTTTCTCTTGAAGAGTGTCAGTGAGGAGCTCTGCCTAATGGAGATTGGAATTTTGTTCCAGAGCATGGGAAGTCTCTGGGACAGGAATCTATCCCTCCAGCACGTCCTATTTATTGTTGTGGTGTGGTTTAAATCCCTAGAGCGTGTGGCTTGAGGGTATGTGGTTTTCTTTAGGTGGAGCATGTCTATCAATTCTGGGTTGGACATGGCTTGTATGTCAGGCAGAGATCACCTCTGAGTAGGCGTTATGCAACCGAGTACAGCTGGAGTTTCTTCAGTCGAGCTGCATAGGGCATCTGTTTGAGGCCAGTGATCCTCTTGGTGAGGTACTTCTGTGGTCTTTCCAGCTGTTGCAGGTGTCTTGTAAGGTACATCTCAAATTGGGTGTTGTTCTCTATGATGGGTCTGATGAGTGATTTGTAGAGGGGCACAATAACCTCTTTTGATCTGGATGCAAACCCTTTTGTGATTAGGTGGGCCACATGGAAGGATTTTCTAACCACTTTGGCAATGTGATTATCAAAGGAGAGATTACTATCTACTTGGATCCCCAGATCCCTTATTTCGTCTTCTGTATTTAGGATGCTTCCACCTATGTGGTAATTTGTGGGCACTTTGTTTTTTTCCAAAGGGGATGACTATGCACTTTTTGGCATTTAGCTTGAGGCCATGGTTTTGACACCAGATATCTGTGTCAGTGAGACCCTTTTGGAGGATGTCTGTGTCAGCCGGAGAGTCAGTTATAGCCCCTAGTTTGCAGTAGTCTGCGAACTTGGTCAGCCATTGTCCTCCTGTGCTTGCCTGTATCTCTGAGATGTATATGCCGAACAGGATGGGTCCTAGGACTGAGCCCTGGGGAAATGCCACTTGTAACTGGTTTAGAGTCAGACCTAGCTCCCGCAACTCTTACCATGTGGGTTCTGTCCGTGAGCCAATTGGCAACCCATCTTGTGACATAGGGGTTTATGTTCAGGCTGGTGAGCTTGTCTATAATACCAGAATGGGGAATGGTGTCGAAGGCCTTTGCGAGGTCTAGGTAGGCTGTATGGACCACCTCCCCCCCCCCCCCCGTCTATAGCCTTGGTGACTGTCTCAAAGAAATCCACCAGGTTTAGGAGGCATGATCTGCCCTTAATAAAGCCAAACTGGGTAAGTGTTTGGAAGTTCCCAATGTCTCTATTAATGAAATCCATGATGATGCACTCCATAGCCTTGCAGACCAAGCTAGTCAGGTTTATAGGGCGATAGTTGCCGGGGTCTGTTGTGGCTCCACGTTTGTGGAGCAGAATAACTGTTGCTGTTCACCACTCTATGAGCACGTAGCCTGTGGAGAGGCGGAGTTTGAACAGTGTATTTAGGTGAGGGGTTAGTTCATCTATGAGCTCATGTAGGATGCAGCCTGGGACACGGACCGATCCCATTGATGCTGTGTTTTTGGCTTTGGAGAGGGCTGTTTTAACCTGAGTGTCTGTGATTTCAGGGGCACAACATTCTTCTGGTATGGTTATGGGCCGTTTTGGGGGTGAGAGGGGGGTGAAGTTTGCACTGAACCTGTCTGCTACGATGTTGGCGATATCGGTCGGTTTAGTGTATTTTGTGCCATTCTGCACTAACTCCTAGCAGATCCTGGAATTGCCACTTAGATTCTTGATATAGCTAAAGAATGCCTTGTGGTTATCTTTGGAGTCCTTGGCAATTTTTCTTTCGAAGCTAGCCTTGGATGATTTTTATGAGGGATTGTAGTTTCTTGCTGATACTGATCTGGGATGTCTTCCCCTCTTGGGATTTTACTCTCTTGTGTACTAATTTCCTCCTGTTGTATAGCTTGTTTATGGCAGGGGTCCACCAGACTGGTTTCCTTTTCTTGGAGGAGAGAGTCTTGGTTTTGCTTGGGATAGCACAATCCATGCATTCTTGTCGGTGCCCGTAGAGTGCATTAGTAAAGGATTTTGCAGCTTGGGCAGCGTTATCCTTTAGCATGGGGGATTTGAAACTTTCCACCTCGGTCTTAAGTGACGTGAAGTTTGCTTTTGAAAAGTTTTTCACGGTGGTTTCTTTGACCAGGGGTGGGGGTGGAATTGTGGATATCCAGAGTGATTAGTTTATGGTCAGAGCTAACCAGCGAGGGGTTGACCTCCGGTGTGGAACACCGGTCGCCCATGTTGGTGATGACCAGGTCCTATATGTTGTCACCTCTGGTGGGGGTGTTGACCAATTGATCCAGGGCATTTGAGTTTATAAGTTCTAGGAAATGTTGGGCAAGGGAGTTAGTACTTGAGTAGTTCTCACAGTTAATGTTTGGGTAATTGAAATCACCCAATATCATGGTGTTTGGTAGGACCTTTATGTTTCCAGAAATGCAGAATGGGGGTCCTGGGACATGGTGGGTGATCTCTAGCAAGCTACAATTTGAATTGCAGTTGTGCCCCTTGTTAGTTGCACATGGATGATCTCTGAAGCATTGTGCTGTGCCACTAACCTGGAGGTGTGGATATCTTTGATAAATATGGATACGCCCCCACCTTTTGTATTTCGGTCCGAGTTTTGTGGCGAAAATTTATGGTACGAGTTGTAGCCTGGTAGTGCTGGGGTGCTCTCTGGAGCCTTAAACCTGGTTTCTGTTACTGCACATATATCAATTTTCTCCGTACTGAGGAGTGCCTTGAGTGCATGCATTTTGAGGTTTAGACTTCTGGCATTGAGTAGCATTACTCTCAGTTTTTTATTATTTGTGCTATTTACGGCGGTGGGTTTGTCTTTTGAGCCTTGCCTAAAAAACGGCACTATGGGGGTGGCAGGAGCCTTGGCTATTATTCGAAAGCCTAAGGGTGACAGGTGCAAGTAGTCTCTAGCGTGGCTTGTGGAGCATGTCATCCCAGGCTGACAGACACTGTATCCCCTTTGAATGATACCAGAAGCTTAGCCAGTTGTTGAAATTAATAATTTTTTCTTTATACCATGGTATCATTCTTGGTGAGGGCAGGATGCTATTCAGGGTCAAGGTCATACCGGCCTGGGCAACGTGATCAGAGAGCTCTTCCATGTCTCTTTTCATGTAGTCCAGGGAGGTACGGCTCAGGTCATTCACACCAACATGGGCAATGATAGTCGTATTTGTACTTATTCTGGAGTGGCCTGAGTGCTTGTGTTATGTGGTGGATCCTGGCATCCGACAGATAGCTAACGGTAACCTTCTCCTTGTTCAGCCTAGTGAGTGGGAAGTCACTGTGCTTGACTATAGAGTCACCTATTACTAGTGTGTTGGGTATGTTATTTTGCCTTAAGGGCTGTGATTGCGTGGCACACTGGTTTTGTGAATGTTTTTTTGTGTTTTTTTTGCCGGTGCTGGTTTCATAGGTCTATGTGAGACTGGTGGTGTGATGCAAGTAATTCCCTTCTCCCATCCTCCCAGGTGTCAGCTTCTAAACCAGTGCATCCTTCTACTCCTTTAAAGTGAAAACAGAAATGAAAACCTAGAGAAGCAGAACCAGCTCCTGGAATTTTCTCAAAATCATTTCCTAGCCTTCCAGGCTCTCCAGTCTCAGGTGTCACAAACAGTCCCTGCACCTGTACAGGCCTTAGAGGATTCAGAGGAAGAACTCTCTTCCTCTGATGAATCACTTACTTATTACTCTCAGATTGAATCCCCCCAAGAACTTCATTACCCCTGAGGAGGAGGATACTATTAGTCCTGAGTCTCAATGGGAAGAATTCTTCTTTGGGGACACTATTTCTCTTATGAGAGAACACTTCAAATGGCAGGCCTCAGGTGTTTCAGAAACTAAAAAGAGATGCTTTGAATTACTGTAGATGGACCAGCCCGTGCCATCTGCAATCCCTCCCCTACTCCCAGCCTTTCATGATGCCTTTCTGGCTGCATCCCATGCCCCTGATTCTCAGCCATCAGCTTCCAAACCTCCAAATAGGTTTTATAAAGCTATTCAGAATACACCGTTCTTGTTCAGGACTCCCCCCCCCCCCCCCCGCCCCACAGACCCTGCTGTTATAGCAGTGTCAGCAGATAAATCATCCAGACAGCTGCTTTCCACCTCTCTGTTTCCCACAGACAAAGACAGCAAATTTATGAATAGGTTAGGGAAGAAAGTCTATACTTCCTCCACTCTAGCCGTCAGAGTCCCCAAGTTATTAAACACACATGACTAGGTTCGTTTTAGATACACTATCAAAAGCCTCTGCACTTATACCAGATGTCAGATTCTCCTGCTAAGTCACCACTCTCCACTCTGTTTCAACCTTCTCCCAGGTGACCAGGCACTCCAAGTGCAGTTATGATGCAGTAGAGGCATCTTCCAAATCTGCAGCCTCAGGTTCAGTCCTGAGAAGATATTCCTGGGTAAGGCTCCAGCCCCTTCCCATGGATGTCCAATCCAAATTGCTGGATGTACCACTTGATAATAAGGTTCTTTTTGGTGCAGCTTCTGCAGAGCTCCTTAAATCCCTACAGGAAAATGACAAGGAGTTACAAAATTTAAAACATTCGCTAGTCTCCCCTTTTCCTAGGTACGATAGGTATTATCCTCAAAGGACCACCTTTGTTAGGAAGTCATCTCAGTCTATTGCCCCACAGGCTAAGGGATGGAGATAACCTAGGAAACACTCCACTCCTAGACCATTTTCTTATAGGTTCATAAATTCATAGGTTGGTACTAGGCTATCAGCCCTATGGGACTATACAAGCCTAGGCATAACAATTCCCTAGCTATTTCTTCCCACAGTATTTACTTCCCTGGACCCCTGTCTAGCAGGGCGACTGATGTGATCCCCGGGTTGAATTTCCTATCTCCCATCCAGTCAGGGTTCTTTTTGAAGATGGCCAAAGAGGCGCTCTGCTTGACACTCTCACTTCCTTACGGAGGCAGCTTGACCTGGACAGAGCCTCTCCACTGTGACTGCAACCCATTACGCATCTCCATTCCCCTGTCCCTCTCCCTTTCCGTACCCTCCTGGGGGAATATTATCTCAGAGGCTTGGGTCCTCTCCGTCATTCAAAAGGATACGTTATGACCTGGTGGACACTTCCTCCCTTTCAGGGGATACCCCAACCCCTCCTAGTCATCATCTTTTCCCCCAATCCTGGATCAGCTCCTAGCTCAGGGAACCATAGAAAGAGTACCTATAGACCAGACAAACAAAGGTTTTTACTCCAGGATGTTTTTGGTCCCATGGAGACCAATTCTGGATTTGTTGGTCCTCAGTCTATTCCTCAAGGTGCCTACCTTCAAAATGCTCATCTTGCAACACCTCCTACCTCTTATCCCCTGCCAAGCTTTCATGGTATCTCTGGATCTGAAGGATGCTTACCTTCATATTCCCATTCACCCCAACTACAGGAAATTCCTACACTTTTCAGTAGGTTCCTTGCATTTTCAGTTTTCTGCATTGCCATTTGGGCTCTCCACAGCCCCCAAAGTATTCACAAAGTGCCTAGCTCCAGTTATCGCCCATTGCAGAATGCTGGGCATTCAAATATACCTATACCTGGATGACTTCTTGATACTTCACCAGGACAGCCACACCTTTTGCAATCACCTACGCATGGTGTCCAAAACCCTGGAAGACCTAGGGTTCACTGTGAACCAGGAAACGTCTCAGCTGATACCCACCTAAGACCTGCTTTTCTTAAAGTGCAGGATAAAAACAGACCAGATGGTAACCTTCATTCCTTGCCAGAAGGTAGAAACCATCACCCATTACCTCCAACACTTCTCTCTCTACAAACCTTATCAACCAGGGTATTCCTGAAAGTCCTAGGCCACATGGCATCCTTGATACCCATGCTTCCCTTGGCAAGGCTACATATGAGGAAGTTCCAGTGGGTGCTGAAGAGTCAGTGGAACCAACATTCTCACCATCTGGATATTCCCCTACCTCTCCTTCCATGCCTGAAAAAAGAACTGGAATGGTGGATCACAGCCATCCTCCTCAATCAGGTATACCTTTGCAGATCTCCCCACCCTTACAAATCTTCTCAGATGCTTCAGACCTAGGTTGGGTAGCAGTTTTGCAAATCCACAACAAACAAAACAAAGTTCATGAGAGAATGGTCCTCTCTCAGACATAGGGACCACATCAATATCAAAGAGATGAGGGCCCTTCTCCTAGTATTGCAAACATTCCACCAAATTCTCCTACCAGCTACCATGAAAGTAGTCACAAACAATATGACTGTCCTGTGGGTATATCAGTAAGCAAGGGGGTAACAAGATCCTTCACACACTGCAGCTTGGAAATTCAGATGTGGTCCCTAGCAGCAAAACTATGCATTAACCTGCAAGGAGGGAGGTGGTGTTTTTGGATCTTATTCACAATTGGGATATTCCTCCGGCAGATCTGTTTGCCTCCTCCCAGAACAGACCGATGCCTCTGTTTTGCACAAGGGATCCATATCCACAGGCTTGGTAGGTGGACACCTTCTGTTTTTCATGGGCGGGGATGTATCTTTATGCTTTCTCTCCCTTCACACTGATTCAAAAAGTCCTTCTGAAGATTCAGAGGGACAAACCAAAAATCCTGCTGATGACTTCCGTTTGGCCAAGACAGCATTGGTTCCCCTACTTCACCTACTACCCAAGGGCAATCACCACAGGTTACTCCACCAATTCGACCTACTCTCACAAGACCGGGGATACCTCATACACCCTGAGGTGCTCAACCTCAAACTCACTCTGTAGGTGATAGAGTTTTGATCCCCTTCAGCCACCTATATTCAGAGGACATACTCAATGTCCTGCAGGAGGCCAGGAAACCTAGTACTAGGCGAAATTGTGTCAAAAGGGAAAAGAATCTCCAGGTGGTGTCATAAGCAAAAACAGGACCCCTTTCTTATTCCTGTTCCTATGGTCCTTTCTTTCTTGTGAGAGCTTCTACATTTAGGACTGATTTACTCTTCCGTTAAGGTACACTTGTCAGCCATTTCCACCTGTCTTCCCTTGGTACCTCCTTTGGCATCCAGATTAGAGGTAAAACTATTCTTATATCAGATCCCCTCATAAACCGATACCTCCTTCATGGGACTTCATTTTCACTACCTCCATTTGAACCAGCTCACTCAGCATCACTGAAGCTATGTACTTGGAAAACAGTACTACTGGTAGCCCTCACATCTGCCAGGAGGGTCTCAGAAATTTAAACCCTGATGGCTACCCCTCCTTACCTAATCTTCCATAAGGACAGGGTCTCCCTCAGGACCAATCCTTCCTTCATGCCTAAAGTGGTTAACGAGCTGTCCTTAAATCAGACCATTAACCTTCCTGTTTTCTTCCCTCAACCTCAAAATTCCTCTGAAAGAACTCTGCATTCTTGGGATGTTCATAGACAACTTGGATATTACCTGGACAAGACCACATCCATTAAAAAGTTTTACCAGGTGCTTGTCTCCTATCACCCAAGACCCTTGGAGAAGGTAGTCTCTTACAGACTACATCATCATGGATTTCTAAAGCTACCTCTGCTTGTTATTGCTTTCATGGAAAATATTTAACTGCCAATGTGAGAGCTCATTCTACTAGGGCAACTGCTTCTTTAGCAGCCTTTTTAGGGGGGTGGACTGTGCTTCCATACTGGAAGTGGCCACCTGGTCCTCAATCCATACCTTCACCAAGCACTACAAGCTAGATTAGATCTCTAGAGCCAAAACTGGGTTTGCTAGGTCAATTTTACAGGGTCTCATAGACTAGGCCCCTCAACCTACCTCCCAGGCTCATACCTAAAGCTTTGCTACTCTCCCTACAGTTATGAATACTGCAACATGAGAATAGAAGGACATAGAATAGTTGTGTAAGAACTTACCACAACCATAGATGCCCTCTTCCATGTTGCAGTATTCAATCCCCCCTCCTTTACCCCTCTTATTCTGTTTATCCATCTGGGGTTGCATTTCCCTACCTTTTTTCCATCCAAGTGGGGCACAGCAATAGGCACATACCTCTGTTAGGTTCCTTCTGGCATGGTACCCATATGCGAGTCTGAAAAGCTTCCTTTTCTTGCTTCCAGGGATATAGCCGACATCAGTTTATGGCTCTGACATGCAATGTTGCATGTACTCCTGTTCTTAAGACTTTGGTTTACTGTCTGGATGTTTGGTGCTGCAGGCAGCAATATCCCCACAGTTATGAATACTGCAACATGGAAGAGAAGGGAATCTAAGGTTATGGTAAGTTCTTACACAACTATTCTTTATCCTCACACAAAGACTCAACCAGAAAGGTGTACAAGAGCAAATGGAAAAGATTTTCCCTTTGGGCATTTAGAAACAATGTTGACCACTTTACTGCCCCTGTCTCTGCTGTTCTTGATTTTCTGGCTGCTCTTCTCAAATTAAAATTACAATTAAACTACAGTTGGCAGCCCTGTCAAATTTTTGTACAGGGGATAACTTGGAAGAAGCCAAACAGTAATTATGTAAAGATTTCTTGAAAAGCACTTTTCTCCTTAGACCCCCCAGTAAAAGATCCTTCACCTCCCTTGGGACTTTACTGTGATACTACATGGTCTAACTCCGAAACCCTTTGAACCTTCAGCAAAAAATGATTTAAAATGTCTATAATGGAAAACAGTCTTCTTAATACTTATTACTTCTGCAAAAAGAATTTCTGAACTCCAGGCTGTTTCATCAAACAGTCTATACATTATTTTCTATAAAGACAGGGTAACTTTACTGACAAACCCTTCTTTTTTTACCTGAAGTAGCTGCTGAATCTAACATTAACTAATCCATTCATTTTCAAGTCTTGTCTCCAGATTTTTCAAACAAAGGAGAATAAGTGCTATATCTCCTGGATTTGCACGGACAATTACATTTTTATATGTAGAGGACTAAAATCAGAAAACCAAAGCAGTTGTTTTTATCTTTTATCTGAAGTTACACTGCCTAAATGGATAACTAATTGCATTTCTTGGATCTATTCCCAATGAGGCATTTCTCACCTAAGACTGCCTAAAGCCTACTCCACTAGAGCCATGGCCACTTCATCTGCTCTTTGGTCAAGAACGTCTATTGATATTTGTGCAGCAGCCACATGGCCAAATGCTCATATCTTTGTTACTCATTACAGATTGGATCTAATCTCCAGAAGGAGAGCAGCCTTTAGTTCAGCAGTTCTCTGGAATATCCTTCTGTGAGGATCGCCCAAGATTCACTTAGCTGGGGACACTGTCCCATTCGTTGAAGATTGAAAAGGACAACATCAGATTTAAAAGTTATGTACTCACCATAACTACCCATTTGTGTTGTCGATTTTCATTCTTCCTTGGCTTCCCTCTATCCATCTCCCTTCCTTTAAACTTCTGAAGGCGCCTGTTGGGTTTCTTATTGGAACTTGTAGTTTTGGGTTTTAGCCCTATTCTTTGAGCTATCTCTTGCTGTAACTAATGGGAATCTTATGGCAACAAACTTCAACTGAGGTATTGAGGATAGACGTTTGGTGCATTATGGGCAGTGGGACGAGTTAGAGAGTTGGATCCAAAGTCTGAAGTATGCGTCCAAGTCGGATCTGATCTGTAACCCATTCCTTGAAGAAGAATGAAAATGGACAACACTTATGCCTAGTTATGGTGAGTACATAACTTTTAAAGTAATTGGAAACCATTTTTTTCTGAGGAGAAATTAGGTTGTATTACATTTCAGGGGGTGGCAAAGTGTCTTAAAGTGCATTTTACAGTTTTAATGTAAAAAAAGTGACTTTTAAAGACTTAATTTTTATTGCCTTTGCTGCTTGCTTTCCTTGAGAAAGAAGCACTTCTTCCAGCCTTAAAAAGAAAAAAAAAATAAGCAAACAGCCTTTGCCACCTCAGTAGGCTAGCAGTTTGCCTCAGCCACAGGTGGGTGACTCTGCTGTGGCCATTGTTCCTTAGGCCACTCATCTTTTAGCCCGGATGCCTCTGGTGGAACTAGAGTTAGCCATGTCTTCTGCGGTTGTTGGGATCCCCTCAGTGGGCATGGGCGATAAACATTTGTCAATCCTGGAATAGGGAACAGGAAAGACTTATCTCTTTGTGCCCATCTCTGGGAAGTTGCTGCAGCCACCATTAATAGTATTGTTTGCCCCATTTTTCCTGTCAAAAAGAAAGTGAAAACTAAACCTGTATCATTTACTCCTCAAATTTCCTTATATAGAAGTAGTTTACTGGGTTGGGATCAAGGTTTGATTCAGGCTATCCTTCTTGTAAGGTGGTTTCTGTTAAAAGAGAGATAACTTTTCCTGAAGATATTCAAGATTTTAAATTTCATCTGGAAGATGAAGGGACATATACAGGATTTTCTTCTCAGGTTTCTGAATCAGACTAAAGAGAGCTCATTTTTTTCTCCTAGTGGGGTTTTCTCTGTTTGAGACTGTTTCCAGATTGTGCCAGTGTTTTCAATGAGAAAAAACTGAGCTTTCTCAGTCCCTCAGAAAATACTATGAGCTGTTGGAGAAGGAATTACCAGAACCGTCACCCTTTTCTTCAGTTCTTTCAGCTTTGGAGGATGTCTCTCTCTGCCTACAGTTTTTTCTGCTAGTCAGCCAGATGACCCTGAAAAGATAGATAAGAGTGTTTAAAGTTCCTCAGTATGTTTTAAGTTTTTATAAAATCTTCCCAAACCTGAGCTAGCAGCTGTAGCATTAGTTAATCCTACTACTACTAAATATTTATTTAATTCCATTCCTACTCTGTCACGAGGATGGGATTAGTAAGTATGGGGTATGTTTCTGCAGCTTTGATTTTCAGCATTTTGAATTGTCAGGCTCCTTTGCTGAATTATGGCTAATTGAGAATGTATGAGGAATATTTTGTTGGTAGTTCCTACTTGTGAGGAAAATCTGCTTTAAATAGTTTAGTTTCTCCTGTTGTACAAGTCACTACTTGTTTACACTGTGTATGACTCAATTGATGCTGTTTTGAAAAGGTTTGCCTGGCTGTCTTCTCACAACTTCCCAGATGTAAAAAATGAGATTTTAAATTCTCCTTTGGGCAGAGATTTAGTTTTGGCTCCTCTGCTACAGAAGTGACCAAAAAGTGTGATGAACGGGGTAAATTGACACTGGGAATTTCTTAAGATTTTTTTAGTTCTACTTTTCCAAGTTTTGTAAGAGATTCTCTCACCCCTCATCCAGTTTTGACACCAAAAATAAACAAACAGTCTCAACAAAATGCAGGTAAACAGACATTTAACACAAATGGCGGGGGGGGGGTACAGAAAATAATCAGGAAACCTTAAAACCAGGGAGAGTCCAGTCAGTGTGACTGTTCAAGTGACCCCCCCCAACCCTGGCAGTCCCCCTTTCCCTTCTAGAAAGTCTGAGTCCCCACTTTTCTGTTTAGCAATGGAGTTTCATACAAGTGGGATCTGAAGGTCATTCATAAATAGCAGTAGGAGGAAATTCCTCATCCACCAGTCCTGACACTTATTTCCACATGTTGCTCTCACATGCTGTCCCGAGGAGTGATAGAACCAGGTCCTCCTTCCTAGGTGGGAAAAGGTTTTTATTTAAAGATGTTTTTAGTGTCAAAAAAATAAAATGCTTTGTAACAACTTGTGGATCTTTCTTTCCTAAACATGTTTATGATAGTGGCCAAGTGCAAATAGATGTCACTTCACAATTTACATCATCTTCCTCTTTCAAGTTTCCGGGTAACACTATTATTTATTTTATTTTACATTTGTTGACCGGGAGAGTCCGACTGGATACAGATCCATTTTCAGCGGAGGCCTGGGGAGAAAAGCTCCAAAAGAAAAGCAAACAACAATTCACAGAAATCAAACAGATCAAATAAAAACAATTCAAATCAAACAACTAAAACAAGTCAAATCAAACAAAAATTGATGTTCTTCATTCCACATTGCTGCAGTCCTAACTATTGGGTAGTCCGCTGTCCAGTCGGCCCGAATACCAAAGTATATGGCTGACGTCGGTCAGGGCGCATTAGACTGACGTCAGTACGTCAGGGTACTAATGCGCATGACCGACGTCATATCCTCAGTCTTTTTTGCCGCATGGTCCGATGCAGAAGCAGTTTTGCGAGTGCAGGTTGGCGTTCTGAAATTTTCTGAAGTCGGAGTTTCAGACCGAATCAAAGTTGGCTAAGTACCCGTTGGGGAACATTTTGGTTTTTCTTGCCTCAGTATTTAACCGGATGTCAGAAAAAGTGAATAACTGTATTTCTTGTGGGAAACAGATACCTCATAGGGATTACCATACCTTGTGTATACCTTGTTTAGGGCCTGAGCACGGCGTTGTTGGATGCCGCTCTTGTGCTAGATTTAACAAACGCACTATTAAGAGAAGGTTAGACTGTGCCAGGTTAGTGTTTGGGAAGCGTTGCAATTATAAAATGCCGTCGGATGCTCCGGCGCCGCTTCGTCAAAAGCGCAAGGACAAAACAGCGAAGCCTAGGGTTGATGAACCGGCAGTCCCGGACGTCGGTTCTTTAGAAAACTCAGTGGAGCCAGAGGTTTTGCCAGGAGTTTCTTTGGAGTCTCAGGCAGAGACTTTACTGTTACAGGATGTGCCCTCTCAGGAGGTAGGCCAGGCTGAGGGGCTTCTCAGGTAACTGTTCTTCCCTCTCTTCCCAAGGTAGTTAGAGCCTCTCCTTCTGTTTCCAAAACTTCTTTGAGAGGTAGGCCAAGTTTAGCTTCAGTGGGGGCTTCTCCTAGCACTTCAGGTTCTGTGCCTAAGAAACATATGCTTAAAATGGCAGAAGATTTGATTACTATGATTAGAGGTTCTATGCCCCTCCTGATAAGAGGCCTAGGGTGGAACCTGAGTTTGAGAGTTTTGAACAGTGTTCAGAGGCTTCTGAGTCTTCTGCGGAAGACTTGCAGGAGTATCCTCCTTATTCTGATTCTGATGTGGATGATTCCACTCCTACAGCTTCTCCTCCTGAGGATTTCTCATTTTCAGAGACTCTGCATTCCATGAGGGAGCACTTTAAATGGGAAGGCCAAGATTACTCTGATTCCAGGAAAAGGCTTAGGGAATTCTTGTTTTACCCCAGCATAGGCCCTTAGCTATACCTCCTGTGTTGAATGTGGTGGAAGATGTTTTGCAGAGGCTTCCCTGAACCCTGATTCTTTGCCTCCTGCTCCTGTTAAACCTGATAGGTACTATAGGGTGCCTGAAGCTCATAAGTATCTTTTAAGAGTCCTAGGGCAGACCCGAAACTGTTTCTCAGGGACCTAAAGGTGTTAAGGCCTCTGTTGTTAAAAACCCTGTTCCCACTGATAAAGAGGCAAGGGCTTTGGATAGATGGGGAAAGAAAGTGTATACTTCTTCCACTTTAGCCATGAGGCGTTGAATTGTCAGTTTCACATGCTAAAATATCAAAATTATCTCCTTTCACAATTGAAATCTAAGGTGGATGCTTTGGCGGAAGGTATTGAGTGTAAAGAGTTGCTGGATTTAGTTCATGTGTCTGAACAAGTGGGTAAGCATTCTTTGCAATGTGGTTTTGATGCTGTACAGGCCTCCTCGAGGGTGGCTGCCACTAGTTCTGTTCTTCGCAGGCATGCCTGGTTGAGGGATCAGAATTTAGCTGAGCATGTTAAGACAAGGATTTTGGATGCTCCTTTACAGTCTGATGTGTTGTTTGGTTCGCCTGTGGAAGCAGTTTTAAAGAAAATGGAGGACAAAGCTAAGTCTATGCAAACTGTTAAAGATTTTTGCAGGTGCAGCCACCGAAGTTTAGTAGAAATTGGCCTACTAAGGGATGGACATATCCTGCTTATGATTCCCAGTCTAGGGGTAGGTCTAGGCGTGGTAGGGGCAGAGCTCAAGGTTCTTTTAGGCCTAGAACAGGGAGTTCACCTGCTCAGACTTCTGGTGAGGGCAGGGGTCAGTCCTTTCGTAAACAGACCCAATGACCTGCCTTTTCAGCTGCCAGTAGATTCTCGTCTGGCAGCTCCTTTGGGAGGAAGACTGTCTCTTTTCAAAGAAAATTGGGATTTAATTACTCAAGACAGATGGGTGTTGGATATCATTCACCACGGTTACAGGTTTTATTTCCATACATTGCCCCCTTTCAAAGGCATGCCAGACGTTCCTCCTCCACAAAGGAAAGAGGCTCACAAGCAAATTTCTCTGTTACTCCAACTAGGGGCCATTCAGCCAGTCCCTGTATCAGAAAGGGGCCTAGGATTTTATTCTCGCCTGTTCCTAGTACCAAAGAAGGGGAACACGTGGAGACCAATTTTGGATTTATCTATCCTCAACACTTATCTGGACATTCCCAAGTTCAAGATGTTGACGTTACAACAGCTTTTACCTCTGCTGGGCAAAGATCACTGGATGGTAACTTTAGATCTCAAGGAAGCTTACCTTCATGTGCCTATAAGACTAAGTTGCAGGAAGTATCTGCGTTTTCGAGCTGGAAATTCTCATTATCAGTTCTCTGCATTGCCCTTTGGCTTATCTACTGCGCCCAGAGTATTCACAAAGGTTCTGGCTCCAGTGATAGCTTACTTCAGGCTAAAAGGAATTCAAATCTATCCTTACTTGGACGACTGCCTGATTCTGGCTCAAGAAAAGGAAGACCTTCTACAGCATCTGGAATATGTTATAGCAGTGCTAAGATGCCTAGTGTATTCTGTGAACGAAATAAAGTCCAGTCTAGTACCCTCTCAAGACATGTGCTTTCTGGGTGTGAGACTGAATACAGCAGCCCAGATGGCCTTTTTAACCCCGGACAAACAAAAGAGTCTATCCCTTTACTTCCATCAACTATCTCATCAGTCCGTG
This sequence comes from Protopterus annectens, assembly GCF_019279795.1. Taxonomy (NCBI): domain Eukaryota; kingdom Metazoa; phylum Chordata; order Ceratodontiformes; family Protopteridae; genus Protopterus; species Protopterus annectens. The sequence goes on from NC_056725.1 coordinate 619,103,601, forward strand.
CTGACTGCAAGGACAGTCCTTCAAGCATTAGGGTTCATGGCATCTTGTATTCTGGTGCTTCCCAATGCCAAACTGCATATGAGGAAGCTGCAATGGTATCTAAAAAATGTATGGACACAGCACTGCCAGGATTTGGACACTGTCATTCAAATAATACCTTGCCTTCAAAAAGAATTTTTGTGGTGGGCTCAGGAATGTCACCTAAACAAGGGACTCTCTGTGACCCGGCCAGAGGCGAGTCAGATTTTAACGACAGATGCCTCGGACATTGCTTGGGAGCTCATCTAAATGGAAAGTGGATACAAGACAAGTGGCCTGCCAGACTACAGCATCTACATATCAACATGAAGGAGATGTTAGCAGTCCAGTTTGCATTAATGGCTTTCAAGGAGTTACTTCTTCCAGGGCAGGTGTTGATTCTAACAGACAACACAACTGTCATGTGGTACATCAACAAACAAGGGGGAACACATTCTTATCCTCTATGCAGGCAAGCAATGATTTTATGGGAGACTGCGCTCAGCTTGCAACTAACTCTTCAGGCAAGGTTTCTGCCCGGAGCACAGAACTCCTTAGCAGATGTGTTAAGCAGACAAATCATGGATCCCCACGAGTGGAAACTGGATCTTCATGTATTTCAGAAATTGACAGTGTCATGGGGAACTCCAGACATAGATCTGTTCGCTTCTCCACTAAACCACCAGCTGCCAAAGTTTTGCACAAAGGAGTTTCATCACACAGCTTGGAAAGTGGATGCTCTTTCTTTCAGTTGGAAAAATCTTCATGTGTATGCCTTTCCACCTCTGCCTCTTCTTCCAAAGGTGCTCTTAAAGGTCAGACAAGACAAGCCAAGGATGATTTTAATAGCTCCAGATTGGCCTCAGCAACACTGGTACCCACTACTAAGGAGTCTGGTAAGGAAGCCTCCATGGCCTTTACCTTTGATTCCACATCTGTTATCTCAGAAGGACGGTCATCTGCTCAATGTCAAGCTTCACTCTCTTCATCTAACAGCCTGGCATATTCTGTGTTGAAACACAGCAGGTCTCAACTTCCTCAACAAGTTTTAAATGTGATTATGGAAGCTAGAAGACCTAGTACAAGGAAAGTGTACGCAGAAAAATGGAAGAGATTTTTATTTTGGAGTACAGCAAAGAATTTGGAGATTTCTGAGCCTAATTTGAGTGTGGCTCTTCAATATCTTACTGAGTTATTGGACAAAGGTTTGTCCTTCTCTTCCATTAAGATTCATGCTGCAGCAATTTCAGCTCACTATGATTGTGACCCACCATTGTTTTCGCATCCTTTGTTCAAGCAGTTTCTTAGAGGGGCAAAGAATATAAGACCCCCACGTAGAGCTCCTACTCCTGCTTGGGATCTCAATTTTGTGTTGGAAAAACTTACTCTACAACCTTTTGAGCCTGCGGCTACTGCTGAATTGAAATACTTGTCATGGAAGACTGCTTTTCTGTTGGCTATTACTTCTGCAAGAAGGGTGTCTGAGTTGCAGGCCCTTATGGCAGTAGAGCCTTTTTGATTTTCCATAAGGATAGGGTATCATTACGTACTAATCCTTCCTTTATGCCTAAGGTGGTTTCTAGTGTGGCTTTAAACCAAACTATTCATTTGCCTACTTTTTATGCAGACCCCCAAAATAAAGGGGAAAAGATTTTGCACACTTTAGATGTACACAGGCAATTGCGTTATTATTTAAGCAGGACTAAGGATTTTAGGCAGTCTCAGCAGTTGTTTGTTTCTTTTGCTTTGAGTTCAGGGCAAGCCTGTGTCAAAACAAACTATTTCTAGGTGGATTGGGTTTTGCATTGCATTTTGTTATTCCCATCATGGCAAGGAGATTCCAGCTGGGATTAGGCCTCATTCCACTAGGGCTACTGCCACTTCAACAGCATTTCTAAGGGGGGTGGCAACTAAGGATATTTTGGAGGCAGCTACTTGGAGTTCAGTGCATACTTTCTCTAAGCATTATCACCTTCCTCTCTACTCTAAGTCTAGGGCTGGTTTTGCCACAGCTATTTTGCAAGGCATGTTGTCAGCTCCTGCTTCTTTATGATTTGCCAGCCTCCCTTACCTCTGCTTTGGGATTCTACCCAATAGTTAGGACTGCAGCAATGTGGAATGAAGAACATAGTACAGTTTTGTACCTACCATAAATGTAGATGTTCGAGGATCCACATTGCTGCAGTCCAATTTACCCTCCCTCCTTCCCCTCTGTGTTTAGGGGTGGTTGTGTAGGTGAGGTTATATGCTGATAATTTTGTATATATTGTACATATTTTTGGTGCAGGTATATTGGGCCTGGTCTTTTTAGGGTCTTCTGACATCTGGGGCAAGAAAAGACTGAGGATATGACGTCGGTCATGCGCATTAGTACCCTGACGTACTGACGTCAGTCTAATGCGCCCTGACCGACGTCAGCCATATACTTTGGTATTCGGGCCGACTGGACAGCGGACTACCCAATAGTTAGGACTGCAGCAATGTGGATCCTCGAACATCTACATTTATGGTAGGTACAAAACTGTACTTTACATTTGTTCAAGGATTTCAAGTTAGTGGTTATAATCAATACATAAACTTACATAAGTTACAAAAACACAAATTATAAGCAAGACTCATTAAGTTTCTAAGAGTAACACTTTTAATCACCTCATAGTTATGTAAATATCGTGTTAAATAAGGAGTTGTAGCTATTAAGCATGAATGACATAGTTGTCTTAGTGCATAGATTTAAAAGATGCTTATTATATCTATGTTCATCCAGATTTCTGGGGTTTCTTAAGGTTCTCTATGTCTGGATCATATAAGTTCTCTGCATTATCCTTTAGCCTGTCCACTGCACCAAGAGTGTTGACAGAGTGTCTAGTTTCAGTTGTATGTCATTGCAGGCTAAAGGATCCACATTATTCCGTTTTTAGATGACATGCTTAGCTTTGCAGAGGTATTTTCAAAGTGTTGTTAAGCTCTAGCTTAGGTGAGAGATCTCTTAATCAAGGTGTAGTCCCAAGAGCGCATTGAGAAGTCTTTTTGACTCCTTCACACACAATTTAGACCAACAACAGCACAGATTTGGGGATAAAGGTGGAGGTGTCTTAATCTACATTAGCAACAAACATACCTCAAGACTGATAAGCAGGAAGATACCATGGAGCTCATCCATGTGCAAGTCAGCATAGATAAGGTCCCTCATAATATCATGGCTAGCTACAGATAAACATCTATGCTCCTAGAGTCTCATGACTTTTACCTAAACCTTCTAGAGGTGCTGACCATCCAAACATCTTATTCATGGGTGACTTTAACTACCCCTGTGTAGATTGGAAAACATAGACTGCGTCAAACTCACAGGCATAATGCTTCCTGGGCTTTATTAGTCTAATTACCTTGGAAGAGAATAGTACACAATGCAACCGGAGGATCGAACATATTGGAGCTGGTACTCACCAGCATGGGAGAGAGTTGCACCCCCTCCTGTGTCACGTCCTCACTAGTGAGGTCGGATCACAAAGCTATCTCGTTTTAAGTGAAAATCAACCCAAAAAAAACCCAGCTAAACCCAGTAACCTGAACCATTCAAAGGCAAACTGCATTTTTTTAAGTGAGAGCTTTTCAAAATTGAAGGCTCCCCCAATCCCGAGACCACAGCTACCTGTGCAAAATTATTCAGTCAGTATACAAACATGTGAATAGCTGCATAGAGGCTACCATACCTACCAGAAATAAACCCAAAGCACTAGTAGAATCCTCACCTAAACAAGATGCATGATAAAAGAAGAAAACTCATGGCCAAAATCAGGAAAAGCAAGTGTCTTAAAGACAAGTGCTCTCTTATACAACTAAGCAAGAAAGTAAGAGATCTAATTAAGTCTAAAAGGTCAACTGTGAAGTCAGGATAGCCTCGCAGGCGAAGGGCAATCAGAAGGCCACCTTCATCTACATCAGAACCTTAGAGGTAACACAACAGTGTGCTGAACTGGTGGTGAAAGGTAGCATTTACACCAATCAGGGTAACATAGCAAATCTACCGGCTGATAAATTCAGCTCAGAATTCACTCCCCACCCCACCCCTTCTCCACAAGGTGAAATACCCTTCCACATACTTTCCCCCAATGTTGGCAGGGATCTGGTGCTATAAGCACTCTCTAAAGCCAATAACACCACCTCCACGGGTCCCTACAACAACCCCGGTTCCCTTCAAAACCATCTAAAACATGACCTGTCAGGACAACTTGAGGCACTGTTCAACTACAGTCTTGAAACCGGCTATGTTCCAAGTGAATGGAGAACCACAACAGTCATTCCCCTATGCAAGGATGGACCATCAGCTGACCTAGCATTAATCTATGAACCTATGAATTGTGTTTGGTGTCAGCTGGACAGCTTAATTATTTATTTATTATTTATGTATTTATTTACATTTGTTGACCAGGAATGTCCGACTGGATGCAGGTCCATTTTCAGCGGAGGCCCGGGGAGAAAAGCTCCACAAATTAAAATATTTCAGACATAGTTACAGATGAAGAATCCTCGCAATTAAAATATTACAAACAAAGTTACAGATGAGGACTTTAGTACATTCAGTAAATAACTAGCATCTGTTCTATCCACAAAGTCATAGCAGATATTAACAATTGTTACAATAAGAAGTTACTGCCATATAATAAGTAGATAGGCATGGAAGTATCAGAGCTTGCTGTAATCAAAGGTAGTTTTTGGGGTGGAAGAGAGGTAGAGGGTAGATGGAGTGGGAGAAGTTAGAGGGGAGAGTTACAAGGGCATAGCCAGCATGTTTTTAGGTGCGCTTTAAGTAAAGCTTTAAAGTGGGTGCATGATGGTAAAGAGGTTATTGTGGGGGGGTGTTCCATAATTTGGCTATAGCGCTGGAGAATAGTGCTTCTCCAGCAGTGTTATTTGCTCTAGTAACCTGTAATTGATTTTTGTTGCTGGATCGTAGAGGTCTGGTGGTACGATAGGGGTGGAGTAGATACTGGAGGGATGGGACCTTTAGAGGATGGTTAACCAGTTTGTGGGCGAGTGTGAGTTGATACCATTGAAGGAGGTGAGGGAGTTCTAGCCAGCCTAGTTCAGTAAGTGAGAGACAGTGGTGACTGTGGTAGGATGCCCCTGTGGTAAATATGGTGATTTTGTTGTAGCAGGTGTCAGGTTTATTTAGATTGCATTGCCTTAGGTTGGTATATATTGGAGAGGCATAAAGTAGGGTGGAGATAAGGTGCGAATTTGCAACTGAAATCCTAGCTGCTTTGGTGAGGCGTTACTTATTTCTGTGAAAGGCTCCTCGTTTTTGGTGGACTTTATGGTCATGGATATGTGAATGTCACATTTGAGACTGTTGTCTATTTCAACTCCTAGCAATTTGGTGTGATCTGTTGGGTGGATAGTGGTGTTGTCTTTTGCCGTGATGTTAGAGAGTTGTTTTGAGTATGTTTGGTGTTTTCAAAGATGAGGAGTTTAGTTTTGTTTGGGTTGAGTATTAACTGGGCATCGGACAGCCAAGTTTCAACAGAGGAAAAGGCATGCTGTGTGACCTTTTGCAGTTCGGGTAGGGACTGGACTGAGCAGATGATGGTTGAGTTCAAAGAGCTTTTCTTCCACAGGAAAAATGGATCTGTATATTGATCTTGTTACTAAGATTTTCCATCCAGACTTCAGTGACTGCAAAGGAATACATAAGGATTTGGGGTCTCATTTCATCTGTAGTTCTCATGATACCCCTGGCAAGACTCCACATTAGAAAGATACAGTAGTATCTGAAGTGTATTTGGTCCCAGCATTAACATCCTCTCTTTTCTAATCCCAGTGGTGGGTTTTGTCAGAAGAGATATCACTTGGAAATGCATGTATTTAATCTGGGTTTCCCCTTCTTCCCTCCCTGTTCCAAAGGAGTCAGTCACCTTGGACTTTGCTTGGGGTGTTTCAGGAGAGATAAAAGTGCAAGGTGCGTCAGATACCAAGGACAGAGGCAAGATAACCTAAATATAAAAGAGATGCTTGCCTGAACAAGGCAGTCAACTCACCAAGTCATCTTTTGTTCCTGTGATCTCTTCAGGTTGTTTCAGATAATATCACAGCCATGTGGTACATCAGCAAGCAAGGGGGAACCAGGGTATACCACCTTTGCAGACTAAGCCATGTTAGCTTGGGATATAGCTGCACAGCACACACACACTCTGCAGACATCCTACATTTCATCAGAGAAAATTGTGTGGCAGGCAAGCTGAGCAGGACAAGGGCAGACCCTAATGAGTGAAAATTAGAATAGGGGATATTCCAAGATATGATCCATCTGTGGGAAGTTCCTCAGGTAGACATCTTTGCCTTCTCTGTGAACAATCAGCTGGCAAGATTATACTTCAGGACTCCATGCAAGAATGCCTGGAAGACAGATGCCTTTTTTGCCCTTGGGCAGCAATGTTCCTGTTTGCTTTTCCACCCTTTCCATTGATATCCAGGATAAATTATTCCAGGCAGGGTGAAGCCCCCACTTCCAGGGCCTTGCTTCATTTATGGGTTTTTGGAAAGAAATTCTGCAAGCATTGTAGAAACAGCAACTTGATTTTTTTGTATGTACTTTTACAAAGCATGACAAGCTTGATTGCTTCTCTAAGTGTATATCAGGTTTTGATAGCACCATTCTCCAGGGGCTCCTACATCTTTCTCCTTTAACCTCCCAAATATACTAAGCTAGGGTACTCTAGCCATATTGATTAGGCTACTGCAGCAGTTATCAATATGATAAACACTGTACAATTGTATAAGCACACTTGCCATAATATTAGATGTTTAAATGATCACTGCTGCCTTAGCTGCTCTTTCATAGGTTCATAGGTTGGTACTAGGCTATCGGCCCCTAGGGCCTGTGCAAGCCTAGCCATAACAATTCCCTGGATATTTCTTCCCACAATATGTACTTCTCCAGGCCCCTGTCTAGCAGGGTGACTGATAGGTTCATAGGTTGGTACTAGTTCCTGTATCCCATTTGTTTTCTGGTGTGTCATCTATGACTAGGTGTGGACTTTTTTTTTTTGTTCTTAGCATGGTCCTTCCAGGGTTCAGCCCCTCTCTCCCTCTTTCTGTTGGTATGAAAGCTCTGAAGGGCTTGGTGTCCAAATATGTCTTGAGGGTGAACTGACTGATTAGTTGGTAGCATGAAGGTGCCCTGAGCTGTAGAAGCTGGGGCAGATGTTTTTACTGTGCAGGATAATAACCCCTTTGTAGGTAAGGCTACTGCAGCAGTGATCATTAAAACATTTATTGTTATGGTAATTTTACTTACCCAGCTGCACTTTTTTTCTTCTTTAACTTTCATTTCCCCTGCAGAGAATGCTGTGAAAATAATTACCTTTTGTGAAGAAAAACCTTGGTAGTTTCTTCAGAAGTTAGCTTATAGGGGCTTGGACTTAAGGAAAATCATCTGTTGCTAATCATGTTTTGAATGCTAACCATATCCTTTTTGACAAAGATGGAAAAGCTTATGACATATTTCAGAAAAAAAGTGCATTTTCTTTTACTTTAACCTTGTAATTCTGAGTTTTTAGGTGATAATGTTAAAATATCTGCTTGCTTTTTTGAAAACATGAGAACGTTAACTGCTAAAAATCAATGCACTACAGAAAAAGAACATAGATAACTACAAAGCTTTGATAACAGTGATGTTCTTAGTGTAAAGTACGCTAAGGAAATGCAATATTTTTTTAGCAGTTTCATTCCCTTAATATACAGAACTTCCTCAGAAAAACTGGTGAAATTCATCAATTTTCACATGTATATACTGAATAATTATGTCATATGACTTGAATAGTTAATTTAAAGAACATTGTACATAGTTACATTTGCAATATATTTTAAATTAATTTCCACACTTCATACAAGAAACGTTAGAAAAAATAGTGCTTATCTTGTAATACACCGCACGCTGCAAGTGTTTAATGATGTTTGTGAAAAAGAACATCAAAAACTAGTAATACACAAACATTTGTTTTATAATTTGACACACTGAGAAAAAACTGCTTTAAAAAGGTTGTCAAACCATGACAAAATTCGTGTGATGAAGGTAGATAAAGGGAGTGGTGTGGTTATAATGAACACCCAGGATTATGTAGAGGTAATGGTAGAATTATTATTCGATGTCAGTTGTTACAAAGAAGTAACAAAAGTCATTATTAAGGAAAAATTTTCTGACATAGATAAATTGCTTGATATGTTTCGCCAAGGAAATATCGACCTATGTCTTAATGAATTTAAGGTTGATTTTCCAAAGATAGTGTCTCTGAACCTGTCTCAATCTGCTTAGGTCAAGTTTTAAATCCAGAAATCTGGGTTTTATCTGAGGGACCTGTGGCACTTATGAATTATGATTGTCCTTTTCACAGAAATTAATGTTTTTGGTCATGTTGGATGTGGTTTCATTTTACACCAGTATAAATCAAAAATAAGGTGTGGAATATGTTAGAACATACTTCAGGAAATTTACAAATATTGGTAAGAGATTCATAAATTCAGTATGTCTTTTATTAGAAATAATATTAGAAAATAACTATTTTATATTTCAAAACAAATTTTTTAAACAGGAGGAATGGCTTTGGGTGCTGGAGTAGCACCAGTGTTTGCAAACTTGCTAATGGCCTGGTGGGAAGAAAATTCCTAAAAACGCATTTTCTATTAAAGTACATTTTTATAAATGTTTTATAGATGACCTATTTTTTTGCTGGAGTGACACAACAGAAAAACATTTAACTGTCTTTTTTTTCTTAGGGAATTAAATAACAGTACTCATTTTTTTGTCTTTCACACTAGAAAGCTTAGGTGACACTATAATTTTTCTGGATTTAATCATCGCATTAGATAAAATTAATGAAAACTTCCAAAGCAAAGTTTGTAGGAAAGATAATTTTGATAATAGTTATTTACACAGATCTTGTCAACATCCAGTTCATATTACAAAAAAGTAGTAAATGGGTCAATTCACTAGATTAAGTAGGTTAACCAGTGAAGATGAAATATTCACATTGGGTGCCAATTTCCTACTAAATTTGTTTTTGGATAGGGGTCACAATATGCATTTTGTAAACAAAATGATGAGAGAAGATTTTAGTAGTAAATGGTCAATTCACTAGATTAAGTAGGTTAACCAGTGAGGATGAAATATTCACAGTGGGTGCCAATTTCCTACTAAATTTGTTTTTGGATAGGGGTCACAATATACATTTTGTAAACAAAATGATGAGAGAAGATTTTGACATGCAAACTAACAAATATAAACTAGTTTTGAAGAAAAATAAGGACACTTTTTCAAAGAATTTAGAATGTTTATATAATCTGAAAGAAAAACAATGTACATTTAGTAGATCATTTCCATTGCCAGTTTCCCTAAATATGAATGCTATTAAGGAAAATTATCCTAGGTAATAAAGACTTCAAAGAGATGGACCCATTATTCACATGCAAAGGTAATAGCATAAAATCTATCTTAGAAAAATCTGGAACAAGAGGAGATGAAAGTATTTCTACTATAGACACACATAGATGTAACAGGTATAAATGCTGTATATTGGTACCTGATTCCTTAAGCGTATTTTTAAAAGGGTTAAATAGAGGTCTGTGCAAATGGAAGTGTTAATTGTAAATCCAGTGCAGTTGTGTATTGAGTGACATGTTAAACCTGCGACAGTTGTTAGCAAGGAAAAACAGAAAATTATCAAAAAGACTTTACGAACATGCAACAGCAATTAAGAAAGGAGATTTAAGCAATTCTTTGTCAAAGCATGCATGCAAGAATATAAAACGTTTAAGAAATTTAATTTTTTTTTTTTTTTGTTATTGATCATGTCAGTTTGAGAGAATTTGCAGGATATTATCTCAAGTGTAAGAAAGCAGAATGGCAAATTAGACTATCAGCAAATAAAAAACCTGGACCTAATGATCACACAAGTATAAAATGTTTCCTACTCGCTCAGATATTATAAAGTGCAAAATTAAGTAAATATGTATGTGTGTAATGTGTGTTGTTTAAATGCTATTTAATTTTATATATATATATATATATATATATATATATATATATATTTGTAATTCGTTGAAATAATAGATTAAGAATGATAAGGATCTTCACATTTTGAAGGATGTCTTTTTAAATCTTAATGAAGAATTTGTTTTAATGGCTGATTCAAGTCGTGAGATCATTAATCAATATTTAAATGTGAAAATTGACATTCACCAGTTTTTCTGAGGAAGTTTTGTGTATTAAAGGAGCAAAAGTGTTCAAAGGTTATTGTATTTATTCTTTGGCTTACTTTGCAATAAGAATATTATTGTTTTCAAAATTAACTGTTAACCTACCTTTTTCAGAGATTAAAGCATCTCTGAATTATTTAATAGTTTCTGTTTCTCTGTAACTAAGCACTGTCTGAGGTGTTCTTATGACTCTACTAATGTTATATCCAGAGCAGCTGATAATGAGTCACTAATTAGAAGGTTTGCTTGGTTATGTTCACAAAATTTACCAGAAATCATCAAAACTGGAATTTTTAATTTTACCTTAGAAAGATAGGTGTTGTTTACCCCCTCTTGGGTTGAATCCTTAAAAGATTTTGTGAAGGGGGGAAATCAGTCCTCCTTTCCAAAGTTTAATAGAACCATGCCTTCCAATTCAGGATCCTTTTATAGGAAAGGGAATAAACAGCCTCAGCAAGGTACAGGCAAACACAATTTCAAAAGCAGTGTCAAAGAGGCTTAAAGAAGGTTCATAGGAGATTACTAGGCTAACAGCTTAATGCCCCTTACAAGCCTAGCAAGTATATCCCAGTTTTACCCTATGTATGGTCTCTAAGAGGCAAGAGGATGGCATACATTTGTTCCTGTACATTGAGTATCTTACAGATTGCCCCTGTCCCTAAGGGACATTAGGCACTACCTCAGGTATGAATTTGTGATTCCCCTTCCAATAATCCAAATTGCTTTTGAAGAAGGTCTGGGATGGGCTCTGCTTAATGTATATAGGAAGCCTGTTCCAAAGTAGGGGCAATCTCTGAGACACATTCGTCTCTCCAGTATGTTTTATTTGAGTTCCCAACTAAGTTTAGATCCCTAGATCGAATGGCCTCGTGCTGTTTGACTTGCAGGTGTGTAGCACCTCCATCAGGGTTGGATTTGTAAGTGTGTTGTAGGTCAGGCATAGGTCACCCCTTAATAGTCTGTAGGAGACAGGGTAAAGGGATAAGGTTTTTAGTCCGTCTGCATAGTTCGTGTTGCGTAAACCCTGTATTTTATTTGTTAGGAACCCCTGAGTTCACTCCAGCTGCTGTAAGTGCCTAGTTAATTACGCTCCAGTTGCTGTTAGTGCTTAGTCAATTACATTCCAGATCATAGGAGATTACTAGGCTATCAACCCGGAGGTCATTTTAAGCCTAGCCATTTCATCCCAGTGTAATACCATAGAAATGCTAGGCAGTACCCAAGATTAAACATTTAGTGATGACTGCCCAGCTCCAGGAGTGTTGTGGAGGTACAGATGGTGCACTGTACATGATTATTGGTCTGATGAGGGCTGAGTGCAGCAGACTATAACTTCCTTGGATTTGGATGCCTTTACTTATAAGTTGTGCCACATTGAAGGATTTCATCACCACTGTGCACACAGCAGTCAAAAGTTCAGGCTGCTATCTGTCTGTGTACTTAAATCTCTCACCTATAAGTGTACTGTAAGAGAATTGATGATGTAATTTTCAGAGGTATTTGACTTACCAGTGAGTATGATAATAAATCTTTTTGCATTTAGTTTTATGCCATGGTTCTGGCACCAATCATGTGACTGATCTAGACCCTCTTCAGGGATATCTACATCTTTGGGGGATTCAGTGATTGCCCCCTTCCCCCCAGCTTGCAATCATTGGTAAACTCTGTCTTCCATTGGCCTTCTACAAGGATAGCCCCAAAAGACTAGCTTGACTATATGCCCCCTCAGATGTTTTTCCTTTCCCACCCTAGTAGCCCATTAAATCTTTCCCAAAGTCTAGGTCTTTATTTTCCTGACTGGGATCAGATAACCTCAGACAGGTGGATTTTAAGAATTATGCAGAAAGATTACAGTTGACAACGAGAGTTCTTTCTCCCTCTCAGAGGATTGCTTCTCATTTCTCAAACCCAACTGTCTCTTTCCTTTAGTTCTGGAACAAATGTTTCCTCTTTTGGGGTTATTGAATCAGTTCTCCCAGAATAAACAGGGAAAGGAGTTTATTCAGGAACACCTTTGGTGCCAAAGAAGGAAGAAAGTTTGAGACCAGTCAAAGACCTTTCTTTTCTAAATCTTCACATCAAAACCACAAAATGTTTGATGCTTTCATTTGTCTTTATTCCCTCCACCCCGACATCTCAGTTTTTGGAAACTGTAGAGTTAAAAGATGTTTATTATCACATGCCAATCCTCAGACTTCAGATGTTTAAGATATTCTGTGTCTTGTTTGCATGTTTCATTCTCTATTTTATCCTTTAGGCTATCTAGAGCTCCAAGTGTGTTTGCAAAGTGTATGAATGATAGCTCATTACAGGTTGCAAGACATTTACAGATGTTCTTCATGTTTCACTGTTGCAGTCATCACATTTGGATTATCCCTGTCAGGGTAGCCCTCCGTCCAGAGGCTTAGTATTTCTGCGTCTATTGCCGTTGCTCCAGGACTGACGTCAGGTTGTCAGTGTTGTAAATTAAGGCAGCCGATGGCATTACATCAGTCTTTCTTGCCGAGGAGCCCAAAGGAGAAGCAAGTTCGCACTAGTGCCAGTCAGCTGCTACCGGAGTTTTTCATTTCTGAAATTGAAGTTGAAGTCTTAAAGCTAAGTACACCATTCGGGATCCTTTTTTCTTGCTCTAACTAATGTTAGAAAAAGTTATCAATTGTCTCGCCTGTGGAAAGCAAGTACCACACCAAGATTTTCATTCCTACTGCATCACTTGCTTAGGGCCAGACCACGATGTCCCCCACTGTCACTTTTGTGCTCTGTTCAACGCCAGAACTATACGTCATCAGTCCCTTATTGTAGCTAAATATTTTCGCTCTCAGTCTTCAAATTCCGAAATGGCTTTGGTAAGCCATCCGACACAGATCTTCCGAAAAAGCGTAAAGATAAAGACAGAGGCAGACCACACAGCTCCAAAACTGCCAACGACGCTTCCGTTAAGCTAGTCGTCAGTTCTCTAGTCCTCAGTGAAGCGCCTTGTTATACCCGCTTCTGTGGATTCGCAGGCCGCTACCGAGACTCTTTCAGAGTCCAGTATGCCACGAGACACTTCAACAACTAAGGATCCTGTGGATGTCTCTACCTTGGATGGGGATGGAGTCGTTCTTTCGAAAACTACCGAGTTTCTATTGGCCAGGGTACGAACCACACCCAAGACAACGATGACCCAATCTCAGGTATCTGCTTCCTTGCCTCAGTCTCAGATGCTTAAAATGGCTGAAGGCCTTATAATGCTTATCAGGGGGAGCCAAGCTACCCCTTCCAAAAGAAAAAGAGATTTGTCCCCAGTAGTTTTATCTGAACAGGAGTCCGGTGACTCTGATGCATCTGATTATGAAGATATGCAGCCCCTCTCAGCTTATGAGGATTCTGATGCAGAGGAATCCATCCCTTCAGCCTCTCCACCCGAGGACTTCTCCTTTGGGGAAACCCTACATACCTTAAGGGAACATTTCCAATGGGAATGTCAGGACTACCCTCAGTCAAAAAAGAGACTTGGGGAATTCCTAGATCTTCCACAGCACAGACCTCTGGACATTCCTCCTGTCCTGGATGTTGTGGATGATGATTTTATGGAATCCAGTTTGATTCCTGACACCCTCCCTCCTGCTCCCAGGAAACCAGGCAGGTACTATAGAGTCCCTGACTCGCACAAATTTCTATTCAGAAATCCTACTGCTGACCCCGAGAATATCTCTGAAGGACCTAAAGGAATTAAAGCAACTTCTGCTAAGAATCCCAGCCCCTCAGATAGGGATTCACGAGCATTAGACAGATGGGGTAGAAAAGTATACACCTCTGCTACTCTTGCTATTAGAGCACTAAATTGTCAGTTCCATATGCTGAAGTATCAGCAACATACCAATGAACTCCTCAAACAAAAAATATCTTACTTTCCTGCTTGTGCAGAAAATAGAGTTACAAGAGTGCATGCATTCTGCAAGTCAAGTAACTAAGCACAACTTACAATGTGGTTTTGAAGCCCTAGAAGCATCTTGCAAGTTCTGTCCATAGAAGCTATGCTTGGCTTAAGGAACAGCCCTTGCCAAATCAAATTATTGGATGCAGCACTGCATAACAACAACTTATTTGGCACCAAGGCAGAGGAGGTCTTAAAAAAGATGGAAGTAAAATCTAAATCTGTGCAGACAGTTAATTTCTTGCAGGTCCAGCCACCGAGGTTCTGTAGGCATTGCCCCTCCAAGCACTGGTCCTTTTCTGCCCCCTTCAGGTCAGCTCGGCCCAGCCCAGACACCGCGGAAGCAGAAACATAGACAGCATCCCCAGGGAATGCAGAGATCCAAGCAATGTAGTTCCTCCTCTTCAAAACAAGGGAGTGCTAAGCCACCCCCTCATGATAAGAACTCACAATGGCTTCATGCTTCCTCCCCCTCCCTCTGCCCAGCTGCTCTTGCCCCTAAGGGAGAAAACTCTCCTTCCAGGCAAGCACCTGGGCCACCATTACCAACGACCACTGGGTCCTCAACATAGTGTCCCAGGGATACAAATTTTATTTCCACACTCTACCAACCCCAAAAGGGTTCCCAAATCTTCCCCAAAATCAGTGGGCAGAGGCCAAACAGCAAGTCCTTTCCCTGCTCTCGATGAGGGCAATAGAGCATGTTCCTGCAGAACAAGTAGGCCAAGGTTTCTACTCCAGACTCTTCATGGTACCCAGAAAAGAGGGCACCTGATGCCTCATCCTTGATCTATCCCATTCTAAACAATTTCCTGGTGATACCAAAATTCAGAATGCTCACCCTCCAACAACTTTTACCTATGCTCTCCAAGGATGGTTGGTTAGCCACCCTAGACCTAAAAGAGGCCTACCTACACATCCCATTCATGGAATTTTGCAGGAAATATCTTCATTTCAGGGTGGGATCACTGCACTTTCAGTTCTCTTTGCTTCCCTTTGGCTTATCCACTGCTCTCCCAGAGTTCACAAAATGCCTGGCTCCTGCCATTGCTTTTTGCAGACAAAGAAATATCCAAATTTACCCATACTTAGATGACTGCCTGGTTCAGGCAGACAGAAAAAGCTGCTAAAGGACCTGCTGACCTCCCTGGGGTATACTAGCAATGAAAAGAAATCCAAACTAGTATCCATGCAAAAAATTGTATTCCTGGGAGCAAGCCTGGACACGGCATCCCAGATGGCATTCCTTACACCAGAAAAACAAATCTACCTGACAACCTACTTCTCTCAACTAGCCACCAGACCCCAGTTATCCGCAAGACAAATTCTGCAAGCTCTGGGGTTCATGGCTTCTGGCATTCTTCTCATTCCATATGCTAGACTGCATATAAGGAAACTACAATGGTACCTAAAAAGCCTTTGGTGTCAACACTCACAAGACCTGGAAACTCTTATACCAATTATACCTTGCTTAAGGAAAGAATTTCTTTGGTGGGCAGCAGCATGCAACCACAAGGGACTACCCTACTCACAACCCCTCGCCGCCCAGACCTTCACCACAGATGCATCAGACTATGCCTGGGATGCACAACCTTGATGGTAGGTGCATTCAGGGCCAATGGAGCCCAAACCAAATACATCTGCACATTAACCAAAAAGAGATGTTAGCTGTTAAGCAAGCTTTGACAGCCTTTAGATCCCTACTCTCCCCGAGGCCTCTACTGATTAAAACAGACAAACACCACTGTGATGTGGTATATCAACAAGCAGGGAGGGACTCACTCGTACCCTCTGTGCAGGCTTGCCATGACCCTTTGGCACACAGCCTCAGCCATGCAACTACACCTGCTAGCACAATTCCTGCCAAGCTCTCTAAACTCTCTGGCAGACAACTTAAGCAGAAATCTCCTGGACCCACACGAGTGGCAGCTAGACCAAAGAACCTTCAACCTTGTAACCCAGAAATGGGCACCCCGAAGGTCGACCTCTTTGCTTCCCACTCCAACCATCAGCTCAACAAATTCTGCACCAGGGAACCTCACAGCAAGGCCTGGAAAGTGGATGCTCCATCTTTCCAGTGGGCCAACCTCTCTGTCTATGCATTCCTCCCTCTACTGCTCATTACAAGGGTACTGCTCTAAATAAGGGTGGAAAAACTGAGGACAATCCTGATTGCCCCAGGCTGGCCACACCAGGTCTGGTACCCTCTGCTGTGAAGCCCGTCACCACTGCCACCATGTCATCTCCCAACACTCCTGACCCAGATGAATGGAGAATTCATGCATCCCCAATTGCAGACCCTCAATCTGGCAGCCTGGCTTATACCCTGACCACTCCACAAGCTGCCAATCTAAGCAAACAAGTTCTAGATGTTATACTTGAGGCCAGGCAAACTAGCACTAGAAAGTCTTTTGCTGACAAGTGGAAAAGATTTTGCACCTGGAACCAGGCTAAGGGAACCGGAAGTGCACAGCCCTCCCGACCTCTCATCCTGGATTACCCGGCTGACCTACTGCACATGGGTCTATCCTTCTCTTCCATTAAAATTCATGCCTCTGCCATCTCTGCTCATTTCAGCACAGAGCCACCTATCTTCTCACACCCTCTCATCAAGCAGCCCCTAAGAGGGGCTAACAACTTGAGGCCACCCAGAAGAGCTCCTACCCCCGCTTGGGACCTTAACTTTGTTTTGGAAAAACTCACCCTGCCCCCCCCCCCCCCTCCTTGAACGAGCAGAGTTAAAGTTCCTCTCTTGGAAGACAGCCTTGCTTCTGGCCATCACTCCAGCTAGAAGAGTATCCAAGCTACAAGCACTAATGGCTGTAGAGCCCTTCATCATTTTCCATGCTAACAGGGTCTCCCTCAGGACTAACTTATCCTTCATGCCAAAAGTGGTGTCCAGTGTGGCTCTCAACCAGTCTATTCATTTGCCCACCTTTTTCCTTAACCTACAAAACAAGGGGGAAAGGATTCTGCACTCTCTAGATGTGCACAGACAGCTCAGATGTTACCTAGGCAGGACTAAATCATTTAGGAAGACTGATCAGTTGTTAGTCAGCTTTGCTACAGGAGCAGAGGGCAAGGCCATATCCAAACAAACCATTTCCAAATGGATAGCACACTGCATCCATTTCTGCTACAAGCAGCATGGGAAACCTCCCACCAAGGAGGTCAGGACACATTCCACCAGAGCAACCTCCACCTCTGCAGCTTTCCTCAGAGTGGTCCCCACCAGGGACATCCTGGAGGCTGCAACATGGACATCTGTTCATAACTTCACCAAGCATTACCACCTGCCTATCTTCTCCAAATCCAGGGCAGGCTTTGCCACAGCAGTCTTGCAGGGAATCCTAGCCAGCCCTCAGTCTTCTTGACTGCCTCCAGCCTTTTCTTCAGCATTGGGAATCAACCCAAATGTGATGACTGCAGCAGTAAAACACAAAGAACATAGTGCAGTTGTGTACACTTACCATAAATGTAGGTCTTCGAGTGTATTCACTGTTGCAGTCCTGGTTTCCCTCCCTCCATCCCCCTTGTCTTTCTCTCAATTTCTCTTTATCCTTACAAGGATGTTTTGGTATTTACATTCTGCTGGTGGTTCATAGGTAGGTACTAGGCTGTCTGCCCAAATTCATTTATAAGCCTAGCCAGAATGTGTTTGCTTTCACCACCCCCTTAGATTAGTTCCCTGTGCCTTTGTCCAGCAGAGCCACTGAAGTGATCCCCGGGGTAAACTTTGTTTCCCATCCACTTGTCAAGGTTTCTCTTGAAGAGTGTTAGCGAGGAGCTCTGCCTAATGTAGATTGGAATCTTGTTTCAAAGCATGGGAAGTCTCTGTGACAGGAATCTATCCCTCCAGCACATCCTATTTATTGTTGTGGTGAGGTTTAGATCTGTAGAGCGTGCGGCTTGAGGGGATAAGCTTTTCTTTAGGTGGAGCATGTCGATCAGTTCTGGGTTGGACATGGCCTTGTATGTCAGGCAGAGATCACCTTTGAGTAGGCGGTATGCAAACGAGTACAGCTGGAGTTTCTTCAGTCAAGCTGCATAGGGCATCTGTTTGAGGCCAGTGATTTTCTTGGTGAGGTACTTCTGTGGTCTTTCCAGCTGTTGCAGGTGTCTTGTAAGATACATTCCAAATGGGGCATTGTACTCTGATGGGTCTGATGAGCGATGAGTAGAGGGGCACAATGACCTCTTTTGATCTGGATGTGAACCCTTTTGTGATAAGGTGTGCCATGTAGAAGAATTTTATAACCACTTTGGCAATGTGATTATCAAAGGAGAGTTTACTATCTACTTAGGTCCCCAGATCCCTTATTACGTTTTCTGTATTTAGGGGACTACCACCTATGTGGTAGTTTGTGGGTACTTAGTTTTTTCCAAAGGGGATGACTATGCACTTTTTAGCATTTAGCTTGAGGCCATGATTTTGACACCAGGTGTCCATTTCAGTGAGACCCTTTTGGAGGATGTCTGTCAGCCGGAGAGACAATTATAGCCCCTAGTTTGCAGTCATCTGCAAACTTGGTCAGCCATAGTCCTCCTGTGCTTGCCTGTACCTCTGAAAAATATATGCCGAACAGGAGGGGTCCTAGTACTGAGCCCTGGGGAACGCCACTTGTAACCGGTTTAGAGTCGGACCTAGCTCCTGCAACTCTTACCCATGTGGGTTTTGTCCGTGAGCCAGTTGGCAACCCATCTTGTGACATAGGGATTTATGTTCATTCTGGTGAGCTTGTCTATAATACCAGAATGGGGAATGGTGTCAAAGGCCTTTGCAAGGTCTAGGTAGGCTGTGTGTACCACCTTTCCCTCGTCTGTAGCCTTTGTAACTGCCTCAAAGAAGTCCACCAGGTTTAGGAGGCATGATCTGCCCTTAACAAAGCCGAACTGGGTAGGGTCCAGTGTTTGGAGGTTCCCAATGTGTCTGTTAATGAGTTCCATGATGATGTGCTCTATAGCCTTGCAGACCAAGCTAGTCAGGCTTATAGGGCGATAGTTCCCGGGGTCTGCTATGACTCCACCTTTGTGGAGTGGAATAACTTTTGCTCTGCGCCACTCTATGGGTACGTAACCTGTGGAGCAGGCTGAGTTTGAACTGTGTGTTTAGGTGATGGGTTAGTTGGTCTTTGAGCTCGTGTAGGACACAGCCTGGGACTCCGTCCGGTCCCATTGATGTTGTGTTTTTGGCTTTGGAGAGGGCTGTTTTAACCTTAGTGTCTGTGATTTCAGGAGCTCTACATTCTTCTGGTATGGTTATGGGCCCTTTTGGGGGTGAGAGGGGGGTGAAGTTTGCGCTGAATCTGTCTGCCAGGATGTTGGCAATATCGATCGGTTCAGTGTATTTTGTACCATTCTGCACTAACTCCGAGCAGAGCTGAGCATTGCCACTTAGATTCTTGACATAGCTAAAGAATGCCTTGTGGTTATCTGGAGTTCTTGGCAAGTTTTCTTTTGAAACTCGCCTTGGATGATTTTATGAGGGATCGTAGTTTCTTGCTGATACTGATCAGGGATGTCTTCCCTTCTTGGGATTTTACTCTTTTCTGTACTAGTTTCCTCCTCCTATTGTATAGGTTGTTTATGGCAGGGGTCCACCAGACTGGTTTCCTTTTCTTGGAGGAGTGAGTCTTGGTTTTGCTTGGGATAGCACGATCCATGCATTCTTGTAGGTGCTCGTAGAATGCATTAGTAAAGGATTTTGCAGCTTGGACAGTGTTATCCTTTAACATGGGGGCTTTGAGACTTTCCACCTCGGTCTTGTAACGTGAAGTTTACTTTTGAAAAGTTTTTCATGGTGGTTTCCTTGTCCTAGGGTGGGGGCGGAATGTGGATATCCAAAGTAATTTGTTTATGGTCAGCTCTAACCAGTGAGAGGTTGACCTCCGGTGTGGAGCACCGGTTGCCCATGTTGGTGATGACCAAGTCCAATATGTTGTCACCTCTGGTGGGAGTGTTGACCAGTTGATCCAGGGTGTTTGAGTTTATAAATTCTAGGAAATGTTGGGCAAGGGAGTTAGTACTTGAGTAGTTCTCCCAATTAATGTTTGGGTAATTGAAATTACCCAATATTAGGATGTTTGGTAGGACCCTTATATTTCTCAGTGTTCCCAGAAATGTGGAATGGGGGTCCTGGGACATGGTGGTTGATCTGTAGCAATCTACAATTTGGATATCAGTTTTGCCCATTGTTAGTTGCACTTGGATGATCTCTGAAGCATCGTGCTGTGCCACTAACCTGGATGTGTGGGTATCCTTGATGAATATGGATACGCCACCACCTTTTGTATTTCGGTTTGGGTTCTGTGGCCGAAATGTATGGTATGAGTTGTAGCCTGGTAGTGCTGGGGTGCTCTCTGGAGCCTTAAACCAGGTTTCTGATGCTGCACATATATCGATTTTCTCCATACTGAGGAGTGCATCGAGTGCATGCATTTTGAGATGTAGACTTCTGGTATTGAGTAGCATCACCCCTCAGTTTTTTGTTACTTGTGCTATTTTTGGCGGTGGGTTTGTCTTTTGAGCCTTGCCTAAAAAAGGCTCTATGGGGGTGGCAAGAACTTTGGCCAGTATTCAAAAGCCTAAGGGTGACTGGTGTAAGCCGTCTCTAGCGAAGCAGAGTGGCTTGTCGAGCATGTCATCCCAGGTGGACAGACACTGGTTCCCCTTTGAATGACACCAGAAATTTAGCCAGTTGTTGAAATTGATAATTTTTTCTTTATACGGTGGTATAATTCTTGGTGAGGACAGGATGCTACGCAGGGTCTGGGTCACACCAGCCTGGGCTACAAGATCAGAGAGCTCTTCCATGTCTCTTTTCGTGTAGTCCAGGGAGGTACGGCTCAGGTCTTTCACACCAACATGGACAATGACAGAGTCGTATTTGTACTTGTTCTGGAGTGACCTGAGTGCTTGTGTTATGTGGCGGATCCTGGCACCCGACAGGCAGCTAACAGTAACCTTCTCCTTATTCAGCCTAGTGAGTGGGACATCAGTGTGCCTGACTATAGAGTCACCTATTACTAGTATGTTGGGTATGTTATTTTGCCTTAAGGGCTGTGATTGCATGGCACACTGGTTTTGTGAAGTATGTGTTTCATGGTTTGTTTTGGGGGTTGGAGGTTGCTTGGATGTCTGCCTTGGAGGTCCCTGTTGCTTTTGCAGATTTTTATTTAGAGCCTCCGAGTATGTTTTTGTGTATTTGTGTGTTTTTTGCCAGTGCTGGTTTAATGGGTCTATGTGAGACTGGTGGTGTGATGCAAGTATTTTCCTTCTCCTCTTGACTGTTTGATCCAGCCTTGGGTTGAGAGAGCTTAGCCTCCAGTTTGGCTGTATAACTGCATTTCTCACATGTATTAGTGTTTGGTGGTAGGAGGAGAGGGTTGTCTGTGTACATGAGGCAGTTGTAACATTGCCTCAAAATGCCCGGATTCACCAGTTGGACTGGAGAGTATGCCTGAAACTGCCCTTTGGACATACCTGTATAGGTACAGTGAACTGTTTTACTGAATGGCTGGTAAGGTTGAATAGAGAGCCTTGTCCTTCTGTACAGTATAGGAGGGTCTAGTGCTAGGGTTTATAAGTGCTTGCTATGAGTTTTGAGCAAGTGCTGGGCTGAGAAATGAATGACTTGAGTGCTTAAGTTGAAAGTTTGTCTAGTTCCAAGGGAAAAATTGAAGAGGAGACTTTGTGGTTTCGGGAATAGTTATACCCTAGCTAACCGGTACAGCCTGGTGTGCAAAACCGGGGAAATGTGGTATTTATAGCAGGGAAATTAAAGAGAAATTAGTCCAAAATGGCCAATAAACTACTAATTTCTGGGCTGAAACCACTCCTCCAGAGTCAGATAGGCTGCTAAAAGCTCCCCTGTCTCACAGGTGAACAGAGAAACTTCCTTCTATCCATGTAAGGTATGGGTAAACACCGAGATTTGTAACACAGCCCTGAATTCAGCACTTAACCTGAAAACTGGACTATACTCGCTTAAAAAGGCGGGAAACAAGTATATATATATATATATATATATATATATATATTTTTTTTTTTTTTTTTTTTTTTTTTTTCAGAAAATAAAGCAGATACAATCAAAAAGACTCTTTAAATGCACAGAAAAGGATACTTATTGTTGTACATCTCCGATCAGAGTTGTAGGCAATGCCACTAGTAATAAAGTACGAAGAACTACAAATACAGTAAAAGCAGATGAATAGAATGCAATTTGTATATATATATATATATATATATATATATATATATATATATATATATTTAAAAAACAATAGAAAATGAAAAACTGATTTAAACAAGTTACCCAATTAACCAGAAAAAAGCTCAAAACTGAGCCCTGCTCCAGCAGTCTTCAAACAGACAAGATCTAACTGCACACTCCTGCTGCTAGGGTGCAGGGGAACCTTCTCCAAAAAAAGATGGCCTGGGTCAGTGCTCAAGTTATACAAACAAAGCTAGATTCAGCAGGCCTGAATCTGGTCTATGCTGCAACAAGACTCACCATTTTCAGAAAGAAAAAGTTCAAATAAGCAGGCACAATAATCCTGTGACCAGAAATTCCCAGCTCAGAAGGGCAGAATCCAGCCTCCCACAAGAGTGCAGAACACACCTTCTTAATGTAAAAAAAGTGGCCCAAAGCCCAAGTGCTTAAACCAGAACTAATACACTTTAGAACAGACACTGAGCCTTCAATCAGCAACTCCCAACTCTGGAGGATGTAAGCTTCCTATCCTGCCAGAACAGGCAGACCACAAACCTTCCTAATGTGAAACAACTGGTCTAAAGCCGAAGTGCGTAATCCAAAGGCTTAGAATAACAGTTACAATTTAATCGGCTACTAACAAGCAGTAATAAATGCAGCAGAATAAATGCTATTAAGTACTTTTAAGAACGGGCAGCAAGAGCAAAATAAAGTAGGAAGAAACACAAAGTAAGCAGATGAATAAAGTGCAAAAAAAAATGTTTTTTTCTCTCTCCGTATTAGGTAGAATGAGCTAAAAACACTAGACTGGGAAGAGTGTCACAGATCAAATATACAGTAGGGGCGGGCAATTGCAAAGCCACCAAGTATAAAAAGAAAACACCGATAGAGGGAGGGCAGGGTAGGGAAAAATCATCTCAGAAAAATAACACTTTCAACACGGATCAGAAGCCAACAAATATGATCTTAAATCAATCAAACAAAAGCAATTAGAATACTGTAGAACTTTGGAAAGAAGTGCCGAAAAATATACTTATCAGTTTATATCTTGAGTTGTTTCAGTAGCACTCTTGGTCAGAACTCCGTTAAATTCAAGCAATGAATGCAGAGGTAACATCTTAATTATACTAGCAAGCCTTGAGACAATGGGATAAAACACACAAGCTGTTTCTCCAGTGTTCTTCCACCATAATCTAGCTCCCTCTTGGGGGCCCCTGAAAGTTAGGTCAAGAAAAACTGATGTAATGGCATTGGCTGCCTTCAATTATAACGACCTGCCATCAGTCCTGGAGCGACGGCAACTGACGCAGAAATACTAAGCCTCTGGTATTCAGGCCGACTGAGGGCAACCCTGGCAGGGATAACTCAAATGTGATGACTGCAACAGTGAATACACTCGAACATCTACATTTATGATAAGTGTACACAACTGTACTTTTTCCATATTGAGACACCTGTCTTATTTTTGCAGAATCCCTGGCATTGATAACTGTCCTTCTCAGTCTAGTGTTCAAGGTGACTTTGCAGACAGGTCTTTCTTTCTTTCTCTTTCTGGATACATCTCTCATGAGTTTTTTTTTTTTTTTTTTTTTAAGACATAGACCTTTTCAAGGAACAGTTTCTGAATTTCTCCATCCAGTCTCTTAAGCTCAGGCAGGGCATATCTCAGGATTCGAGGTTTCATTGTCATGATTGCTGCAGCTAGTCTTTACATAATAAAAATTCCTTGGTTCCTAGGATCTGTTTGGATTTAACACCAGCACCCACTTTCCTTTCTAATTCCAGTGCTGGGGTTTGTCAAAATGAAGTTAATTTAGTGGAACGACTAGCTCTCTCTCAACTCAGGTCTCGCCCCATCACCCAGTCTGTAATCAGAGATGCTTCAGACTTTCCTTGGGGAGCTGTGTGCAAGGGGTAGAAGTTCAAGACAAACTCAAACACACAAATATCAAATAAATGATGGTAGTAATAAATGCTGTCAAATCTTTAAATCCTATTTGGATTTCAAAAATTCTGATGATAGTCACAGACAACATCGCAGTGATATGGTTCATAAACAGTGTTAGAACTAGCAAGTCAGCTCAATCTTTCCCTTCAAGATATTTGCATTTTGATGGAGCCAAACATTATTTCAGACGAGCAGAGTATGACCAAGACAGACATTTGTGAATGAAAACTGACCCATGGCAGTCTTCCAGGAATTTATCTAACTATGGGGAACTTCTCAAGTAGGGTCTGTTTACTTATATTCACAGGAGATACTTAAAGAAATTCTGCTCCAAGAGTATTCCTTGAAAACAGGCATGGATAACAAATACCTTTTCATTTCAATGAACAAGAATGTTCCTGTGTGCCTTTCCACCCTTTGATTGATATCCAGAAGCGGTATTCTAGAGATTCTGAAGGACTCATCAGAGTTAATTGTGGTGACTCCCTTGTGACCCTGGCAACAGTGGTTTCACTTTTTCTGTAATTGGACAAAGGCAGTTACCACAAGCTTCCTCACTGATTTAACTTGCGTAATACAAGGGTTGTTTGATACATCCCAAACTTAAATTTGTTCAGTTCACTGCCTGGATAATGGTGTTAATGCCTGTTTTAGGCACCTGTTTTGGTGAATGTGCAGTAGGTATTAAAGGAGGCTAAAGAAAACTTGTAATAGAAACTCATGTTTGACTATGGAAAAGATCTTCTAGTTGGCACAAAACTAAGAACCAGGACCTTTGTAAGGTCTAGATGCCTGTGCTTCTTCAATATTTGTGTGAGTTTATTTTCCTGTGGCCTTTCATAGTCTTCTATTAAGAGTCACCTCTCAGCCATCTCTGCTTTTCTGCCTTTTGATCCTCCCTTTCTACCCAGCCTCAAGTCAAACATTTTTTTAAAGAGTCTGTTCATTTGTATTCACCTAGAAGTTAGGCGGCTCCTTCCTGGGATCAAGTTTTGTTCTGAAAATACATGCACTTTCCCAATCTGAACCAGCTCATCAGGCTGAATCGAAATTTTCAAGTTGGAAAATTTTGCTACCCATTGATCTGAATTCTGCTAGTAGAATATTTAATTTACAAGCTCTTATGTTGAATCAGCTTTATGTAATTTTTCATAAGGATAAGGGTATGTTTGGGAACAAGTCCTTCATTTATGCCTAAAGTGGTTTCAGAGTTTACTTTGACAGAAGCTATTCATCTCACTGTATTATTTCTGGATCCAAGAATAAGGTAGAAAGGATTTTATATACTGTAAATGTCCACAGGTAACTCAGATGTATTGACAGGACTAAAACCTTCAGGAGGTTAGATCAGGTGTGTATTTTCCATGAAGGCAAGAAAAAAGGACAGTCTGTGTTAAAACAGTTTACAAATGGTTGTCTTGTGTTATTGTTTTCTGTTTTCACTATGACAAGTCAATTTCATGCAAAGTCAGAGACCATTCTGTCAGGGCTTTGTCTTTTTGGAAAGATAAGGACTCTAGAGCTAGCAACTCTATTATCTGTACATATTTTTACAGTACATTACAAATTAGATTCTTTTTCCAGGTTCAGAGCAGGTTTTGCTAGGACTGTATTTTAGGGGCTCCTTGATTCTGACCCCTTACCCTCCTCCCTTTCTTTCTAAGCTTTAGTATTCTACTTGTGTAGCTTAGGCTACTGCAGCAGTTCTCTAATGATAACCATAGTTGCAGTAACAGATGTTCGAATAGATCACTGTGTCTGTAAGGATACTCTTCCAACCCCCATTTTGCTATTTTGTGCCAGGGTAAGAATGTTTTAATTTACCTTTGTTCCTAGCATGCACCTAAAGGTCAGGGCTCTAGCCCGTCTCTGAGATAAGAACGCTCTGAAGGTTTGGCATTCTGACCACTGACTTTATATGGCTCTCCTCAAGCCCTTTAGTGATTAGACTGAGTAGAGGGTGCCTTGCAGCTTTTGATGTCTGTTAGTTGTCTTATCCTTGGTAGGATATAAACCAATATAAACCGTAATGCTTACTCTGCTGCAACTGTGATCTAGTTGCATATTTCCTAGTATGGTAACTTAACTTGCACAACTATACTTTCTGCCTTTTTTCCACCTAAACTAGTCATCTCTGATATCACAAGTTTTAAAGTATGAATGTAAGAATCTCTCTTCTTGCCTCATTATGTGACTCATTGGCCTTCCATCTTGATCTTCCTTTTTTAGAACTATATTCCAGTTTACTGTCATAATTACCATTCCATAGTGAAGGTTCAAGATTTCATTTGACATAACTTTTAAATTTTCATCATATTGATCACTGCTGCAGTAGCCTTGGTTATATATGGGTTGTATCCTGCCAAGGCTATAACAGCTTGCTTCTGAAGGTTCAGGGCACCTGTCATGCACCCAAGCTATTGGGCAGCTTGTACAGAGCTACTAAAAGAGAAGTTTGAGCATAAAGCCTTTCAGAGATTTGCAGCCACCAAAGAGTGCATTCCAATGAGGATTTCAAGAATCGACAGTCTGCTTGCGCTTAACGTTGCTAGGTAGATAAGCTCCCTTTGGGAAAAAAAACTTCCATTTTCTTAATTTTGTTGATGTTTTATTACTTTCCTCTACATTAAAGTTATTTTAAAGCTGGGAGTGTTGTGTTTTAATGGACTGTCACGAGACTGTAACGTATTCAAATGGAGTGCTTATTTTTCCTTTCACTTTAAAAGTGGTGTAAAGTAACTAAAAACATATTTTCTTTGGAGAAATTGTGCTTATTTTACTTTTGTGGGACTGACATAGTTTTTAAAGTGCTTTGAAATGTTTTCTTTCTGTCAAAAAAGTAATTTTTGTGGACCCTGATAGTGTTTACCAGGATTAGCTGCTTGTTGCTGCTTGTATTCTCTGGGGAAAAAGGTACCATGTTCATCTTGACTTTGGAACAGCCTACCGGTCCTATGGTTAGTCATCCTTCCAGCCACCAAAAATAAAAATTAAGCAAATGACCTTTGCCGCCACCACCACAGGCTAGCAATTTGCCTCAGCTGCAGTTGGGTGACTCCTTTTGCCATTTTTTGTACCCAAGACCACTCCTATTGTACCCCAGATCCCTCTAGTGTAGCATCTACAGCCACTATGGACCAGTGGTTAGTAACATACTCTGGGGCTGTTAATGTCATCACAGTGGGCAAGGAGAGCCACTCTTGTCAGTCCTGGGAGAGGAAACAGGGAAGGTTTCTCTATTGTGTCAGAATGATGTTCCCATCATTGGGGAAGCTGCATCTGCCATTAGTAAAATGGTTGGCCCCATTTTTCCTCTCAAACAACAGAAAGTCAAGAAAGTATCAACTCCTACCCAAATTTCTTTGGATACTAGTAGTTTACTGGACCTTTAATTCAGATTATTGATCCTTCTTGCAAAGTAGTTTATGGTAAAAAAAAAAAAAAAAAAAAAAAAACAAGAGAGGGTGGGGATGCCTGTTTTACTGAAGTGATTCAGGATTCTGAATCTGAACAGGAAAATGCAGGGAAGGATATAGGTTTTCTTCAGATTTCTGATCCCCTCTGAGGGTTTTCTCTTTTCCTGAGATTGTTAGAATGTGCCAGTGTTTTCAGTGTGAGAAAACCAAGGTTTCCCAGACCCTCAGAAAATACTGTTGGGTGTTACAGAAGGATTTTCAAGATACTACAGCTGTTCTTCTTGTTCTGTCTCCTTTCAAGAATGTGGTTATTGCTGCCTGCAGTTTTCCTACCATTCAGCCAGCTGTCCCTAAAAAGGCAGATGGAACGTATAATATTCCTCATTCTTTTAAATTTTATACACTATTCCCAAAACTTATGTAGCTAAAGTTGATCCCACTGCTGCAAAGCACCTAGTTTGTTGTAATCCTACTTTCTCTGATAAGGATGGGAAAATTATTTATAGCTATGGGGAGGGCAAAGTGCATACTTGTGCAACTTTGATTTTCAGAATTTTGAATTATCAGGCTGATACGTTAAAACTTGTAATTGTGAAGGTATGAAGAATGTTTTATCTGCAATTTCGTATTGAGGAAATTCTGCTTTAAATAACTTTGATCTATTGCAAAGGTCCATAATTATTGCTTACAGTATCTGTATGACTCTGCTGATAGTTTTTTTTTTCCAGAGCTTTGGCCACTAGTACTGCTTTGAGGTTTTCCATGGCTCCATTCTCAGAACCTCCCAAATGATAAAATGAGATTTTACATTCACCCTTTGACAGAAGTTTGGTTTGGCCCCTCTGCTGCTGAAGTAAGGTATGATGACAGAACTTCCAGGATGGCTGTACACTGATCAACAGCTTAACTTCATCTTCAGTTTGAAACAGGAAATAGAGCAGTAAGGGCTAGTGATTCTGACAGTTTTAGTAAAACTCAGTTACTGGCTAGTAAGTCCACTGCCTTGATGCCAGCAAAGATGAGTCTTAGAGAGCCTGAAAGAAAATCACCTAGAAAAGATGAGGAGAAAATACTGACGGGGAAGAATCCTGCAGCTCTTGAGTAAAAAGTAATTCAAGCTCCAGCATTGGTACAAGGGATGGCTTTCGGTAACTTAGAGAAAGAAATAAATCAAATGTGCTCAGAGCTGGTTAAGGTAAATGAAACATTGAAATATTATATCAATTCAAGTAACAAAATTCTGGAAAATGGAAGAAACTTTAAACAGGTATTCAGATGAACCGATAAACTGATAAAAACTGCAAACATCAGAGCTCAAAGTGAAGAAAAGGCTGGCTGAGTGTGAGACTGCTCAAGAAGAACTGTTTACAAAAATGATAGAACACAGACCACACAGAGAAAACCTGAGATTTTCTGCTGTACCAGAGAAACTGGAAGGAAAGATTGTTTTAATTTTATGAAAGCACAAATAAGCAACCAGACTGATATTTCACAGCAGGAATTGTTAATTGAAAGGGCACATTGTATGTATACTACAAACCTGGTCATGAGAAAGCAGCCAAGACATGAATTAGTAAAGATGCAGTCATATCGGTTGAAAGAATTGATCCTGATAAAATTGTGGCAGAATGCAAAGAATTTAAAATTGGAGACAGAGTGTTTGTGGAAAATGTTTACTCACTGCACACTAGGCAGAAGAGAAGAAATGTATCCCAGTAAACATGGAATGGCAAGAGGAAGGTGTGAGATTTAAGCTGCTGTATCCAGCTGTCCTCAGAATATTTTTTTCTTGGAGGATCAAAATCAATTTTTGTTGCAGAACAGGCTAAGGAGGAAATACTAAAGCTTGTCTAACAAAAAGTGAGCCATCCAACAGAATGGGATTCATTCTTCTGATGATAAAGCCTATAGTGAGATTTTGCCAGTGAAGCCTTTTCCATTGTTCAAAAGAAAAATGCTTGAGAGATAGAAAAATGCACAGGAGTTGACTAGAAGAATCAGGAGTACACTGGACATGAACCAGAGTCTGGGGTTGGGAGATTTATATGAACAAGAAGACAACATTATTAATTGTAAATACATGTGCGACTATAAAGCATCGGTCTTATTTGTGAAGTATAGTTTTACAAGAAAAAGTGGCTGAAAAGATTGAACTTGTGTTGAGTTTGTTAAACTTGTTAGGGGACTGACATGCATGCCCTACTTCATGTCATTAATGTCTGGAAGGACACTAAAAGAGAAAAAAGGAGAACGAGTAACTGTATTTAAAACAATTGTTTTTAACAAGTGATTGTATAAAACATTCAGTGCTATATTACATTGTATAGTAAAACATTTTTAATGGTTGTTGTGTATGTTATTAAAGTAAACAAATACTACTTTTTCTTTTTTAGTTTTAAGAAGTGTGTGAATTATAATGGATTATGCTGTAAAAAGAGAAGAAAGGCTGAACAGAATTATTTTCAAGTTAATATGGTGTAATTGTGAGCTTGGGCGCCCACAATGGTGCAGTGGTTAGCATTGTTGCCTCACAGCAACAGGTTGTTTGGTTTAGTTCTCTGCTGGAGTGCCTTCTGTGTGTAGTCACATATCCTCCCTGGGGTTGTGCGAGTGCTCCAGTTTCTTCCCACATCCCAAAGACATGCAGTAGTTGGATTGGACACTCTAAATTGGCCATAGGTGTGTGTGTATGTGTGTGTGCGTGTGGTAAGGATGAGCTACCCAGCAGTGTAAACCTTGGCTCGAGATGATTGTCACTGTTGAAGTGACACCCCCAACCCCATATGCAAAATGGGAAAAAGAGGTTGAGGATGGATGGATGCTGTAATTGTGGGTTGTTGTGATGGGGTGTAAAAGTGCAGTGATTGTAATGTATGTAGACTTGAGAGGTTTTCCCTTACTTTTTCATAGGTGAATGGATTAATGCCATTGACTTAAATAACTTTCTTGTGTAAGCATGTGTGCTAAATAAGAGAACAGTGTGAAGGTAATGAAAAGTTGTCCATCAAATGTTCAGTGTGAGTTGACAAGTCTTCTGCTGGGGCAGCTGTACCTTCTCTTATATCTCCACGGAGACAAGCTGACTACAGGCAAGGTCCAGGCAAGAAATCTCTAGAGCTCTGGACATTGCCTGCTGAGGGAAATGTAAATCAAAAGGTACAAGGGAAACAGCTTAGTAAAAGGTGTATTTAGAAATTATTGCACATGAAAAACAGAGAGCAGTTTTCCTGAAACCTAAATACCTCAGAGTATTCTAGAACAGTGTACATTGTAGTTTTATATAAAGATGGTCAGTGTACTTTTTCTTAAGGCTAAAAATTAATGTTTTCTCAAAGCATAAAAGCTTTATTTCCTTGTCTGGGAGGGAAATAAAGATAAGAGACACGAGCATTTAGTGTATGTAGGAGTACAGGCTGTAACATGCTCTTTAGCATGGATATTCTTAATTTTAGGTTAAGTAATGCCTGTGGGTGCAGCTGTTGATTTGGGACAATTGTTCATAACAGGAAGGTTAAAATTCATTGTTTGAAGGTGTACATAGTTCTTTGTGTTCATTTTAAGTTAAGTGTAGATCAGAGTGTTTATGTACCTTTAAAAGCTTTCCAGTGAACTAGCAAATGTATATAAATACTGAGCACGTGCAAGCAAGACTGCCATTTTATAGTGAGCTGCAGAGGTATAACCATGTATGTGCGGGTAGTACTCAGTTTCTTTATATTTTATGTTGCTGCTATCAATCCTGATGTGTTTGTATGTAATAAACGAACACCCAAGCCTCTTTGTCTTAACTAGCTACATAAGATGAGCAACGTGGTGTCAGAATGGGATCCAAAGCAAGACCATGAGGCACATGGTTAAATATGGAGGAATATACAGGCGGGGATCATCCCTACTGGTCAAATGATTCACTAAACAGGTTAGAAACAAATTCCAGGTACTAAAACTCGCTTAAATGATTTGTTACTCAACGAAAATAAAACTAAGCACTCAGAATCCTCAAAACGAATTTCTAGTTAAATGAAATGTCTGATACTGCGGCATATTAATAAAAGTATTCAAAATAGTTATGAAAGTGAAATGATTTCCAAATTGCATAAAATGTGTAAAACAAGGAAAATAACTATTTTTTTGTTATGCCTTATGTTTTTGCATTACCTAAAACTATTCAAAATATCCAAAGTGTACAAAGTGTTCACAAGTTTGTGCAGTATTACCTTGCAGTTATTTTGCAAAATACAGCCATTTTAAAGAATATTTCACAAATTATCGTCTTTCCAAGAGTTTATTGTGCATTTCAGTGTTAAAAGTATCTGGTGTGTATGCGTGTGTCTACATAATTGCAAGGGCCATATTTTGCATTTTGTTTAAGCATACTTTGTTGGCATGGCAGAAGGATTTCCCAGCTCTGCTCACTTGTATTTGATAATAATATTGCAGAAAATTGGAGTGTTTCAGGAAGTGTACGATATTTTCATATAGGCTGCATTTTCTATTGAAGATGCACATACAAATGAATTTATTCTGCTTAATTTAGCTGGTTTAGAAGCCATTGAAAGAGAACATTCATTTGTGTATGCACCTGCTGTGTATGCAGGGGAGTGGGAAACCACCATATAGCGGTACCTGCTGAAATAGGAGAAGATCCAGTGTGTTTTAAACGTAAATTTAGAGAAATTTGTAACCCCGAACGAATATTACAATGCAAAGGCACAGTTTTATACAAGAGATCAAAAGCCTGGTGAAACGTTTGCAGCATATGTAACTGACATGAGAAATAAGGCTAAAACTTGCAGATTTGGTGATTTAAGGGATGAGTTGATAAGACGCAATGAGAGTACAACGCCCCTTTTGGAATGTACCTCACAAGACCTCTGCAGTAGCTGGAAAGGCCACAGAAGTACCTCACAAAAAGGATTACTGGCCTCAAATGCCCTACACTGACTGCCTCAAAAAACTCCAGCCTTACTCCATAGCATATCACCTACTCCGAGGTGATCTCTGCCTAACATATAAAGCTATATCAAACCCAGAGCTGTTGGACATGCTACACCTAAAGAAATCCCAATCCCTCCAAGCTACATGCTCTAGGGACCTAAACCTTGTCACCACAATAAACAGGACACGCTGGAGGGATAGATTCCTGTCCCAGAGACTTCCTGTACTCTGGAACAAGCTACCCATCTATGTCAAGCAAAATTCTTCATTAGCATTCTTCAAGAAGAATCTTGATGAGTGGATGGGAAATAGGAAATACACCCTGGGGATCACTTCTTTGTCTCTGCTCGACAGTGGCACAGGAAAATAACTTTCTTGGGTGGCGTAAGCCATGGAACCTTGCTGGCTAGGCTTGCATAGGCCCTTGGGCCGATAGCCTAGTACCTACCTATGAACCTGTAAGACAGGCTTGTGGGTGGTGTTAAAGAAGATGCAGTGAGAAAGATTTTGCTTCGAGACAGTGATTTAACTTTGAATAAGGCCATAGAGATTTGTCAAATACATGAACTCAGAGAAGAGCACATAAACAATGCTTACAAATGAGAATGCATGCTTTAAGCACGTTCCAAAGCTGATGTTGATAGTATGCAGCACGTGGTTAAAAGATACAGGCCGAAGGGTGGAACAGCCACAGCCCAAGCTTCAGTGAAACCCAGAACCTTTCTAGCAAATTCCAAGGCATGCTTTGTAAAGCGGATATGCTCGGTGAATCACAAGGAACTTGAGTCAGAGCATGTGCCCTCATCTAGCTGCATAGTCATCATCGTAATTGTGGTGGAAATCATGAGTTAAAAGAGAAAAGTGCTTAACTTTTTTCAGCAGTGCCACAAATGTAAAAGTGGAATAATTTTCAAAGAGTTTGTAAATCAGAATAGGTCTTTTCTTTTATTAAAAGAGAACATTCCAAGAGACAAGCTGATCAGTTAGTAAGCTGTGACCCTACTTTTTATGTTGATGGTGTGTCTGTGCTTGGCGAAACAGTCCGTGCAGTAGACTTGTGGGCGAAGGTTGAAGTGTTTTGTACTGATCGGATTAATGGGTGACCCATAGAGCTCAAAGTTGATACTGGTTCAGAGTGCAGTGGTATGTCAGCAGAAACATTTGCCAGAGTAAGTGCTGGTGAGTAGCTTGATTTGGAAAATGTGTGAAGCTTGTTGCTTATGGTGGTGAAGAAATTCAAACAGAAGGCTCAGTAGTGCTTTCTTGTTACTATGCTGGAAACAGCTACAACTTGCAATTTTACATGATTAAAAGGCACGTACAGTCATTATTAGGCCTCAGAGACAGTTTGAAAATGGGACTGCTTTCATTTAATGAGAAAGTCCACCATGTAAGCTTGAAAGATAACTGCTCTGATTTTGCCTAGACTATTTTTTTCTACCTATGCTGATCTTTTCGAAGACAAACTAGGCAAACTCCCAGTTGTGTACTTAATGAAGTTAGACCCTGAAGTCAGCCCAGTCGTCAGACCAGCAGGAAAGTTCCAATAGCTATGCAGGGGTAGAGTCAAAGACGAGCTAAACAGAATTGTGCAACATAGAGGGATTTGTCCAGTAGAAGAACCAACTGAATGGGTATCCTTCATGGTCATAGCTCATAAGAAAAGCTCAGATAATATTAAATATGTATTGATCCACAGGACTTGAACAGAGCACTAAAATGACCTCATCATTCAATGCATACAGTTGAAGAAGTTGCTGCTTTTATGCCAAATGCCACTGTTTTTTCTGTCTTAGATGCAGAAAAGTTAATTTTGGCAAATTTTGCTTGGCCTAACATTTTAGTTGCTAACCACTTCCAGTACTCCTTTTGGCAGGTACAGATATTTGAGAATACCATTTGGGATAAATTCTGCTAGTGTAGTGTTTGCAATGGAACACACTTTTTCTGGATTATCCATGTGCTGTTATAGTAGATGATATTCTGGTAGGAGGCAGTGGTGACATTGAACATGATAGAAACCACAGGGAATTTCTAGACCATGCTCGTGAAGTGAATCTTAAGCTGAATCCTCAGAATTGCAAAATCAGGCTAAGAGAAGTTACTTATGTTGGTCATTTGTTTACTTGTTCAGGCATATGACCAGATCCTTCCAAGCAAACAGCAATTTTTGAGATGCCAGCTCCAGGCAATGTTCAAGCCCTACAATATTTTCTTGGCATGGTTAACTGTCTAGGCAAGTTCATTCCAGATTTGAACCAACTTTCAGCACAATTAAGAGAGCTTAGGCTCATAGGTTCATACTAGGCTATCTGCCCAAGGGCATTTATAAGCCTAGCCCATAGTTATGTGGCTTTCGCCACCCCTTTAGTTTGAAGAAAACTATGCCTATAGGTTCATAGGTTCATACTAGGCTAACATGCAAAGATGTGACCTGGTCCTGGTTAAAACAACACCAAAGAGCATGTGATGTCCTGAAACAGAGAATTGCTAGTCCACCTACTTTAAGATACTGTGATGTTCACAAACCAGTAACTCTTTCTTGTAATGCTTCTAAGTTTGGTCTTGGTGCAGTCATTCTTCAAGAGGGTAGACCAGTAGCCTTTGCTTTGAGAACTCTAACTCAAACTGAGATGCAGTATGCACAGAAAAAAGTACTCTTGGCAGTTGTTTCCATGTTCTAAGTTCCATGATTATATTTATGGCCGACCTATTCGAATCCAGACTGACCACTAACCTCTAGTCACTATTTTGAGAAAGCCTATGCACACAGCTCCTGCAAGATTGCAACACATGATGTTGAAATTGCAAAAGTATAACTTCAATCATGTTTACACAAATGGCAAACGTCTTTATCTTGGTGATACCTTATCCAGGTCACCCATAAAAAAAATTGAACAACACGAGAATGTGAAATCTGATTTTATAGTCATGGAAGGGAGAATTTTTTCTTCCATACATCTTAATGAGCTTCAAACTCCTACAGCTTCAGATCCAGTTCTCCAGAAGCTCAACCACATTATCAATCGAGGATGGCCATCAGTGCAATCTTGTTTGCCACTAGAAGTGCAACCATATGAGATGAGATTTTGTCTGACAATGGTATCATCATTAAAGATCCAAAAATTATTGTTCCACCATCTTTGCAACAAGAGTATATTAACATATTGCATTGCGGCCACCCAGGAACTGATTCTACCAAAAAAAGGGTAAGAGGACTAGTATTTTGGCCTTCTGTGTCAAGAGATATTGAGAAAGTACTTTCATCTTGTTCTGTTTGTAATAGTACTAAACTGCATCAACAGAGAACCACTTCAGCTAAACCAGATTCATGAACTACCCTGGTCGACAGTAGCTACATATATTTTTGAATGGAATGTTCAGCATTATTTGGTATTAGTAAATTCTTACTCAGATTGGTTCGAGATTGACCTACTTCCTAATCTCACATCCAGTACTGCATTAAGCTGAACAGACATTTTTCTCTCCTTGGTATTCCGCACTAAGTAATTTCTGACAGTGTTGCACAGTTTACAAGCCAGCAGCTCAAGAGATTTGCTGGAAAATAGGACTTTATTCATGTTACGAGTAATAGTTTGGAGAGTGAATGGGCCTAACAGGTATAGACAAAAAGGTAAGAGTATTGAATAAGAAGGAAGTGCAGTTCAAAGTGCAAAACAGTTGATAGAGAAGTCTAAATGATACAATACCGATGTTTTCTGAATCTCAGATCCTCACGATAATCATCTTTGTTCGCCTGCCCAGAGACTTTTGTCGAGACAAACCAGAACCACAGTACTAGTCAGTAGCAGTTTGTTGGTTCCATGTGCTAAGAACAAGAAAGCAGTGAAAGCTCAACTCCTGAAAAAGTGTTTGTCCCATAAGTCCTATTATGATAAGACCAGCAAACCACTCAGCCCATTACAAGAAGGGCAGATAGTGAGAATACAGACAGCAAAAGGTTTTGATCAGATTGGAGTCGTGAAAAGTTTATGTCCAGAGCCAAGATCGTATATTGTGAAATCGCAAGGAATAAAATTTAGATGGAATCGGAAACATTTAGTACTGGTGTCCATGCCAGTATTGCAGCATCTTGCCTGTGAAAAAGACTAGTTCTCAGAGTGAGTTATCTAATGTTCCAGTTCCAGAGGACATTCCAGGAAATATCTCTGTTCTTGAGAATATCCTTGAGAGTACTAAAGTGGATCATTCACCAGTGACAGTCCCTGTTGCTAAACCCAGTCCTAACTGTTACATTACAAGATTAAATCACATTTCCAGACCTTGTTCCAGATACACGGCAACTTGGACATGAATGTTGTTTTATTCCTTATTGTCTGTATAATTTGCATGCCTCTTTAAATGTCATTAGTATTACAAGATAGCTCAGTAAAGAGGGAGGATGTAGATCAGTCTATGTATTTACCTTTAAGAAGCTTTCCATTGAGCTAGGACGTATATATAAATAATGAGCATGTGCAAGCAAAAGTGCCATTTTGTAGTGAACTGTAGAGGTGTAAGCATGCATGTATGTGTAACAGTCAGTCAATTAGTTCATTTATATTTTATGTTGCTGCTATCAATCCTGATGTGTTTATATGTAATAAAGTATCATATAAAGTATGAGATCACAACCTCATTACAACATTTAGCAGAACATGCTGGAGGGACAGGTTCATCTCCCAAAGACTGCCCATACTCTGGAATAAGCTTCCCATTCATATCAAGCAGCGCACCTCGCTAGGCCTCTTCAAGAGAAATCTTGAGTGGATGAATAACAGAGTGTCACCCCAGGTATCATTCCAGTTGCCCTACTGGATAAGCGTACTGTGAACTAACATTGGGTGGCACAGTACCTGGGCAATTGTTATGGGCTAGGGTTGTAAAGGCTCCATGGCCATTAGCCTAGTACCCAAGCTTCATTGTCATAACTAGCTATATAAGACTAGCAACAGTAAGTTCTGGGAGTGTGTGTTTTTTCGATTGAGGGTTTTCATTAAAAGAAAATTCTTGCAAAATGTGACATATGTTCAAATGGTGATGACAAAACAACTAGGAATAAACCTGCCAAACATTAGTGGGTATGTGTAACAGAAAAGCAGGAAATAGATATGTTAAAAAGCTGACTTATGTAATAAGTGGATATAATAATTTATCATAATGGCTATACTATCTGTAGTATTTTGGAGCATGAATGGCCTCACAGGTATAGACAAAAAGGTAAGAGTATTGAATAAGAAAAAGAAATGGAGTGCAAATAGCAGTGCTGGGAGACACATTTAGAAAGAAGTGACCATGTGAATTTAATAAAAAAAAGGATTTCAGGATGGATATTCAGCAGATTTATCAGGGACAGAGGAAAAGAGCAGTGCTTGTACTAATTGCTAGATGAGCTCCAATAATAGAAGAGGAAAAAAGATAATTGTAGATATGTGGAACTAAGGGGTTATTGGCAGGGGAGGAGGTTAATGCTGGCATACATTTATGTTCCACCTAAAACTGCTGTTATGGTTTTTAAGACAATTTTGGGAGAAATAATTAGCTTTCAGCAGGGAATATTACTTGTATGTGGTGACTTAAAGTTGATTTGCAACAGTGAGGATGACTCTGGGAAACCTAGAAGGGAAACTGTAACAAAAGAGGGTAGATTTTTTTAACTAATTTATGAAAGTATTTGGTAGTGAAATGTCAATTCAGTAGTAGGAACTCTGAGTGAATTTACATATTGGACAGAAATTATATTTCACAGGAACATTTGCATTTAAATGAAAGCTTTGATACACATCCACTAACTATTTCAGGTCATGTACCGATAACCAAATTAAAAATGCAGGCTAATGAAGTAAAAATGAGATTCTGGTGCTTCCCCACCTATCTATTAAAAAGAAAGGAATTTAAGGAATGGGTAGTGGAAATTATTCGAGTTAGTAGAGATGATGATTTCTTCAGACATTATTGCTAGTGAGTGGGATAAAATGAAAGTGGAGTTTAAAAATAGGGTAGAAATATATATGATTAAAAAGTAATAATTATTTAGTGGGCCTGAGAAAGGTTCAAGTATTACAGAATAAGAAGAATCTGTCAGAACAGGAAAATGTGCAGAAGGAGTTCTGAAGAGAAAATAAGAGGGTATCTGGGTAATGTACATTAGTTCAGAAAGATTCCTGTTAAACAACTGTTTTTTGATAAATCCAGACCACAAAAACTTTTAGCACAAAGACTCTGGCACCAGAAAGTAGAAAGGGTTGTTGCCAAAGTTAGGGAGTCTGTAACTAGGAATATAACCAGTGATCCTGTAGAGTTATTTGAGATATTTTGGAAATTTTATAAACATTTGTATATAATAGAGAAATGTGGAAATCAAGAAAGAGCACAAATGGTAATATTTATGGAAGACTTTAGTATGCCAAAGTTAGAAGTAGATGAGGCTCAACTATTAACAGTTAAGACAGGAGGAGATAAGCTCAAAACAGTGACATTTAATCAGTCTGCAGGAAAGTCTTAAGGAATAGATAGTATTCCTATAGAAGTCTGGAGGCTTGGAGGGAAGACAGTGATAAAGATTTGGGAAGTTTTGTTTAACAGTATTTTAAGGGAAGGGGACATACCAACATCCTGGAGGAAAGCTTTGATAGCTGTAATGCCTAAAGATGGTAAAACCCCCTTAGACCCAGCTTCATATAGGACCATTTCCATTTTAAATCATGATTATAAAGTGTTTATGTCCATAATAGTTAAAACAGTAGCACTGATCTTGCAAAAAGTGATAAATATGGATCAGTGTTGTTTTGTGGAGGAGAGGCAAACATTTGACAACATTAACAAAACAATGATGATCCAGAGGGAAACAGAATGTAAGAAAATGCCACTGTTCTTCAGTGGGTCTTGATGCAGAGAAATCAACAGTGTAAGCTGGGATTGTGTGACTAGGTCAATTTAAGCATTTGCATTCCCTGATACGGTAATATGGTTAATTAGGAGAATATATGAGGGATCGTTGGAAAAAATTTAAGTGAGATTATTCCTCTTTGATAAGTTGTGTCTGAACAGAGGAACCAAGCAGGGATGTGTCCTGTCTGATCTGTGTATTATATTTAGAGCCATTGGCAAAGAAAATGAGATTCAGAAATTCAAGGATATAATAGGATTATATGAATTTATTAGGCTGTTGGCCCTGTGGCCCTTATAAGCCTTGTCAAGAGTTTAGCCCATGTTTAGACAAGTCACCACTCAAAGCCCCTGTCCAGCAGGGACACAGTTGGAATCTCAGTGGTGTATTTTCTGTTTCCCGTCCAGTTATCCAGGTTGCGCTTAAAAAAGTATAATGAGGTACTCTGCTTGACATGGAGAAGGGAGTCTGCTCCACAGAAGGGGGAGTCTCTGGGGCACAAATCTGTCCTGCCAGCAAGTCCTGTTGATGTCATAGACCTGGTTGAGGTCACACATGCAGGTTACTCGAGTGGAGTTTGACTTGCGGATATGCAGCAGTCCCATCAAGGCGGGGTCTGAGATTGCTTTGTATGCCAGACAAAGATCACCTCTGAGGAGTCTGTATGAAACTGAATAGAGGGACAGGGCTTTTAGCCTGTGTAGGGTAGATGTTTGAGGCCCTGGATTCTCCTGGTGAGGAACCTCTGTGGTTTCTCCATCTGCTGCATGTGCTTTGTGAAGTACATCCCGAAGGGGGCGTTTTACTCAATAATTGGCCTTATAAGGGAAGAATACAGGGATGTTATGACCTCCTTGTCCCTGGATGAGAGACCCTTACTTATGAAGTGGGCCATGTAGAAAGCTTTCCGTACAATGGAAGCAACATGTGGTCAAAAGGCAGGTTGCTATCAACCTGGGTGTACAAATCCCTCACGACTGATTGCTTAGAACATTGTTATTAATGTGATAATATGTGGGGACGTCACTCTTCCCAAAGGGTATGATGATGCATTTTTTGGCATTCAGCTTGAGGCCATGTTTTTGGCACCAGTCATTTGGGTGAGACCCTCTTGGAAGACATCCACACCACTTGGGGAACTGATGACCGCACCCAGCTTGCAGTCATCTGCAAACTTGGTCAGCCATAGCCCACTGGTTTTGGCCTGCACCTCAGAGAAGTATATCCCGAATAGCAGTATAACTCATATGGTAATCAAGAGTTGGTTTTATTTGCAGACAATATTTTGTCTGATAAAACCAAAATGGACATTGCAGTGTTATGGAACATTTTGTGTTTAGTTTTAAGTCTTTTTGGGATATAAAATTAATGAAGAC
This sequence comes from Protopterus annectens, assembly GCF_019279795.1. Lineage (NCBI taxonomy): Eukaryota > Metazoa > Chordata > Ceratodontiformes > Protopteridae > Protopterus > Protopterus annectens. The sequence continues at coordinate 619,144,565 of NC_056725.1, forward strand.
AAAACAAAGGCTATAGATGTAAACCATGGATCCTCACGTGAATTGGTTCAGCAATGTCCATATTTATGGGGACACGATAAAATGGAGTATGGATTAAAAGGACTGTGCTATGGCAATTATGGATATGTGGGAAGAGACTAAACAAAAAAATAAAAACTGAGATAATGGAAACTCTTGTTTTTGGATAAGAACAGCAATGTATAAGCAGTGAGAATGTTTGTTCCTTTAAGTTTTATATACCCGCCAGGCATATTTTTGTCCATCAGAAGTGAATTGTGGATAGTAATTAATAAAGATTTAAATATTTTATCTGGGATGGGAAAGAGCAAAGGTCAAGTAGGAGAATTCATCATTCCAAGAGAGCAAAGTGGTTTAGGGATTACCTAATTTTAAGGGATATTTTAAATTTACAGTGTTAAGGCTCATATACATTACAAAAGCCAAGAGCTATAATGCAAAGTGGAAAGCAATAACAATGAAATAGGAGGGAACTTCAAGAACGAAGAGAGTGGGATTTTGGATGCAGAGAATAACAGCCGTACAGAGTATTATATTCATAAAATAGCAGAAAGTATTCTAAGAACTAAGCCAACATGAGAAGGAAGAAAGGAGATTGTGTTGGTAAGGATGATTGGAATTAGGGGTACAGAGAATAAGCAAGAAGGGTCTGTAATTTGCTGGAGAAAACTGGCAAAGGAACCAAGGAACTGGGAGCAATTAACTAGAGTGGAAAAGGCATTAGAATGGGAAGTGGCCAAGAAGATATTTGGACTGCAGGCTAGATACTGCTTTCCCTGTGAGGAATTGATACCAGTGTGTGGGCAAAGAGAAAGAAATATGGAGATCTTGAATTAAAGACCAGCACTGGTAGAGGTTTTAGTAGAATCTAGAACAGAAGCTGCAGTTAAAAGAGAGATAATTAGTAGGGCATTTAAAATATTCCTTGATGACTATAAGAATCAGTCAGAAGAAGTTAGAATTGGGAAGAGAGCTTGGGTAAGCAATTCGCAAAGAAACAATGAAGGAATATATGTATGGTTCCCAAATGTGCAGCAAAGTTTAGAAGATTTAGAATCTCTGCTTGGAAGTGTTTGCATAAGTATTGTTATACCCCAAGCAGACTCCAAAGAATGTTTTTTCTAGTAGATTGCAAATGAGATACTATGGGGGAAAAAAAGAGTTGATTGATTACATATCTTTTTGGGGAGTGTAATGAGTTTGCAGACTTTTAAAACACCCTGTAGACTACCCTAACAGAAATACTGGATGAGAGAATTGGTGCAAATAAGGAAATTTTTTTTTTTAGCTATGATACAGAATCGGAATTGACTAGATATGGTAAGGCCTTGCCGATTTTAATTCTTGTGGCTGTTAGAAAAGCAGTTACTAGAAAATGGAAATCAAAGTTTAAACCAACTCTAATAAAAAATTACCAAAACAACAGAGGCTCCCAAAGCAGACATCCAAAAATCCACCACCTCAAAACAAAACACATGCAACACATACTTCACTAAATCAGTGTGTCAACCAATCACAGCCCTTAAGGCCAAACACCATGCCTGATACATTAGTAATAGGTGACTCTATAGTCAGATACACTGATGGTCCCACTTACCAGGCTGAACAAGGAGAGGGTGCCTGTGAGCTGCCTATTGGGAGCTAGGATCCGCCACATAACACACGCACTCAGGTCACTCCAAAGCAAGTACAAATATGACTCCATCATTGTCCATGCTGGCGTGAATGACCGGAGACATTCCTCCCTGGACTACATGAAAAGAGACATAGAGGAGCTCTCTGATTATGTAGCCCAGGCTGGTATGACCCTGACCCTGAGCAGCATCTTGCCCTCACCAAGAATGATGCCACAATACAAAGACAAGATGATCAGCTTTAATAATTGGCTCAAGTACTGGTGTCATTCTATGGTGATCCAATGTCTGTCTGCCTGGGATGACATGTTGGACAAGCCACGCTGCCATGAGGGCGGCTTGCACCTGTCACCACTGGGCTTCCGGATATTGGCCAAGGCTCTTGCCACCCCCATAGTGCCTTTTTTAGGCAAGGCTCAAAAGACAAACCCACCTCCTTAGAAAACAAAAATGAAAAAAAAATAAGGGTAATGCTGCTCAACGCCAGAAGTCTAAATCTCAAGATGCAGGCACTCGATGCACTCCTCAGTATGGAGAACATCGACGTCTGTGCAGTAACTGAAACCTGGTTCAAGGCTCCTGAGAGCACCCCAGCGCTACCAGGCTGTACCTCGTATCATGCTTTTCAGCCCCAAAACCCGGGCCGAACCACAAAGTGAGGGGGGAGTGTCCATATTCATCAAGGACACCCACACCTCCAGGTTAGTAGCAACACATGAAGCATCAGAGACCATACAGGTGCAACTAACCATAGGCAAAACTGCTATATAACTGGTAGCATATTACAGACCACCCTCCCAATCTCAGGAACCCCACTCAGCCTTCCTGAAGACATTGGAGGATATGAATGTATCACAAAATACCATCATACTGGGAGACTTCAACTACCCAAACATAGATTGGGTACATTATTCTAGCCCTAACACCCTAGCCCAAAGGTTCCTGGAATTCATAAATTCAAATGCACTGGAACAATTAGTCACCTCTCCCTCTAGGGGAGATAATATACTAGATCTGATCATCACAAACATGGGGACAAAATGCTCCACACCGGAGGTATACCCCTCACTAGTGAGATCTGACCACAAACTAATCACCCTGGATATACATATACCACCTCCACCCCCAGCACAAAAGACCACAGTGAAAAACTTCTCAAAAGCAGACTTCACTCTTCTTAAGACTGAGATGGTATCCTTTAAGCCCACTGGGCCAGTGGATACCACATCCCACAATGCCGAATCCTTCACAAATGCTTTCTATGGACATCTCCAAGAATGCATGGATCATACAATCCCAAATAAATCCAAGTCCCTCTCCACCAAAGGCAAGCGTCCTGTCTGGTGGACCTCAGCCATTAACAAATTGTATAACAAAAGAAGGAAGCTACTGCACGACAGACCAAAATCCCATAAAGGGAAGACATCTCTGATCAACATTAGCAGAAAACTACGTTCTCTCATAAAAACATCCAAGGCCAACTTTGAGAGAGAAATTGCTAAGGACACTAAAGATGACCACAAAGCCTTCTTCAGCTATGTTAGAAACCTGGGCGGAAACCCTCAGATATGCTCAGAGTTAGTTCACAACAACAAAAAATACACTGAACCCACAGATATTGCCAGCATTCTGGCTGACAGGTTCAGTGCAAATTTCTCCCCTCCCTCACCCCCAAAAGAAGAAATACTTATCCTAGCTGAATGTAATCGCCCTGTCATCTCAGATGTCCAAGTGAGAACCGCCCTCAACAAAGCTAAAAACACAGCATCAATGGGAGCTGACGGTATCCCGGGTTGCGTGCTACGTGAACCCCAAGAGGAGCTAAACCCGCACATAAAAATGCTATTTAACCTTAGCCTTACTAAAGGATATGTACCTGAACACTGGCGTACAGCAACAGTGGTCCCACTCCACAAAGGGGGTACCTCTACAGACCCTGGGAACTACCGCCCCATAAGCTTAACCAGCCTGGTCTGCAAAGCTATGGAAAGAATCATTATGGAACTCATAAACAGAGACATAGGGGACCTACAGACACTTGACCCCACCCAGTTCGGCTTTGTAAAGGGCAGATCCTGCCTTTTGAACCTGGTTGACTTTTTTGAAACAGCCATTGATGAGGGCAAAGCAGTCCATACAGCCTGCCTGGACTTGGCTAAGGCCTTCGACACAATACCCCACTCAGGCATCATAGATAAGCTCACCAGCTTAAACGTAAACCCTTATGTCACTAAATGGGTTGCAAACTGGCTAAAGGACAGAACGCATAAAGTTAAAATCGCTGGAGCAATGTCAGACTCAAAGCCAGTCACAAGTGGTGTCCCACAGGGATCTGTCCTGGGACCCCTCTTGTTCGGCATTTATTTCTCAGATGTTAAAGCAAACATGGGAGGGTTGTGGCTGACAAAGTTCGCAGATGACTGTAAAACTAGGCGCCATAGTTGATACACCAGCAGACACATACATCCTACAAAAAGGTCTCAGAAACGGACAAATGGTGCCGGAGTCACGGCCTTAAACTAAATGCCAAAAAATGTATAGTCATCCCCTTTGGGAAAAACAAAGTACCCACAAATTATCACATAGACAGCAACCCACTGAGTATGGAAAAAGTAATCAGAGACCTAGGGACCCAAATCGACAGCGACCTCTCATTTGACACCCACGTTGCCAAAGTGGTTAGAAAAACATTCTACCTTGCACACCTCATCATGAAGAGATTCACATCCAGATCCAAGGATGTCATTGTGCCCCTATACTCCTCCCTCATCAGACCCATGATTGAGTACAATGCCCCATTTGGTATGTACCTCACCCAGCATTTGAAACAGCTGGAGAGACCACAAAAGTACCTCACCAAGTGGATCAAGGGTCTCCAACATATGTCTTATTCTGCCAGACTAAAACTCCAGCTCTATTCAGTAGCATACCACCTGCTCAGAGGTGATCTCCGCCTGACGTACAAGGCCATGTCCAATCAGGATCTGATGGACATGCTCCACCTCAAAAAATCCAAATCCATCAGAACCACGAGAGCTAAAGACTTAAACCTCGGCACAAGTATGAATAGGATATGCTGGAGGGATAGATTCATAACCCAGAGGCTTCCCATGCTTTGGAACAAGATCCCAGTTCATGTTAGGCAGAGCCTCTCACGGACTCTCTTCAAGAGAAATCTTGATGAGTGGATGGGAGATCGTAAGTTTACCCCCAGGGGTCACATCTGTGTCACTGCTTGACAGGGGCACAGTAAACTAATTCTATTATATAAGGGGGCCTTCATTGTGTCACTACTAGACAGAGGCACAGTATTCTAAATCTATTCTGTGCATTTTTTGTGCATTTTTGTACCATTTCATGTGGTGGCGAAAGCCACATCACTATGGCTAGGCTTACAAATGCCCCAGGGCAGATAGCCTAGTACTAAACTATGAAACTATGAAGAAGTAGTGAATTTAGTAAGAGAGAGAAAACAACTGGAAGTGAGATCTTTAGAAAAAATTAGGAGCAAATTACATGGAAAAAATGAAAATTTGTGGGAACAGTACAAACAGAATAAAGTTTTGTAGGAAGGAGGAGGTTTATGGGAAGGCAGGAATTGAATGAGCTTTATAATGTTTGGCTGACAATGACTGGATAGGTTATAAGTAATGTATACCATTTGCAACTGAAAATGTCAGTGTGGTTTATTTTCATTTCTTTAAATGTAAGACTGGCTGTGTCATAAGTGATTCAGTAAAATTGTTTTTGTTTTAAAACAATATTTTTGAATATTTGTAACAGGCAATGTAACAATAAATGATCTAACTCTGGAATGTAAAAAAAAAAAAAAAAAACTGGCAGAGAGGATCGAGCAACCAGATGCCTTTTCCATATACTTGATAGGTCTACTTTGTGCATGCTTTTCCTCCAGTATCCTTGGGTATCAGTGTGATCCAAAAGCTGAGGAATGCGTGACCCAGGATGGTCTTAATAGCATCCTTCCAGCACAGACAGCACTGGTTCTCCTTAGTCTTGACATGTTAAGAGATGTTACCAGCTGCTACCAGCAGTTGTTGACCTTCTGACCAAATTAAGGTTCATAGGTAGATAGGTTCATAGGTAGATACTAGGCTATCTGCCCTAGGGCATTTACAAGCCCTAGCCAGAGTGTATTTGGCTTCCGCATCCCTATTAGATTAGCCTACTGTGCCTCTATAAAGTAGGTCACAGAAGGTACCCTTTTAAGATTAGTTTACTGTGCCTCTGTCTAGCAGGGACACAGAAGAGATCCCAGGGGTGAATTTGCGATTTCCCATGCACACGTCCAGATTTCGCTTGAAGAGGGTCAGCGAGGGGCTATGTCTAACATGAATTGGGATTCTATTCCAGAGTGAGGGGAGCCTCTGGGAAATGAATCTGTCCCTCCAGCATATCCTATTTATTTTTGTGCTGAGGTTTAGGTCCCTGGAGCGTGTAGCTCTAAGGGACTTGGATTTTTTGGGGTGGAGCATGTCCATTAATTCTGGGTTTGACATGGCTTTGTACGTCATGCATAGATTGCCTCTGAGTAGGCGGTAAGCAACTGAGTAGAGCTGGAGTTTCTTTAGTCAAGCTGCATAGGACATCTGTTTGTAGCCCATGATCCTCTTGGTGAGGTACTTTTGGGGTCTCTCCAGTTGCTGCAGGTGTCTGGTAAGGTACATCCCAAAAGGGGCATTGTATTGAATTATGGGCCTGATGAGTGACGAGTAGAGGGGCACAATGACCACTCTTGATCTAGATGCGAACCCTTTCATGATAAGGTGGGCTATATAGAAGGTCTTTCTAACCACTTTGCAATGTGATTATCAAAGGAGAGATTACTATCTACGTTGGTCCCCAAATCTCTAATTACTTCTTCTGTACTTAATGGATTACCACCTATGTGGTAATTTGTGAGCACCTTGTTTTTCCCAAATGGGATGACTATGCACTTTTTAGCATTTAGCTTGAGGCCGTGGCTCTGGCACCAAGCATCCGTCTCTGTGAGACCCTTTTGGAGGATGCTTGTGTCAGCTGGAGATTTGATTATGGCCCCCAGTTTGCAGTCATCTGCGAACTTTGTCAGCCATAATCCCCCCGTGTTAGCCTGAACCACAGAGACGTATATACCAAACAAGAGAGGTCCCAGAACTGAGCCCTGTGGGATGCCACTTGTAACTGGTTTGGATTCGGCCATGGCACCTGCAATTCTGACCATGTGGGTTCTATCTCTGAGCCAGTTTGCAACCCATCTTGTGATGTAGGGGTTGATATTTATGCTGGTAAGCTTATTTATGATGCCCGAGTGGGGTATTGTGTCGAAGGCTTTTGTGAGGTCCAGGTAGGCTGTGTGGGACTACCTTGCCCTCATCTATGGCTTTGGTAACTGTTCAAAGAAATCAACTAGGTTTAAGAGGCAAGATCTCAGCTTAACAAAGCTGAATTGGGTAGGGTCCAGTGTCTGGAGGCTCCCAATGTCTTTGTTTAGGAGTTCCATGATAATACGCTCCATAGCTTTACAGACAAGACTAGTCAGGCTTATGGGGCTATAGTTTCCGGGGTCCGTTGTGGCGCCACTTTTGTGGAGTGGGACCACTGTAGCTGTACGCCATTCTTTGGGTACATATCCTGTAGTAAGGCTGTTTGAACAGTGACTTAATGTGAGGGTTCATTCCTTCTTGGAGCTCGTGTAAGACACAGCCTGGGACAATGTCCGGTCCCATAGATGCTGTGTTTTTTGCTTTGGAGAGGGCAACTTTCACTTGTGCATCTGTGATGTCAGGGAGGTTGCATTCAGTTGGGATAGGCATTTGCTCCTTTGTGGGGGAAGGGGGGGGGAGTTTGTGCTGAATCTGTCTGCCAGGATGTTGGCTATGTCTGTAGGTTCGGTATATTTTGTACCGTTATGCAACAATTCAGAGCACATCTGGGAGTATCCGCCCATGTTCCTGACATAACTAAAGAAGGCCTTGTGATTACCTTTAGTGTCTAGGGCAATTTTTCTTTCGAAGCTGGCCTTTGATGATTTTATGAGGGATCGAAGTTTCTTGCTAATACTGATCAGAGATGCCTTCCCTTTTTGGGATTTTGCTTTGTCATGTAGTAGCTTCCTCCTCCTGTTGTATAGCTTATTTATGGCCGGGGTCCACCAGACCAGTCTGTTTTTGGAGGAGTGAGTCTTGGTTTTATTTGGGATTGTTTGCATTCCTGCAGGTGCTCATAGAATGCATTTGTAAAGGATTCTGTGGATTGGGCTGTATTATCCTCTGGCCCAGGGGCTTTGAAGGATTCCACCTCAGTTTTGAGAAGTGCAAAGTTGGCTTTTGAGAAATTCTTTACAGTGATTTCCTTGGCTGGGGGTGGGGACGGGATATGGATGTCCAGGGAAATTTGTTTATGGTCTGATCTTACCAATGAGGGGTTTACCTCTAGTGTGGAACATAGAGTCCACATGTTGGTGATGACCAGGTCCAATATGTTGTTCCCTCTTGTGGGAGTGGTGACCAGTTGTTCCATTGCATTAGAGTTTATAAATTCAAGGAACCGTTGGGCGAGGGTGTTTGGGCTTGAGTAGTTTTCCCAGTCAATGCTTGGGTAGTTGAAGTCACCCAATAACATAGTGTTTGGAGAGACCTTCATATTCTCCAGTGTTCTCAGGAATGCCAAGTGGGGTTCCTGTAACAGGGAGGGTGTTCTGTAGCAGGCTACAAACTGAAAGGCAGTTTTTCCCACTGTTAGTTGCACATGGATGGTTTCCGATGCTTCGTGCAGTGCCACTAACCTGGAGGTGTAGGTATCTTTGATGAATGTAGATACTCACCCTCCTTTTGTGCTTCGGTCTGAGTTTTGGGGCTGAAACGCATGGTATGAGTTATAACCTTGTAGTGCTGGGGTGCTCTCAGGAGCCTTGAACCAGGTTTCTGTTACTGCACAGACATCGATTTTCTCCATACTGAGGAGAGCCTCGAGCACGTACATCTTGACGTTTAGACTTCTGGCATTGAGTAGCATTACCTTTAGTTTTTTTATCCTTCGGTTGTCTATGGAGGTGGGTTTGTCCTTTGAGCCTTGCCTAAAAAAGGCACTATGAGGGTGGCAAGAGCCTTGGCCAGTATACGAAAGCCTAAGGGTGACAGGTGCAAGCCGAACATACACCTTACCCTGCAAGCACTGTTGCTCAAACCATGAATGATCAAGTTCTGATGCCTTTCTGGCATACATATTTTTAGGACATGATTACCATCATTAGAGAGGAAAGACACTCGTATAAGACACAGCGTTTCCAAATGGAAAAAGTTCACCATTTGGTGTTAGAGCAGCGGTCAAAATCCATCTGCAGCATTAGTGCCCCTGATCCTCTAGCACCTCAGTGACTTGGCAAAGGCAAGATCTGATGATGTCTTTTTTGTCTGCTCTTCAATCATCGAGTTTGTGATCCAACTCTGGCCACTTCTCAGACTTTGTATCCATAACTTAAGCTTCTTATACCAACCCCAGATTATCTTCTATCTTGTTTGCTACTTCTGCAAACAGACGTGGTTAATATGTCTCAAGCTTTTGAGAGGTAAGTGAAGTTCGGTTTTGTTTCTAACAGTACGTTTTTCTTTCAAGGTCTTTAAACCTTTCTTCCTCTGTTTAAAAAGGAAAAAAAAACAATGTAGAAAAAAATTAGTAGTTACTAGTGCCTTATTTTATTTTAGTCCTTGTGCTTCTGCATTTTTCTTTTTTCCTGTCTTCCTTCTGTCTTAGTTTTCTAGTAGTCTTTTGTACCATTGCTGATGTTTTCTTTCCCAAATTATTGGGAATGCCTTATTTATCATTTGCTTGTAATTTTGTCTTGCAGTAGTTATTGATATTTTCCTTTTAGGGCTCTTTTTCCTTGTTCCCATCGGTATGTTGAACAAGTCCATGGGCTTTTAAAAAATGCTCATTGCATAGGCATAAGCTATCTCTGATGCACATTGAGTGTGTATATTGTTTTTGGCGCTACACATCTTGAAGTTGAGTGGGAGATTTGTTCTGGCGTCAACCACAGAACCTTGATTGAGCACAGGAATGAGCTAGTGCTTAAGGATCTATTGCCTCCCTCATCTTCAGTGTCTATCTCCCTCCACAAAGAAACCAGTGGAAAAATCTCAGAGGGAGAAAAGTCTAAAGAAAAACCTAAGGAGTTGAGGAAGTGCTTACTGGACCCCTGTCCTTAATCGGTGTCTACCTTGGCCCCACCATCCAAAATATCTTAAGACTTTAGATCCATCTACCTCATCGAATCTGACACTATCTTCGGCTAAGCCTCATTCCCATAGATGGCCTCAGTTCTCTCCGGTGCTGATTTCCTTTAGGCTGCATTCTCCATTTTTACAAAAATCTCCGTATAGAGTTTCTAACCCCCCCTGTCTACCTCTTTGTCCTTCTGGTCAACAAGGAGGCTATTCGAAGGCGGATGTGGACAGGATGATGACAAAATTTCTCAGGACTCAGTTGGGACTACCTCTGTCTCCATCTCCCATTGGACTTGTTAGCTTCAGATGAACCCAAACACCTTTAGTTAACTCCTACTCCAGTCCATGTTAGGTTTTCTGAGATTCTGGATCTGAAATGCCAGGGAATGTCTGGGTCAGATTTGAAGGCATCACCTTTGTCGACTCCATAGTCTTCAGTGATTCAGCCAGCGCCAACTTTTGTGTGAGGGGTCACAGAGCAGTAGCTGTAGTGGCAGGGTCCGGTGTTCAACTTGGAGGCTTTGCGAGCCATCCATTCCCCTTGGGGCTTCAGTGCTAGATAGTTCAGCTCTGACTTTTACATCAAGGCAGGGTTGTGGGGGAAGTCTTGGATATCTCCAGGCAAGTGACTTAAACTCCTACTGGGCTAATCCTGGGCTCTGTATCAGGTTCTGCATTTGAGGCAGTGGAGAGAGCTTTCCATTTGACTGGAGTGAAGACATCCTTATCCCCATTTTGGTCTTCCCCCTCCACAACTGTCTGACTTGGGTACTAAGTCTGCTCCCTGTCCCATCAGAGCAGCCAGTCTTCTTACAGCCTTGAGACAGGCTTTTTACAGGACTTTCCACACACTTCCAGGTCCTCCTCAGATCAGCTTCATGAGGATTTACCCCAGAAGTGTTCATGCAAGAAGAGGCACATTGATTCTCCACTGGAATTTTTAACAGTAGACCCCAACTTTGATGAAGGGGAAGGGGTACCCATATCACCCCTTGAGGATGTCTCATTCAGAGAAATTCTCGAGCTTCTGAGGCAGAAAAGTGGTTGGTCTTTCAAAAGCCCCTTTGCAGGACGAGTAGGTGTTTCATGAGGTGTTTGTAATTTGTTCAGCTATGTCCTGGGTGGTACTATTGGTGGGCAATATTATGGACCTCATTCCCCTCCGAGCTTGGCAGGATCCAGTTAACACAAAACTTATTCCATAGAAGCCAGATTAAATACCTTGTTGTATCCAAGTACCATAGCCGTTGGAGCAGGGGGTCCCCCCAGTTGATGCCATGTTTGTTGTGACAGCCACCAGAAAAGAACTTGAAGAGGAAAGCCCTGCTGTCCACATTCCCAACAGAGAGTCTGCGGCCCTGTACAGATTCAGGAAGCAAATTTTTGCTTTTGCTTCAGTGATGTTTGCCTTATGGTCACTCAGTTATCTGATGGACTTCACAGTATTCCAGAGGGATTTGGTAGAGGAACTTGCCAAATTCGTCTAAGGATCCATGTTGGCAAAGGATAAAAAGGTCACCTCTTTGCTGCTGGCCACCCTTCAGTCCTAGCCAAATGCCTTCATGCATCTGATTTCACACGCTAATGAAGGTGTTTTGACAGCAACAGGCTTAGACATTACCATTAGGAGCACACCTGGATATGCCTTTGCAGAGCCCCACAAGACAACCTTCATCAGTGTACCATTTGATGAAACTCTCCTGTTTGGACCCAAATTTAGAGAGACTGTCCATGAGTGAACAGGATGGAAAAACCCTATCTGCTGCAAGGATGTGTTTTTATACCCCAGAATGGACATTTTTAAGAAACCAAAAAGGGGGGGGGGGTTGGTTTTGGAAATCTCAGTGTTTTTCTTTGGACTCCTATGGAGACATATTCACAGTGGTAGATGAGGGAACTCTTAACAGCAGGTGTCGCCCATGGTGGCAGAGGGGGAGCCACAAAACCAAGGCTTCAGTGGTGCTTTTTCCGAGAAGCCTTTCCAGCAACCCCAAATGGTTGCCCAACTGCTGCACTCTGGAAACAGTTGAGGGACACTTATCTCTGCACACTGAGGCCTTGACATCCATCGCCAAAGAAGTCTGGATACAGAAAAGAATTACCAGATGTTATGTTCCCTTCCCCCTCCCATTTGTTCAAGAAAAATTCCTGATGAACCACTCCTTCAAAGGAAGTAAGCAGACTTATAATTACAAAAGCTGCAAATAGAGTCACGCCACACCAGCAAGGGTTCAGAACTTACTCGAGAGTCTTTTTGATGCTGTAGAAAACTGAGGACCCCAATATTGGACCAAAATCACTTAAAATAATTTAACAAACACTCGAAGTTCCAAATGGTCACAGCTCTGTCCGTTTGCCCTCTTTTGAGGAAGGATGGTTGGATGTGATCCATAAATTTCCAGGATGCATATTATCTCATAAAAATAGATGGGTGATCCAGGAAATACTTTCGCTTCTGACTGGGAGCCAGTCATTTTCAGTTCAGAGCCCTGCCTCACCACAGTCCCCTGTGTATTCACCATGTGTATGGCAGTTGATCCAGCTCACCTGAGATTGCTAGAATTCCAAGAGTTTCCTTACCTCAACAACTAGCTCCTCACTGCTCTCACCAGACATCATCTGATACTCGCCAGTGACTACCTGCTCCAGTTATATCTTCATTTAGGCTTCAAAGTCAACTGCAACAAATCTCACCTTTCTCCCATTCAAGCCCTAGAGTTCATAGGTGCCTATCTAGATTCAGTCTCTCAAGTGGGTATGTCTTCCTCAAGCTAGACTATCTAAGTTGCAACTTCAGCCCCACTCCTAGTGTCTCTTCAGGCACCACCAGTTAGGTTGATACTTCAGCTTCTTGGTTCATTGGTGGCCTCAGTTAACTTTTCTGCCTCTGGCAAGATTCTATATGAGTGCTAAAGTGGACCCCAGTGGTGCAGTGCTTTATGAATCATCATCCCCTGACCTTAACCATTCAAGTAACAAAAGTCTACAAACGTCTCCTAGTGGATTCAAGCATCAAATGTTGGTTAGGGCTGCCCTTTGTCCTACCTTCACCCAAGGCCACAGTGACTACAGATGCTTCCCAGTTGCAGTGAGAGGGCCATTGTTGGGGATAGGCAATCCAGGCATGTGGTCTCTCTTAGAGTCCAACCTTCATGTCAACGTCGAGAGATGAGGGCAGATGTTCATCGTGTTTCACTGTTGCAGTCATCACTGTTGGGTTCTTCCTGCCGGCAGGCATCCCTCTGCACCAGGGGTACAAAGCTCCCAGCCAATGCCATGTTCTCCAGTCTTTCTTGCCGCACGGTGGAAGCAGTTCGCAAGTGCTGGTCGGCTGACTCCTGTTATTTTTGGTGTGTCGTACCGAAGACATTCTTCTTTTCAAAGCTAAGTACCCCGTTGGGGAAACTTTTTTCTTGCTCCAGACCGATGTCAGAAAAAGTTAATAATTGTATTTCATGTGGGAAGCAAATTACCTCATAAGGATTTTCGCTCTTACTGTATTCCTTGTCTTGGCCCTGACCACGACGTAGCTAGCTGTCGGTTTTGTGCTAATTTAACCAACATACTATTAAACGGAGATACAGTTTTGCCTTTCATTACTTTGGGAGGCGATTTAATTATATGTCGTTGGACAGGCTTCCGACTACCGGAGTTTATAAAAGGCGCAAGGATAAGGATAGACCTCCAAGGTCCAAATCAGACGACAGTTTACAATCAGAGCCAGTTGCCAGTTCGGCCGTCATCAGTGAGATGCTTTCGCAGCCCCTGTCGTCGGCCATTACAGAACCGCTTGCCGAAATGGACTCCCACAATGAGCCAGCTAGTCCTTTGAATACTCCAGGTGCAGGACCTTCGGATAATGCTCCCTTGGATGGGTCCGGAGCCGCTGCGCAGGTACTGGCTTCCGAGGGGGTTTTTAGGCCTACGCAGCTTCAGGTAAAGGCAACGACTCCTAAAACAAAGACTCAAGCCCAGGCCTCCTCTGATCCGGGACCTAAATCTCAAAAACAAATGCTTAAAATGGCAGAGGACTTGCTAACTATGATTAGGGGATCACATCCCCCTCCAGACAAAAGACCAAGTCAAGAATTGGAGTATGAATCCTCTGATCAGGCATCTATCTCTTCAGTGTCTTCCTCTGAACAGAATTATACTTTCCTTCCTTATGAGGATTCTGATGCTGAGGAATCCATTCCTTCAGCTTCTCCTGCTGAGGATTATTCTTTTGGGGAAACTTTACACGACATGAGGGAACATTTTTACTGGGAAGGCCAGGAGTACTCTGAATCTAAGAGAAGGCTTAGGGATTTCCTTCTTCTTCCCCAACACAGACCCCTGGCTATTCCTCCTATTTTGGATATTGTGGATGATGTATTTTCGAGTCTAATTTAACTCCTGACTCCTTTCCTCCGGCCCCTGCTAAGCCTGATAGATATTACAGAGTCCCTGACTCCCATCAGTTTCTTTATAAAAATATTACTGCTGATCCAGAAACCATTTCTCAGGGTCCTAAGGGTGTTAAGGCCGCCACTGCTAAGAACCCTATTCCGTCAGATAAGGATTCTAGAGCTTTGGAGAGATGGGGCAAAAAAGTGTACACTTCTGCTACTTTATCTATTAGGGCTTTAAATTGTCAATTTCATATGTTGAAATATCAGCAATATCTTTTGTCTGTTATGAAACAAAAACTAGGTACCATTTCTGCATGTGCAGACAATAAGGAATTACATGATTTGATGCATGCTACTGAGCAGGTGGGGAAACATACCTTACACTGTGGTTTTGATGCTTTGGAGGCCTCTTGCAGGGAGGCTGCCACTGGCACGGTCATTAGAAGGCATGCTTGGTTAAAGGAACAAAATTTGCCTGATCAAGTGAAAGCAAAGTTACTGGATGCTCCTGTTCAACATAATGTTTTGTTTGGGTCTAAGGCTGAAGAGGTTATAAAGAAAATGGAAGAGAAGGCAAAATCCATGCAAACAATTAAGGATTTCTTACAAGTTCAGCCTCCTAGATTTAGCAGAAATTGACCAGCTAAAAATTGGTCCTTTCCCAGCTCGGACAGGCCTCAGAGGGGTAGATATAGGCATCCCAGAGGGAGGGCCCAAGCACAGACCTCTTATAGACCTAGACAGTGGAGTGCTTCCACCCCCAGGGGTGGAGAAGATAGGTCTCAACCTTATACAGACTCAATGACTCCCCCTGCATGGCTCCAGGAACCTCTCTCCTGGAAGCTCCTCTGGGAGGAAAACTTTCTCTTTTTCACCGAAATTGGACTTACATAACCCAAGACAAGTGGGTTCTGGATGTAGTTTTAAGAGGTTTCAAATTCCACTTTCACACCTTACCAAAACCAAATGGATGGCCAGACCTACCAAAAACTCAATGGGCAGAGGCATTAAAACAGGTGAGGGATCATGGCTATGAGGGCCATAGAACTGGTTCCAAATTCAGAGATGGGACAAGGTTTTTATTCAAGACTCTTTCCAGTTCCCAGAAAGCAAAATACTTGGGAGACCCATCCTGGATCTGTCAGTCTTAAATACTTTCCTGGAGATACCAAAGTTCAAGATGCTTACTCTGCAGCAGCTCCTGCAAATGTTGAGCAAAAATGCATGGATGGTGACATTGGATTTAAAGGAGGCTTATCTACACATTCCTATCAGACAGGAGTGCAGAAGATACCTCAAGTTCAAGGCAGGCTCGAAACATTACCAATTCTCTGCGCTGCCCTTTGGCTTGTCTACTGCGCCCAGGATCTTTACCAAGTGCCTGGCACCAGTAGTAGCTTACTGCAGACTCAAGGGAATTCAAATTTACCCTTATCTGGACGACTGCCTTATTCAAGCAGACAGCAAGGACATTTTACTCCAGCACCTGGAATTTGTTCAGAATCTACTGAAGTACCTGGGATTCACTGTGAACGTAAAAAAGTCAGATTTGACACCCACTCAACAGATAACTTTCCTGGGTGCTCTTTTAAACACAGCAACCCAGATGGCATTCCTTACATCAGAAAAACAACTACAGCTGGCTTCAACTTTCAAAAGCCTGGCATTAATGTCTCAGCTAACTGCAAGGAAATTCCTGCAGGCTTTGGGTTACATGGCCTCCTGCATCCTACTCATACCATATGCAAGACTGCATATGAGGAAGATACAATGGTACCTAAAAAGCGTATGGTCCCAGCATTGTCACAGTCTAGAAACAGAGATTGCTGTCTTGCCTGCAAAAGGAATTCCATTGGTGGGCCATGGCATGTCTTCAAAACAAAGGGAAAGCCTTCAGTCTACCTCCAGCCTACCAAGTGATAACCACGGACGCCTCGGATTATGCATGGGGAGCCCACTTGCAGGTGAAAGGCCTGCAAGGTTTTTGGACAGAGGATCAGAAGCATCTACATATCAATTTAAGAGATGTTAGCTGTGCAGAATGCCCTCTTGGCTTTCAGGGATCTTTTACAGCCGGGGCAGCTACTGATATGGACAGACAACACCACAGTTATGTGGTACATAAACAAGCAAGGGGGTTCACACTCCTACCCCCTTTGCAGACTAGCCATGACTCTATGGAACACAGCACTAGCTTGCAAAGTGGACCTACAAGCTCAATTCCTGCCAGAGAAACAAAACACTCTGGCAGACAGCCTGAGCAGGAACCTGTCAGACCCACACGAGTGGATGCTAGACACCCTAATATTCAAGATGATTACAGAAGCCTGGGGCTGCCCGGACATAGATCTATTTGCATCTCCCCACAACTACCAGTTACAGACTTTTTGCACAAGGACATATCACAAGCTAGCATGGAAAGTGGATGCTCTCTCATTTAGGTGGAGGAACCTCTCGGGGTATGCCTTTCCACCACTACCTCTTCTACCAAGGGTGTTATTAAAAAATAAAACAGGACAAACCAAAGCTGATCTTACTAGCCCCGAATTGGCCTCGACAATTTGGTACTCAACATTGATAAATCTATCCCAGGAACCTCCTTGGGTTCTACCTCAGATTCCAAATCTTTTGTCTCAACATCAGGGCCAGGTCCTGCACTCTCATATCAAAACTCTCAGCCTGGCTGCCTGGCGTATTCAGGGTCTATGATTAATCCTAACCTTTCCAAACAGGTCATGGATGTTATCTTAGAAACCAGAAGGCCTAGCACTAGGAAATCTTATGAAGGTAAATGGAAGAGATTTTGCACCTGGATGCATGCTCAGGAATCAGATCCTCTCATTCCAAATATTCCATTGATTTTACATTACCTAACAGATATGTTGCATAAGGGTTTATCTTTTCCCTCCATAAAAATACATGCCTCAGCTATCTCTGCACATTATAATACAGATCCTCCAATATTTTCACATCCACTTCTGAAACAATATCTCAGAGGAGCAAAGAATTTAAGGCCCCCTAGGACACCACCCATTCCTGCCTGGGACCTCAATTATGTCCTGGAAAAACATACTCTGCCTCCTTTTGAGCCTGCTGCCACATCTGATATAAAGTATTTATCATGGAAGACTGTTATCCTACTGGCTTTAACTTCAGCCAGGAGAGTCTCGGAGTTACAAGCGCTCATGGCTGTGGAACCTTACATTATTTTTCATCAAGACAGGGTTTCTTTGAGGACTAACCCTACTTTCATGCCTAAAGTGGTTTCTAAAGTGGCTTTAAACCAAACTATTCACCTGCCAACTTTTTTCCCTAATCCACAAAATAAGGGGGAGAGGATCTTGCATTCTTTGGACGTGCACAGGCAGCTTCGCTTTTACCTGGACAGAACCAAGGATATCAGGAAAACAGAACAACTGTTTGTTTCTTATGTAGCAAATTCCCAAGGCAAAGCTATTTCAAAACAGACCATTTCTAAACGGGATTGCTCATGGAATCAGATTTTGTTACTCTTATCATGGAAAGCAAATCGCAGGAAAAATTAGGACTCACTCTACCAGCGCTGCTGCTACTTCAGCTGCCTTTCTCAGGGGAGTACCTACCAAAGATATTTTGGAAGCTGCGACTTGGAGTTCAGTGCATACTTTCTCTAAGCACTATAATCTCCCTCTTTATTCTAAGTCCAGGGCAGGCTTTGCTTCTGCAGTCTTGCAAGGCCGCCTAGCCGCCCCTTCTACTCAATAACCACCACCCTTTATCTCCGCTTTGGGATTCAACCCTACAGTGATGACTGCAACAGTGAAACACGATGAACATAGTACAGTTGTGTACACTTACCATAAATGTAGATGTTCGAGTGTCTTCACTGTTGCAGTCTGGAATCCTACCCTCCTGTCCCCTCTTATACTTTCATTGGTGTGGTTCCCTGCTTCACCCTTCTTCTGAGGTGTATTTGCTACAGGGTATGGGGTTTGTTGTATGTTACAATTTTGTTTTACTTTTAGCCTTTACTTTTGGGCACCTGACATCTGGGGCTAGAAAAACTGGAGAACATGGTGTCAGCTGGGAGCTTTGTACCCCTGGCGCACTGACGTCAGGGAGGGTGAGTACACAGCCGACGCCGGACCCAGACTTTGGGATTCTGGCCGACCGAGGGCTGCTTGCCGGCAGGAAGAACCCATCAGTGATGACTGCAACAGAGAAGGCACTCAAACATCTACATTTATGGTAAGTGTACACAACTGTACTTTCTTCTAGCACTGCAGGCGTTTCTGGATATCTTCCCTCAAGGGACAATTGCCATAAAGACAGACAACATGTCAGTAGTCTTGTACAGCAACAAGCAGTAGGAACCTGCTCTTACCATTGTGTTGGGAGGCAGTGAGAGTGTGGCAGTGGGAAGTCTCTTCCAACCTCTTTCTTTTGACAATGCACATCCCATAGAAGCCCACTGTTTTAGGAGACAGATTGAGCAGATCTTTTGTTCTGCCTCACAAGTGGTCTCTCAATCCTTCAGTGGTGGAACATATTTTCACCAATCGGGCCAGCCATGCTCCGATCTGTTTGCCTCTGGCCATGATTTCAAATGCAGCAGGTGTTTTGTCCTAATCCACCAGAGGGAGAGTCATCAAGAGATGCTCTGATTCATGACTGACCTCCCCTTGTCTCCTTTATGCTTATCCTTCTATGCAACTAATATTCAAATTTCTACAGAAAGCATGTCTAGAGGAGAGCAAGGTTTTCCACATTCCTACATTCTAGCCTTAACAGATGCAGTTTCCCCTTTCTTTGGCCTCATCTGATAAACTCTCCTTGGGTTCTGGACCCATATCCAGATGTTCTTCATGTTTCAGTGTTGCAGTCATCACACTTGGGTTATCTGCTTGCAGTAGCCCTCAGTCGGCCCGATTAACAAAGTCTTGGGTCCTGCGTCAATTGCTGTCTCTTCTTCCGTGACGTCAAGTCGTCAGGGGTATAAAACATGCAGCCGACGCCATTACATCAGTCTTTCTTGCCGTGCGGTGCCCAAAGCAGAAGCAGTTCACAAGTGCCGGTCGGCCGACTCCTGAAATTTTCATTTTCGAGTTTCAAAACCAAAGTCTTCAACTAAAAGCTAAGTACCCCGTTGGGGAAACTTTTTCTTGCTCTTAACCGATGTCGGTAAAAGTAAATAATTGCATTTCTTGCGGAAAGCAAATACCTCACAAAGATTTTAATTTGTACTGTATTCCTTGCCTAGGCCCTGACCACGACGTACCTCGCTGTCTGTTTTGTGCCTTATTTAAACCACAAACTATCTGTCGTCAGTGTATTTTCACTTCTAAATATTTTTGTGCTCAGTTCAATTATCCCAAGATGTTTTCGGTAAGCAATCCGACTACAGACATTCCAAAAAAGCGCAAAGATAAAGACAGAGACAGGCCGCCTAGGTCCAAAGCTGCTGACGATGCTTCTAAGCCAGTTGCCAGTTCGCTGGTACTCAGTGAGGCGCTTTTGCAGCCCCTGATACCCACTTCTTCAGATTCGCAGGCCTCTACTGAGAGACATTTGGAGTCCAGTATGCTGTGAGATGCTTCAACTGTGGAACCTGCGGATGTCTCTAGCTTGGATGGTCCAGAGCCGCTGTGCAGGCACCGACTTCTGAGGGTGTATTCAGGCCTACTGACTTGCATATTAAACCAACGCCGTCTTCTTCTTCAAGGCCTAAAACTCGAACCATGGCTAGAAAACTGATGGTCAGGCCTCTATGCCTAAAAACAAATGATAAGAATGGCTGAAGACCTTATTACTTTAATCAGGGGAAGCCAACCTTCCCCCTCTATGAGACCTAGGACTGAGTTTGCTTATGATACTTCTGACGAGGATTCTGAAATTTCTGTTTCCTCTGATTACCAGGATTTACCCTTATCTATCTATGAGGATTCTGATGCTGAGGACTCTATTCCCGCTGCACCCCCCCCCCCGAGGATTTCTCTTTTGGTGAAACCTTGCATACTCTCAGGGAGCATTTTTGTTGGGAAAGTCAGGATTTCTCTGATTCTGAAATAAGGCTTAGGGATTTCCTACTCTTGCCCCAGCACAGGCCTTTTACTAGACTTTGTTGATTATGCCTTTTTAGAATCTAGCTTGGCCCCTGACTCTTTACCTCCTGCTCCCAGAAAACCTGATAGATATTCTAGGGTTCCTGACTCTCTCAAGTTCCGTTTCAAAAATCTTACTGCGGATCCTGAGACCATTTCACAGGGACCCAAGGGAATTAAACCTACTACTGCCAAAAATCCTACCCCCTCTGAAAGAGACTCCAGGGTGCTGGATAGATGGGGTAAAAAGGTATACATTTATGCAACTTTGGCCATTACGGCCTTAAACTGCCAGTTTCATATGTTAAAGTATCAGCAGCATATTATTTATTGGATTGCTTAAACAGAAAATGATGTTGTTTCCTGATTGTGCTGAAAATAAGGATTTACAGTTTTTACTGCCTTCTGCTGAACAAGTTGGAAAACATACTTTGCAATGTGGTTTTGATTCACTAGAGGCATCTTGCAGGGCTGCTGTAACTGGGTCTGTACTTAGAAGGCATGCTTGGCTTAAGGAGAAATCCTTGCCAGATCATGTTAAAGCGAAATTGATGGATGCTCCCTTAAATCAGGACTGCCTGTTTGGCAACAAGGCAGAAGTTTTTCTTAAAAAGATGGAGGAAAAAGCTAAATCTATGCAAACTGTTAAAGATTTTTTTACAAGTACTACCGCCAAGATTTAGTAGACATTGGCCTTCCAAGAATTGGTCCATTCCTGCCTCTTCCAGACCTTCTAAGTCCAAACCCAGATCCAGCAGAGCACCCAGGCTTCAGTCCCAGGGTATGCACAGGACTAAACAGTGGGGGGCCTCCACTTCCAAATCTGGGAGTAATAAAACTCCCCCTATGGAAAACTGTCTCAATTACGTCTTTCTAAAACTTCCAAGAACTTTCTAACTGACTGCCCCTTTGGGGGGAAAGATTGCTCTTCATACAATGAACTGGGAGCTCATTAACCAGGACAAATGGGTTTTAAATATAGTGTCCCAAGGATACAGATTTCACTTACACACGTTACCAACACCAGGTGGGTGACCAGATCTACCCCCAAATCAGTGGGCAGAGGCCCAAAAGCAAGTACTTTCTCTCTTGAGCATAGGGGCTATTCAGTTGGTACCAGAAGAGGAAAACGGACAAGGTTTCTACTCTAGACTTTTCCTGGTACCCAGAAAAGACCATTCTTGGAGTCCTATCCTGGACCTGTCTACTCTAAACACCTTTTTGGTAATTCCAATATTCAAGATGCTGACTCTTCACCAGTTGCTTCCTGTGCTAGGCAAAGATGCATGGTTGGCAACACTAGATTTAAAAGAAGGGTACCTGCACACCCCTATCAGGGAGTCTTACAGAAGATACCTTTGCTTCAATGCAGGCTACATGCACTGCCCTTTGGCTTATCTACTGCGTCCAGGTTATTCACAAAGTGCCTAGCTGCAGTCATTGCATTTTGCAGGCAAAGAAATATTCAAATATACCCATACCTGGACTATTGTCTAATTCAGGCAGAAAGCCAGGACATACTTCTGAATCATCTGGCCTTTGTACAAAGGGTGCTGACTTGTCTGGGGTACACCATAAATGAAAAGAAATCACGTCTTGTACCCTGTCACCAAATTATATTCCTGGGAGCAAGCTTGAATATAATTTCCTAGATGGCTTTCCTCACGATAGAGAAACAAATTAATTTGACAGCTTACTTCAAACAAGTAGCCACAAAAACCCTGCTATCTGCAAGGCAAATTCTACAAGCCTTGGCATTCATGGCCTCCTGCATTCTTTTAATTTCATATGCAAGACTGCATATGAGGAAACTACAATGGTATCTAAAAAGCCTATGGTGTCAACATTCTCAGGATCTAGACGTAATGATTCCTATCATACCTTGCCTACGCCTAGAGTTCCTTTGGTGGGCAGAGGCCTTCCACCAAAACAAGGGACTACCATTCTCACTACCCCCTGCCACCCAAACCCTAACAACAGATGCATCAGACTATGCATGGGGGGCTCACCTGGCAGGGAAGTGCATTCAAGGCAAATGGAACCCAAGTCAAATGCACCTGCATATCAACTGAAAAGAAATGTTAGCTGTACAGAATGCTCTGACAGCCTTCAAGGACCACATTCTTCCAGAATAATTAATGGTAAAGACTGACAACACCATTATTATGTGGTACATAAACAAGCAGGGGGGTACACATTCTTACCTCCTCTGCAGACTAGCCATGGCATTGTGGAACACAGCCTTTGAGCTACCAAGTGCATCTACAAGCTCAATTCCTGCCAGGAAAACTGAATACACTGGCAGACGGACTAAGCAGAACCCTCATGGACCCAAACGAGTAGAAACTGGAACCAAGGATTTTCAGCATGTTGAAAGCAAATGGGGGAGCCCAGATATAGACCTGCTTGCCTCCCCCCAGAACTACCAATTGGACAAATTTTGCACAAGGACTCCCCACAAACAAGCTTGGAAAGTGGATGCTCTGTCCTTCAGCTGGAAAAATCTATCAGTTTATGCCTTTCCTCCTCTGCCTCTGCTCTCCAAAGTACTACTAAAGATCAAACAAGACAAACCAGGGACGATTTTGAGTGCACCAGACTGGCCATGCCAACACTGGTACCCCCTCTTGTGCACTGTCACTGTTGGCCCCATGGCACCTGCATCAGATTCCTACCCTGTTGTCGCAGCAGAAGAACCAGATTCTGCACCCTCCGCTTCAAACACTGAACCTAGCAGCCTGGCTAATTGCCTAATCGCCTAATCTCTCCTTTACCATCCCTCAGTAAACCAGTAATGGATATAATTTTAGAGGCAAGGAGGCCTAGTACTATAAAATCTTATGCTGAAAAATGGAAAAGATTCTGTTCCTTGAACCACTCTCAAGGGATGAGCACAGCAGTGCCCAATTTACCTCAGGTTTTACAATACTTAACTGAGATGCTTCACAAGGGCCGGTCTTTCTCCTCCATCAAAATTCACGGCTCAGCCATTTCAGCTCATTATAACACAGAATCTCCCTCTTCACTCATCCACTGCTCAAGCAATTCCTCAGAGGGGCCAAAAATTTAAGACCACCCAGGTGAGCTCCAACTCCGGCCTGGGACCTTAACTTTGTATTGGAGAAACTCACTCTTCCTCCTTTCGAGCTTGCTGCTACTGCAGATTTAAAATTCCTTTATTGGAAACCAGCTTTCCTTTTAGCAATCACTTCAGCAAGAAGGGTATCTGAATTACAGGCCCTTTTGGCAATGGAGCCTTTCATCTTCTTTCATGCAGACAGGGTGTCCCTCCGGACCAATCCCTCTTTCGTGCCCAAGGTGGTGTCCAGTGTGGCCCTTAATCAGTCCATTAATTTGCCAACCTTCTTTCCTAATCCACAAAACAAAGGAGAACGGATACTTCACTCCTTGGATGTGCACAGACAACTTAGATTCTCCATGGACAGGACTAAATCTCAAAGGAAATCTGAACAACTGCTGGTGGCATTTGCTGCAGGGACAGAGGGGAAGGCTATTTCAAAGCAAACTATTTCTAAATGGATAAGCCATTGCATTCATTTCTGCTATACGCACCATGGAAAACCTATCTCACAGGGGATCAGATCTCATTCAACCAGGGCTGCATCTACCTCTACAGCCTTTCTCGGAGTCCCTACAAGGGACATCCTAGAAGCTGCTACCTGGAGTTCTGTACATACTTTCACCAAGCATTACCATTTGCCAATTTTCTCTAAATCCAGAGCTGGCTTTGCCACTGCAGTCTTGCAGGGCCTTATAGCTGGTCCTAATGCTATCTAATTCCTCCTCCCATCCTTAGCTTTGAGAATCTACACAAATGTGTTGACTGCAACAGTGAAACACGAAGAACATAGTACAGTTGTGTACACTTACCATAAATGTAGATGTTAGAGAGTATTCACTGTTGCTGATGTTCATTGTGCATACAGCTGCAGTCTTTACAGATGGGTTCTCCTGCCTTCAGGCGGGTCCTTGGTCAGCCGAATTCCAAAGTCTAGGTCCGGCGTCAGTTGTTGTCTCCTTCTTCCCTGACGTCAGTGCGACAGGGGTATATAAGACACAGCCGACGCCATTTTCTTCAGTCTTTTTTGCCGCGCGTTGCCCGAAGCAGAAGCAGTTCGCAAGTGCCGGTCGGCCAGCTCCTGAAATTACGAAAATTTGGAAACCGAAGTCTTCTTTAAAGCTAAGTACCCCGTTGGGGAAACTTTTCTTGCCTCAGACTGATGTCAGACAAAGTTAACCATTGTATTTCTTGTGGGAAGCAAATACCGCATAAGGATTTCCATTCCCCTCTGTATTCCTTGTTTAGGCCCAGACCACGACGTCTCGGGCTGTCGCTTTTGTGCTACTTTTAATAAACGCACTATTAAGCGTCGGGCGGAGTTCGCCCAGCACTTTTTTGGTAAAGCTTTTGACTATAAAATGTCGTCGGAGACTCCGACTACCGTTTTGTCCAAAAAACGCAAGGACAAAGACCGACACGCGAGGCCCGCGGTCTCCACCGACACCACGGCAAAACTGGCTACACGTGGTCCGGTTCTCAGTGAGGCGCCTACGCAGCCCCTGACTACTGACGACACTTCTCTGGCGGTGTCCTCTGTAACCGAGACCGCAGGTTCCTCGGCCCACACCCTGACTACAGCTACCGAAGCCACTGTGAGTGTTGAGCCTCTTAATGTGGATAGGTCTACTTCCACCCATGGTATCTTCAGACCTTCTTCCTTTTCCATCAAGGACTTTACTAAGTCTAAATCAGCCATGCACTCCCAGAGGCCTGTTGCACAGGGCCCATCACCAGGCTCCATGCCTAAAAAACATGCTCAAAATGGCTGAGGATTTAATTACTCTTATCAGGGGTTCCCAACCCCCAACAGGCAAGAGACCCAGAGTGGAGGAAGAATCTCCCTCTTCTGACCAGGGCTCCATTATTTCAGAACATTCTGATGAAGAGGAGCATTCGTACTCCCCCTTTTGATGATTCTGATGCAAAACAGTCCATTCCTTCTATATCCCCCCCCAGAGGATTTCTCATTTGGGGAAACCTTGCATACCTTGAGGGAACACTTCCATTGGGAAGGCCAGGATTTTTCAGATTCCAAGAAAAGGCTTAGGGAATTTCTTCTGCTACCTCAGCACAGACCCCTGGCGATACCTCCTGTCTTGGACATACTTGATGATGTTTATTCGGAGGCTTGCCTTAATCCGGATTCTCTGTCTCCAGCCCCAGTCAAGCCTGATAGGTACTACAGAGTTCCTAACTCACACCAATTGCTTTACAAAAGCCATAATGCTGACCCAGAAACCATTTCTCAGGACCCCAAGGGAATGAAGGCCTCTTCTGCTAAGAATCCATTACCTTCCGAAAGAGAGTCTAGATCCTTAGAAAGGTGGGGAAAAAAGGTATATACTTCGGCCACCCTAGCCATGAGGGCCTTAAATTGTCAGTTCCATATGCTTAAATATCAGCAATTCCTGTTATCACAATTAAAGAATAAAATGTCACAACCTGAACAACCAGATCTGAAGGAGTTACAGGATATAATGCATAGTGCAGAACAAGTGGGTAAGCAAACCTTACAATGTGGTTATGATGCTCTAGAGGCCTCAAGTAGAGCTGCAGTTACAGGATCATTCATTCGTAGGCATGCCTGGCGTAGGGAACAAACCTTGCCTGATCATGCCAAAGCTAAATTACTAGATGCTCCTTTACAAAAGGATGTATTATTTGGTACTAATGCTGAGGAAATACTAAGGAAAATGGAAGAAAAAGCTTAAATCTATGCAAACTGTTAAGGCTTTTCTACAGGTACAACCACCACGTTTCAGTAGAAATTGGCCTTCAAAAAACTGGTCCTTTCCAGCCACGGATAAGCCCAAAAAACTGGTCCTTTCCAGCCACGGACAAGCCCCAAAGAGGTAAATACAGACACGCAAGGGGCAGAGGACAATCTCAAGGATCATATAAAGGCAGACAATGGCAATCTCCAGCATCAAGAGGTGGCGAAGACAGTGCACAGCAATACAGAAAACAAACCCAATGACTTTCCCCTTTGCATGCCAAGCAAGGCTCAAGTGGCAGCACCCTTCGGAGGAAAGCTGACATTATTTTCAAAAAATTGGCATATTGTCACAAAAGACAAATGGATCCTGGACATTATAAACAGAGGCTACAGATTTCATTTTCACACACTTCCAAAAATGAGAGGCATGCCAAACCTGCCACACAACCAAAGGGCAGAGGCTCAAATACAAATTTCAAAGCTCATGGACATGAAAGCTATTCAAGAGGTACCTACTCACGAACAAGGTCAAGGTTTTTATTCCAGACTATTCCTGGTACCAAGGAAGGGAGCAGATTGGAGACCCATTTTGGATTTATCCATCCTAAACACATTTCTACTCGTACCAAAATTCAAGATGCTCACCTTACAGCAGCTTCTTTCCATGCTGGGCAAGGGGTCTTGGCTGGTAACATTGGACCTCAAGGAGGCATACCTGCATGTCCCAATCAGACAAAGCTGCAGAAGATACCTCAGATTTCTTGCAGGTTCAATCCACTATCAATTCTCTGCATTGCCCTTTGGCTTATCTACTGCGCCCAGAGTATTCACGAAATGCCTGGCATCAGTAATTGCCTACTGCAGACTTCAAGGGATACAAATATACCCTTATTTGGACGACTGCCTGATCCAAGCGGACAGCAAACACATACTTCTGGAACATCTGGCTTATGTAACACAGTTATTGAATTCTCTGGGATACACAGTCAACAAAGAGAAATCCAGGCTAACACCATCTCAGAAAATAATTTTCCTGGGTGCCAACTTGGACACAAACACCCAGATGGCCTATCTTACGCCAGAAAAACAGGGGCTACTAACTCAGTACTTCAAGATACTAGCAAATTGCACCAGGCTAACTGCAAGGAAAATCCTGCAGGCTCTGGGATTCATGTCATCTTGCATTCTTCTAATCCCATGTGCAAAGTTACATATGAGGAAACTTCAATGGTACCTAAAAAACCTATGGTCTCAACACAACCACAGTTTGGAAACAGTAATACTACTAATTCCATGTTTGCAAAATGAATTTCTATGGTGGGCTCAAGCATGCCAAACAAACGCAGGTTTACCATTCTGCAAACCTCAAGCAAATCAGGTCATCACAACAGACGCCTCAGACTATGTTTGGGGGGACACATGACAGACAGGTGCATTCAGGGCAAATGGTCCCAAAAGGAACAGCACTTTCACATCAATCAAAAGGAAATGCTAGCAGTGATAAATGCAATTACAGCTTTCAGATACCTCCTGCATCCAGGACAATTATTAATAAGAACAGACAACACCACAGTAATGTGGTACATAAACAAACAAGGAGGAACACATTCATACCCCCTGTGCAGGCTGGCCATGTCACTTTGGAACAGGGCTCTGGAATGGCAAATTGAGCTTCAAGCACAGTACGTGCCAGGTATGGAAAACACGCTGGCAGACGATCTAAGCAGAAATATGACAGACCCTCACGAATGGAAGTTGCATCCTCAAGTGTTTACAAAGATAATCCAAGCCTGGGGAAGGCCAGACATACGTCTCTTTGCCTCCCACAAAAACCATCAATTGACAAAATTCTGCACAAGGACATTTCATCCAAAGGCCTGGAGAGTGGGCGCCCTTTCTTTCAGTTGGGCAGCACAGACAGTTTACGCCTTCCCACCTCTTCCTCTACTGCCCAAGGTGCTTTTGAAAGCAAGAGCAGACAGACCAAAGATGATACTGATTGCTCCAGACTGGCCAAGACATCACTGGTACCCACTCCTGAGGAGCCTAACACATTCTCCTCCCTGGACACTACCTCAAATGCCTCTTCTGACTCAGCACAGCTACAAAACTCTTCACAGTCAGCTGAAAACACTCAATCTGACTGCATGGAAAATTCCTTAACACCACAACAGACCCTACTCTCCAAGGAGGTACAGGATGTCATTTTGGAAGCCAGAAGGCCATCTACTAGAAAAGCTTACTCCGCAAAATGGAAACGGTTTTGCACTTGGAATGAGAAAAAGGATCAGGATCCTAGAAAACTGAATTTACCTCAAATATTACAGTATCTAACTGAGCTGCTGAACAGTGGACTTTCATTCTCCTCCATCAAAATCCATGCCTCAGCCATTTCAGCAGAATACAACACTGATCCACCCTTATTCTCTCACCCACTCTTAAGACAGTTCCTCAGAGGGGCTAAGAATATAAGACCTCAAAGGAAACAACCAATCCCAGCCTGGGATCTTAATTACATTCTAGAAAAATTAACAATGCCTCCTTTTGAACCAGCTGCCTCAACAGATTTGCAATATTTGTCCTGGAAAACAGCTTTCCTTCTGGCTATTACCTCAGCACGTAGGGTCTCGGAATTACAAGCCCTCATGGCTGTGCAGCCCTTTCTCATCTTCCATCAGGACAGGGTTTCCCTACGAACCAACCCGTCATTTATGCCTAAGGTAGTATCCAGGGTAGCTTTAAATCAGGCCATACACTTACCTACCTTTTACCCCAATCCTCAAAACAAAGGGGAAAGGCTGCTACATTCCTTAGACATCCATAGACAGCTGTGTTACTATTTGGACAGGACAAAGCCGTTCAGGAAATCAGAACAACTCTTTGTGTCCTATGCTGTAGGAGCTCAAGGAAAGCCAATCTCCAAACAGACAATTTCAAAATGGATAGGCAACTGCATACATTTTTGTTACTCCTTTCATGGTAAATCTGTGCCTGCAGGCATCAGACCCCACTCCACAAGGGCCACAGCTACCACTGCAGCCTTCCTCAGAGGAGTTCCTACCAAAGATATTTTGGAGGCAGCCACCTGGAGTTCGGTGCATACCTTCACTAAACACTGCCACCTACCTTTATACTCCAAAACAAGAGCAGGCGTTGCCACTGCTGTGTTGCAGGGCATTCTGGCTCCTCCTAATTCCACCTAGTGCCTACCACCCTGTGCGTAGCTTTGGGATTCTACCCATCTGTAAAGACTGCAGCTGTATGCACGATGAACATAGTACAGTTTTGTACCTACCATAAATGTAGATGTTTGAGTGCTAATACAGCTGCAGTCCAGGTTTCTCTCCCTCCTTCCCCTCTTGGTACAGGCCTAGTGGCTAACTCATCCTCATAAAACCTGTTTGGGTTATCCTTCTATGGTGTATTTGCTTGCAACTACTGAATTTTGATTATATTGCATTGCATGACTATACATAGATATATAAATTATGTATTGCCTTCCTTCTGGGGGCACCTGACATCTGGGGCAAAAAAGACTGAAGAAAATGGCATCGGCTGTGTCTTATATACCCCTGTCGCACTGACGTCAGGGAAGAAGGCGACAACAACCGACGCCGGACCTAGACTTTGGAATTCAGCCGACCGAGGACCCGCTTGATGGCAGGAGAACCCATCTGTAAAGACTGCAGCTGTATTAGCACTTGAACATCTACATTTATGGTAGGTACAAAACTGTACTTTCTGGTTACCCTCCCTCCAGCCCCCTTACTTCTTTTGGCTATACTTCTACTTTCCTTTACTATGCTTAAATGCTTTTTGGTGTATTTGCTTTTTTGTTGGAGGTATAACCTTGTATATTTATAGATTTAACTGCTTCCCATTAGGGGGGCACCTGACATCTGGGGTAAGAAAAACTGATGTAATGGCGTCTGCTGCGTGTTTTATACCCCTGATGACCTGATGTCACGGAAGAAGAGACCGCAACCGATGCAGGACCCAAGACGTTGTTAATTGGGTCGACTGAGGGTTACTGCAAGCAGATAACCCAAATGTTGATGACTGCAACAGTGAATACACTCTAACATCTACATTTATGGTAAGTGTACACAACTTTACTATCTGCTGCATCACTCGTCCAGACTACCTCACCTGGACATACTAGCCCTCAAGTTAACTACATGGTTTCTCCATGTCCAATGATTGCTAGGCAGTCCAGGTTATCTTTACAAGTTGTGAGTATCCTTACTTACCAAAAGGATTTCACTAGGAAAATATACAAGAACAAATGTAAATAATTCTCTGTTTGGCCCAATGAGATGCCTAGACCCTTTTTCTGCACCCGTTCCAGTAATCTTAGATTTTCTGGCCTTCATTTTCCATAAGGATGCAAGTTGCTCCATAATCAAAGTACAACTGGCTGTAATCTCTAATCGTGTCAGTAAAGGTAATTTGTTATTGGCCTGTCTTAAACTGTGCAAAGCTTTTGTCAAAGATATGTTTTTACTCAGACCACTGTTCAAGGATCCTACCCCTCCCTAGGATTTGAAAATTCTTCTACAGACCCTAACTCAGTCTCCATTTGAACCAGCAGCAAATGGTGATCTAAAGTTTTTGTCTTGGAAAACCATTTTCTAGTTGCTATTACATCTGCTAGATGAGTATCTGACCTTCAGGCTTTGTCTTCCCATGAAGATTTTCTTTTCTCACTAAACCTTCCTTCCTTTTGAAGGTAGCTTCTAAATTTGACCTTAACCGTTGCATTAGTTTTCCATTTTTTTTCTAAATTTTTCCAATAAAGGGGGATGTTTGTTAGATGTTCACAGACAGCTGAGATTTTTTCTCCATAGAATGAAAATGTGTAGGAAATCAAATCAGTGTTCATTTCCTTTTCCAGAGCTAAGTTGAGACAGTCTCTGTCAAAGGTCACAGCATGGTGGCTCACTGATTTGTATTTCTTTTGTTTATGAAAAGAAATGTCAGACATTGGAACATACTCTTAGCAGATACCAAATTATGCGCGATTTTGGATGACAGATGTCATTTCTTTTTCAGGAGAGGCAAAAATTTGGGTTCATTTTAAGTCATTACAAACATGGGTGGAGATGTAAAGGTGATTCTATACAAACCACTCTTGTGGGGGACCATCTTAAGGTATGTTTTCCCTGTGGCCATTGCACTCGCTGCAGAAGGGTGATGAAGACATACCAGTTCAGCAGAAAAAAATACTGGGCAAGTATTTGATATTTTCTTTTTTGCAAACTGTCAGACTGGACTGGGTGATTTATTTGGATACCTGCACCTGCTCTGCATTTTATGTGTGACATATGTCCAAGCCTTGAAAATTCAGAATTTCTGAAAACTTAAAGTGACATCAGACGCAAAAAGCTCACAAATGCTTTATATAAACATATAAGAATGCATCCTTTACTTTTACTGTGATAGAATTATTGGACAGAGAACAAATAAGTCAGGTTGGCATCAGATTTTAAATAATAAAGAGAAGAAATGGATTATCAAACTGGGGGCTTTGTTTTCACCAGGGCTTAATGAATACCTCTAATTGGTATGGTTAATTAATTTATTAATTTGGAGCTTCATCTAATGGTTGCCCATAAAAAGGAGAACAAGTGGGTATATGTCTTTACTGCACCGATGAAGGCTTTGTAATTTTTACAGCTGAAACCGGTCTGTTTTGTCTCTTTTTTTATTATGCTTTTGAGCTAATAAATGGTTTATGCTACAGTTTGCTGGCTCTCAATGTTTTCAACCACTCCTTTTACTAACCATTACAAAGTAGACACTCATTCTAGGGCTAGAGCAGGATTTTCCAAAGCTGTTCCTGCAGAGCATTCTAAACAGTAGTATAACTTCTCATTCTACACCACTTACTCAGCCTTAACTGTGGACTCATTCCAGTGGGTAGCAAACTTGAAAGGAACCCTTAAGGTCTTTAACTAAAACAAAGAAAAAAAATGCTGACCATTGAGGAAGGATTTTTTTTATAACAGTTAAGTGTTCCTGACATAAAAGAAAACTTCTTTATATCTAAAATTAAAAGTACAATCCTTAGAAAAGCTTATTTGTTAGTAATAATGCAGATTTTTGAGATAGGATCTGAGTTTAATAAAGTTCTACTGTGGGAGAGAATTCCAGTGGATAAATTGTGGCATAGCTTTTGAAAAAAAAAAAAAAGTTACTAAATTACCTTATTTTTAAACCGGCATTAAAAAAAACTTCTAATGAAGTGAGGGAGTATTCTAGGGTATTTCTAGTTCCTTTTTCAGATGATAGTTTTGGTATTAGGAAAATGTTAATGAAAAACTGGAAAAGTATTACTGGAAATTTGGATTTTTGTAAGGGTATAGGTATTAAATATGAATTTGTTTTTTAAAACTTTTAAAGTCTTTGCTTAAAAAGTGTTACAGTTTTGTTCTTATTGCTACTTTTAAGCAACATGGTACATTTCCATATGGCTTTTGCGAGCAACTTATGTTGACTTATAGTAACAACACATTGACTTTAATTTTAATTTGGTATGTAAAAGCTCTTCCTTTCACTGAAGATACAGTTTTAATTTTGTGGGGTGGTTTATGTGGGTCTATATCACATAGTGTAAGTTACGTAACTTCGAACACCTAATGGTCGAACCATTATGTTCGAAGTTACATAACTTCGACTACCTAAAAAAAAAAAAAAAAACAACAAACAACAAAATAAACTTTTAATAAAATAAGCCATCATTGGAAGTAATGATCATATATAAACTTGTAAGCATTGAGACATAAAAGAAAAGAGAGGAATTTGTAGATAAAGCATCAAGCATTGAAAGTACACCCAGTGAATGATACCGTTTAGTCCTAGAGTTCACCTTAACTCCTGTACCTTTGACCATAGAATGCCTAATTAGGTCCTTGCATTTTAAGTTTGTTCCGGTTAAAAAGCTTTAATATGAGTCTGCTGTATGTCCCTCTTATGCTGGCATGTCCATTTGTGCTGAGAAATGGACATGCACCATGCATATGGGAAGAAATGTGAACTCTTGAAGACAAGCCACAGGGACAGGACACCTGGCAGTGAAATTCTACTGGTGAGGGCTATTGGAGTTGTAATCTATTTGGATTTCTACCATAATGGTAAGTTGTGTGCAGTTGTACTTTTTCTAGTATTTGTCAAAAGTTTAATAAAGCTGCTAAGTAGATTTATTTTTGTGAATGTTTTTTTTAAATTTAAATATTAAGTTACTGCAGAAGCACTCCAAGAAAATAAAAAACTTCAAAACACTAGGTCTTCCCAATAGAGAAAAAAAAATAGATGATGAAGAGCTAAGCAAAGTAAAGAGGATGGAATCTGATAAACATTCACAGTGTTTTTAATTAAAAAGTCACCAGCCACTTCTTCAGAAATGGAATCATTTGTTTCAGTGGCTACCAAAGCAGATGTTCCATAGCTAGTTCTGTAGATATTGAGAAAAAGGAAAATGAATGACGCACCTACATTGGATAAAGAATGAAAATGGCACTGCTGGTACCCTCTACTAATCCATCCAAACTAACTTTATAACGGCATCAGAGCAGATCCTGAATGTTGTATCGCTGATGAACTTTATGTGGTGTTGCTGCTGTGGTGATTTCTCCTTATAAACTATCCATTAGCACCCATTGTGTGTTTGCCGGTTTTAGGTCGAGTGTTGGCTAAAGTATGTTTTTAAAGTTGTTCAAGAAGCTGCACTGGCGTAATAGCAGCTATTTTCTGTCTTTAGTTTGGACTGCAGTTCATCTGTGTTTTGTATAGAAAAAAAGGAAAACTTCACTGGTACTGATGATTGTAGATGTGAAAAGGCAATTAAAATTTAACACTGTCCCAGTGTTTTATCAGAAGAGGAAGATTTTTGCATAGGGCAGATAAGAATATCCTGCTTTCCCAGACTCGTATCACAAGAAGTTGCCCTGCCCATCTTTTGTCATCTCTCCAGAAGATATAACCATTTTCAGAAACTGTTAAGTTGGATGAGTGGATTTCTCAAATGGTCTTCAAGAGAGCCCCCCCCCCCCCAGAAAGGATGCATGTGGATAATGAGGGTACTCAAGTCAAAGTGAATTTTGTACTAAGCCTTCCCAGACATTTTGTTGGTTAATTGTCAGCAATCTGATACGTTGCTTTAGGCACTAAGAATGGCTGGGAGACTGTATGGAGTTCCTTTTAATACACATGATATTTTTTGACAATCACAGAGTGCCGCGGTGGTGGTGCTGCTGTAGCGTTGTCGCCTCACAGTTAGACGCTGTCCAGTTCGATTCTCAGAGCGTCGTCTGCGTGGAGAGATGCGTGAATGGGCGTACCTTCGTTGAAGGTTGTGCATCAGGGCTGGTAACTCGGCATGTAAAAATCAACTACCAATCATTAGCGGACCGGAGTTCCGCTGTGGCGACCCCTAACCAGGAAAAGCCGAGAGACACAACAACAACAGAGTGAATCCTTAAACTTTTCCCCATCATTGTCTTGATCAAGGCAGAGTATACTGGTTGTCACACTTAATTGATAGAGAATTGAGGTTATTAGACAGAAATAGCCAAAAAGGGGCTACCCATTAGTAACCTAGCTATTGCTGCCCTTGATTACATGATTTGTATGATTAAAACACAACATAAAATGTTCTATCCTGAATCAGGTATTGGACGTATACAAAAAATGTCAAGTTTGTAACTGAAGATGTAAAATTGTTACAGTCATTAAGTCTGGAGGCCATACTTTAAAACATGCATATGACGGTGCTGTTGCATCATTCAAGACTGCCACATTTGCATTATAGAGTGTGCAAAGTTTGTGGTTAAAACAAAAACATGTTACAAATATTGAATGTCATGATTATTACTGTTATTTTTGTAACTATTACTACTGTTATTTTAACACCTTTATTGAATTATCACTTAAGACATAAGCAAACATTCAATGTTCTGTAGTCCTATCTCGCCTTCATTCTTACATATGGGCTCGGAGCCGATCCTCGGCCCCGACTCAGACGATTACAAAGCTCAAAATCTCTTAGTTGGCTCATGGCAAGGTAGGTATCCCATAGTGCACTAGTAAGAATCTCCAGATCTCATTTGCCGTATCTACGAGTTCAGAAGTGTTTCTTGCTTGGCCGTGGCTAAGTTGCATATTTTCTTTATTATTTTAGTTTTATTGATATTTCTTTACATAAGATAGCTTAGTTTATTTAGTCTTAGTAATAGTTCTTTCATAGGTAGTAAATAGTGTTCTGCTAAATTTATGTAGTTATTGTTAAGAACTTGTTGGCCGTTCTAGGCCCGTGTTTTTTTTTTTTTTGTTCTTTGAGTGGTATCCTTCTGTGTGCTAGTTTTTTGACATAGTTCCTATTAGTGTAGGTCCGCGTTTGGGTTAGAACCTTGTTTTTTCCTAGTTTTCAATAATGTATTGTGTGCAGTGTTTACTATTATTGACTAGTTTTTGCCTGCTGTTTACAAATTTACTATTTGTGGTATTTTCTGACTTAGCTTCTTTCCTGTTTGCGCAGGTAGGTCCGTTTAAATTAGAGGACCTAGTCCTCAGTTGTATTTTTGTGTGTAGCTTTTCTTAAAGGGTGAGGCCCGCTTAAGTTAGAGGACTTTGTCTTCTCTCTTCTGTCTTATAGAACTTCCATTGTACTAAGATATGTCGAAGGAATCCAAAGATCATAAACCTTTGGGTTTTAAAAAGTGTCTTAAGTGCTCCCAAAAAATGTCAGTTACTGATGGGCATAGTAATTGCATTTACTGCCTTTGAGCCATTCACTTACAGGAAATTTGTTCTTTCTGTCAGTCCTTCAGCTCCAGAGTTCTCCAAGAAAGGAAGAACAAACTAATACTAAAAGGTCTCCTTCAGCTCTCCTTCGAGGAGGATTTAGCCAGCTCTTCTTCATCCTCCAAGTCTCACTCCTCAGAGAAAGAGAAGGTCAAGTTGGCCAAGAGACATTCTCCTGCACCGACTATTTTGTCTGAACTTCCTCAGAAAACTTTAAAATTGGATAAGCCTTCTACCTCTTCTGCTCCACTGTCCTTGGAGCCGGTCAAGGTTATCGATGTTGACACTGCAGTGTTGGCCCAAAGTCTTTTGGAGCCAACTACTGATAAATTGCATCGGAGCCAGTCCAGAGAGCTATTGCTGGTCTCCCCAACTTTATGATTTCCCATTTTACAGAGATCTAGGTCACCTACCCTGTCATCCAGATCCTCCAAGAGCCTTTCAGAAGAGGATGTAGAGAGAGTAGTGCTTAGACTTTGAAGTCATCTGCTTTACCCAAATTGTTGTTGGCTCCGATTTCCGGAGCCATGTAAGACCAATCCTCCCTGTTGTGATGTCCTTCAAGAATGCAACTGCAAGTCATAACATGTGGGTTGTCCTGCCTCAGGCAGCCCTCGGTCGGCCGGATTCCAAAGTCTGGGACCGACGTCGGCTGATGTCGCATTTCTCTCCGACGTCAGAGAGGCTGGAGTACATAAGCATCAGCCGACGCCATTTTCTCCAGTCTTTCTTGCCGCGTGGTGCCCGAAGCAGAAGCAGTTCGCAAGTGCCGGTCGGTCAGCTCCTGTATTCTACGATACCGAAGTCATCAAAAAAGCTAAGTACCCCATTGGGGACCTTTTCTTGCCTCAGCCGATGTCAGAAATTACTGAAAAAGTTAACAATTGTCTTTTTTGTGGTAAACAAATACCTCATAAGGATTTCCACTCTTACTGCCTCCCTTGCTTGGGCCCAGACCACGACGTCTCGGCCTGTGTAGCCTGTGCTCGCTTCAACAAGCGCACTCTCAGGCGCCGGGCGGAGTTTGCTGAAAATTTTTTCGGCGATAAATTTGCTTACACCATGCCGTCGGATCTTCCGACATCGCAAACTCCCAAAAAGCGAAAAGACCGGGACCGACATCCTCAGCCCATGTCTACCACCGACTCCACGCCAAAACCTAGCACGAGTGCCCCGGTTCCCTCTGAGACGGTCTCTCCACCGCTCCGAACTGAAGACACCGCATTACCGACGACTCCGATTACAGACAGTACTCCAACGCCAGTTATAGATTTTCCTCTGGATACCGAAACCGAGGAAATGCCCGAGACCATTGCTGTAGACAAGGTCACTCCTGCACGTGGAGCTGCCAGGCCTCCTATGGCCATGTCTGTTAAGGCCTACACTAGGGCTAAGGCAGCCAGCAAAACAAAGCATATTACTTATAAATCCTTACCTCAGCCGACTCCGGAGACACAAATTATGTCCATGGCTGCTGATTTAATTTCCATGATTAGAGGTTCACAGGCCCATCCTGAGAGAGTATCCCAGCCTCCTCCTGATAAAAGGCCCTAGGTTGAACCCTCTGACCCTACTCCTTCAGATGAAGATTCTGAGGGCTCTGTCCACTCTGATGGCCAGGAAGAGCTCTTCCAGACCTATGAGGACTCGGATGCAGAAGATTCCATTCCTTCGGCCTCCCCTCCTGAGGATATTTCTTTTGGGGAAGTTCTGCACACCATGAGGGAACATTTCAAGTGGCAAGGTCAGGAATATTCTGATTCTAGGAAACGCCTTAGGACTTTCCTTAAGAAGCCTCAGCACAGGCCCTTAGCTATTCCTCCTGTACTTGATGTTCTGGATGATTTGTATTCTGACTCTAGTGCTACCCCTGATTCCCTTCCTCCTGCTCCAGCCAAGCCAGACAGGTATTACAGGGTCCCAGAAACTCATTCCCATTTATTCAGGGCCCATACTGCTTATCTGGAAACTATTTCACAGGGGCCTAAAGGAGTTTCAGCCTCCACCTCAAAAAATCCTTTGCCCTCCAACAGGGAAGCGAGGTCATTAGAGAGATGGGGCAAAAAGGTTTACACATCCACTACCTTCTCTATGAGAGCTTTAAATTGCCTTTTTTATATGTTACAATATCAGGATTATCTCTTAGAAGATTTACAAAAAACATTAGCTTCTCCTGATCCTTTAGACAGGAAGACTTTGCAGGAAGCTGTACATAACACTCAGCAAGTAAGCAATCACTTCCTGCAGTGTGGATATGATGCACTGGAAGCTTTATGTAGGGCAGCTATGACAGGGGCAGTGATTCATAGACATGCTTGGTTAAAAGATCAACCTCTACCAGATCATGTAAAAGCAAAACTTCTGGATGCACCTTTGGAAAAGAACAAGCTTTTTGGTGCAAATGCTAAGGATGTGTTAAAGACCATCGAAGAAAAAGCAAAATCAGTTCAGACTATGAAAGATTTCCTCCAGGTTCAACCCCCCAGATTCAGTAGGAATTGGCCTTCAAAAAACTGGTCCTTTCCTAATCCAGAAAAGTTTCAAAGGGGCAAGAACAGACGTGGCCGAGGAAGAGGCCAATACAGAGGCCCTTACAGGGGACGACAATGGCAGCCAGGTAACCAAAGAAGTGACGCAGGGGTTTCACCTGCCCAACAACCACCAACTCAATGACTTTCCTCTACTACCGCCTACCAGGGAACAACTAGAAGCTCCCTTGGGCGGGAAATTATCTCTGTTTGCAGAAAACTGGCACAGACTGACAAAGGACAAATGGATTTTGGACATTATAGACCGAGGGTACAGGTTTCATTTTCATACCTTACCAAGAAAACAAGGCATGCCAAACCTACCACAAAATCAGAGGGCAGAGGCTATCAAGCAAATCACTCTGCTGACTCGAATAAAAGCAATAGAAAGAGTTCCACAACAAGAACAAGACCAGGGGTTTTACTCAAGACTGTTCCTTGTTCCAAGAAAAGAATCTCAATGGAGACCAGTACTGGACTTGTCCGCATTAAACACCTTTCTCATAGTCCCAAAGTTCAAAATGCTGACTCTACAGCAACTCCTTCCCATGCTGGGCAAGGAGTCGTGGCTGCTTACTCTGGACCTCAAGGAGGCATAACTGCATGTCCCTATCAGACACAGCTGCAGAAGATACCTCAGATTTCTTGCAGGGCCAGAGCATTATCAGTTCTCAGCATTGCCATTTGGCTTATCTACTGCGCCCAGAGTATTTACAAAATGCCTGGCTTCAGTAATTGCTCATTGCAGGCTCCAGGGTATACAAATTTACCCATACCTGGATGACTGCCTCATACAAGCGGACGACAAATTGATGTTGACAAAAAACCTGGATTATGTCATACGATTACTTCAAGCTCTGGGATACACAGTCAACTTCCAAAAGTCAAGACTGCAGCCATCCCAGCAAATAATCTTCTTAGGAGCCAAACTAGACACAGCCTCTCAGATGGCTTACCTGACAGAAGACAAGCAAGAGAAGTTAACTCATTACTTCAAAGGTTTAGCAAAACTCACCCAGATGACTGCAAGGAGATTCCTACAGGCCCTGGGTTACATGGCATCCTGCATTCTACTGGTTCCATTAGCAAAACTACACATGAGAAAGCTTCAATGGTACCTAAAAAGCATTTGGTCTCAACACAGCAACAACTTGGAGACAATCATACCACTCATTCCATGCCTACAAAAGGAATTCCTATGGTGGGCCTCGGTGAGCCAGGAAAACACTGGTATGTCATTCAAAAAACCACAGATAACACAGACCATGACTACAGACGCCTCAGACCTTGGATGGGGGCGCACATGGAAGGCAGGTGTATACAAGGACAATGGTCTCCAAAGGAAACACATCTGCATATAAACCAAAAGGAAATGCTGGCAGTAATGCATGCCATCGAGGCTTTTCAACACCACCTCCAGCAAGGCCATTTAATGATACGGACAGACAACACCACTGTGATGTGGTACATAAACAAGCAGGGGGGCACCCACTCTTACCCCCTTTGCAGACTGACAATGCAGCTTTGGGAGAAATCACTGAGCCTAAACATCCAGTTACAATCCCGGTTTGTTCCAGGAAAAGACAATGTGTTGGCGGACAGCCTAAGCAGGAATTTTGCAGATCCACACGAGTGGAGGTTACATCCGAAGGCCTTCAGACAACTCACTTCGACATGGGGCAAGACAGAAGTGGACCTATTTGCCTCTCACCTCAACCATCTTCTACCAAAATTTTGCACAAGGACATACCATCCAAAAGCTTGGAAAATAGATGCCCTCTCATTCAACTGGAACTCCCTAGCAATCTATGCATTCCCACCTCTGCCACTGATGACCTCAGTATTACTAAAGATCAAAGCAGAGAAGCCCAAGGGAATCATAATAGCTCCGGATTGGCCAAGACAACACTGGTACCCACTACTACGGAGCATATGTCACACCAGGAGGTGGGCCCTCCCCCAGTGGCATCTACTGTTGACTCAACACAATTTCGAAACACTGCATCCAAATCTTCAGACACTGCAGCTAACAGCCTGGGAGATCCCATAAATAACTTCAGCTTATCTCTCTCCAAGGAAGTTCAGCGGATACTAACAGAGGCTCGAAGACCATCCACCAGAAAGGTTTACTTAGCAAAGTGGAAAAGATTCAGCAATTGGAATACCACCAAGGGACATGATGCATCATTGTTGAACATCCCACTCATCTTGGAATATTTGGCAGATATGTTAAAGAACGGCCTCTCATATTCTTCCATAAAGATACATGCATCTGCTATTTCAGCAAGATACAACACTGATCCTCCTGTTTTCTCTCACCCCTTACTAAGACAATTCCTCAGGGGAATCAAGAACATTAAGCCACCAAGAAAGGCCCCAGTGCCAGCCTGGGACCTCAATTTTGTCTTAGAAAAACTGACTCTACCTCCATTTGAGCCAGCAGCTTCAGTTGACTTGCAATTTCTCTCATGGAAGACAGCTTTTCTGTTGGCAATTACCTCAGCAAGAAGGGTTTCAGAGCTACAGGCCCTAATGGCAATACCACCCTTTATTATTTTTCATAGAGACAGGGTTTCATTAAGGACCAACCCTACTTTTATGCCAAAGGTGGTAGCTAGGGTTTCTTTAAATCAAGCCATTCATCTGCCTGCTTTCTTCCCCAATCCTGAGAATAAGGGGGAAAGACTGTTGCATACCTTGGACATTCACAGACAACTTCGATACTACCTGGACAGAACCAAGGCCAGTAGGAAGTCTGAACAACTTTTTGTAGATTACGCCCCTGCAGTCCAAGGAAAAGCAATTTCAAAACAGACTATTTCTAAATGGATTGGACATTGCATCAGATTCTGTTATTCCTTTCATGGAAAGACTGTTCCAGCCAATGTCAGACCACATTCCACCAGAGCTACAGCCACCTCTACAGCATTCTTAAGAGGGGTGCCTACCAAGGACATTCTAGAAGCTGCTACATGGAGCTCCGTGCATACATTCTCCAAACACTACAATCTCCCTCTATACTCCAGATCCAGAGCAGGCTTTGCTTCGGTAGTCCTGCAGGGTTTGATTGCCACACCATCTCTGTCCTAGAGCATACCTCCTCCCCCAGCTAAGCTGTGGTATTCTACCCACATGTTATGACTGCAGTTGCATTCTTGAAGGACATAGTACAGTTTTGTACCTACCATAAATGTAGATGTCCGATAGACATGCAACTGCAGTCGGATTTTCCCTCCCTCCATACCCCTCTATGTCTAGGGTCCACTCCTATCCCTGTTACTCTTAGCTGGGGATATCTGTTATGGTGTATTTGTTTTATTGCTCATTTATTTGTTTGGAATCCTGTTTTTGTCTTCCAATTTGATTACAGCCTTCCTTGGAGGGCACCTGGCATCTGGGGCAAGAAACACTGAAGAAAATGGCGTCGGCTGATGCTTATGTACTCCAGCCACTCTGACGTCGGAGAGAAATGCGACATAAGCCGACGTCGGACCCAGACTTTGGAATCCGGCCGACCGAGGGCTGCCTGAGGCAGGACAACCCACATGTTATGACTGCAGTTGCATTTCTATTGGACATCTACATTTATGGTAGGTACAAAACTGTACTTTTCCTCCTCCAAGCCTTGTTGGTCCTTCGGAGCCGGAGATTTCGGTGCTGCTTGTTGTGGAACCCACTATTCCAGCTCCCCTTGTGGCTGTCTCTGAGCAGAGTTCCACTCTGACACCTTCGGCGCCATCCTTGGTGTTTAGGAGCTGAAGCTCACCAGTCAGCCCCGACAGGGATGCTTGGACCCGAACCTCTTCGGTGCCGAGCCTACCTCTTGGATTGTTGTTTAGGTTGAGCACAGACCCTACATCCATCTCGGAGCCGATCGCTACCTCAGTTTCCTTGGAACCAGGGCTATCTTCGGAGCCAGAGAGATCTGCATTCGAGATGAGTGTGCTGTCCCGGTCGTCAGCCCCGCACAAGAGTACTGATACTCTTCCCCCTCAAGCACCGGCCTGTGTCTCAGTATCATCTTTCTCTTGACAGCGGAGACCCACAGCCTCAGGAGCCCCCATTGGGTGGCCCCCAGTCTTCGAGACCTCCCCAGAATACCCTTCTAAGGAGCCCCCTCGGAAGAGGACATGCAAGAGGAAGCATGTAAACTCCCCGGATGAGTCTATCACCTCAGACACTGACCTCAAGGAGTCACAAGGGTCCCCTAGGTCGTCCTCTGATGATATCTCCTTTGTAGATAACTTAGAGACCCCGAAAGAGAAAATTTCTTGACCAAAGGTGTGCCTGTAGATGCCATGGTGGTGGCGGCAGCCACAAAGAAGGAACTAGCAAAGACTTTTACATCTGTCCATCCACCGAACAAGGAGTCTCGAATGATGGATAGATACGGGAAGCGTATCTTCTCTTCAGTAGCTTTTACACTCAGATCGCTGAATTACCTCACACATTTTACTAGGCTTCAAAGAGATCTCCTAAAGGCGCTGGGAGATGCTCTCCAAGGTACATTAGCTGAAGGAGTCCCTGAGAAAGTTACTGCTCAGTTGTCCACCTTAAACTCCATTGTTAACTCCTCCATGAGGCTGATCTCCTATGCAGCAGATGGCGCGAATTGGGCAGCGGGTTCAAGGTTTCTCTTAGGAGACACTCCTGAATGCGCTTATGCAATTTTGCGTAGCCCTTCAAATATACTTTTAGCAACAGCCCCTTCGACGGTTCCTTTTTGTTTGGACCAAAGGTAAAAGATACACTCACCAGTTGCAAACAGGAAGGGAAAACTCTCTCTCTGCTATGGGAGTACATTTTACCGTCCCGTCTAGACCATACCTCAAGGGTCAGAGAGGTGGGAAAATGTGGTTCAAGAAATCCCAGAGATTTTTCCCGGATGCACAGGGTGATTCATCCTTTAGAGGCAGGGGAGGAGGAGCTAATGGTAGATGTCACCCTAGAGGCAGGGGGTGGTTCCACAAAACCAGGGTGGCCGCGATTCCTTTCGTGGCCGTCACTGTCAGTGCTCCTGATGTGGGGCCCGGCTGCGCTTTTCTGTAGCGAGTCGTGGTTGCTTATCTTTGTATCCAGAAGCTTGGCTCAACATCACCCAAGACAAGTGGGTACAAAGAATAATCACCGAATACCCCATACCCTTCTTTCTTCCACCCCACACCCCCAAGAAGATCCCAAATGTTCCACCCAATTACAGGGATCAAGCAACTATAGAAGTTCAAAAGTTGCTTTCAAAGAGAGTTATCCAAACCATCCCCGCAGAGCAGATAGGATTCAGAACTTACTCCAGATTCTTTTTAGTGCCAAAGCGAACATGGGACTGGAGGCCCATTTTTGGACCTCAGCAAACTAAATGAGTCAGTAA
The DNA here is from genome assembly GCF_019279795.1 of Protopterus annectens. Classification (NCBI taxonomy): domain Eukaryota; kingdom Metazoa; phylum Chordata; order Ceratodontiformes; family Protopteridae; genus Protopterus; species Protopterus annectens. The sequence continues at coordinate 619,188,408 of NC_056725.1, forward strand.
AGAAGTCCAAGTTCCGAATGACAACCCTGCAGACTATACTATCTCTATTAGGGAAAGACAATTGGATGTGCTCCATAGACCTCCAAGATGCGTACTACCACATCAAAATCGACAGAGCATCGAGGAGTCATCTACGCTTCCATCTGGGAGCCAGTCGTTACCAATTTCATGCTCTGTCCTTTGGTCTCACCACATTCCCCCCCAGGGTGTTCACCAAATGCATGGCAGTAGTGACAGCTCACTTGAGACATCTTGGATTCCAAGTGTTTCCGTACCTGGATGACTGGCTCCTGATCGCCACAACCAGGCACCTACTCCTACAAGCCAGGGATTCAACCATCCAGCTCTGTACCTAGCTAGGAATTACGATAAATTGGGAAAAGTCTGCCTTGTCGCCCTCTCAATTTGTGACTTTTATAGGCACAGAAATAGACACAGTTGCCATGATGGCTCGTCTTCCTGCAGACAGAATTCAAAATCTCAGACAGCAGATATACAGCTTACTTCCTCAACAAAAAGTCAAGGCCAAGACAGTGCTGATACTCTTAGGGACCATGGCTTTACCATAAATCTAGTTCCACTAGCCAGATTGCATATGCAAATTCTTCAATGGCTACTTTTTTCCCCAGTGGTCTCCAACAACTGCCTCTGTCAAATCATATTGACATAAGGGAATCTTGCAAAAAGGATCTTCGTTGGTGGATTCAGCCAGATCAACTGACTACAGGAACACCCTTCCTTCCTCACCAACCCGTTGCTACTGTGACCACGGATGCCTCCCAGATTAGGGGGGGGGCATTATCTAGGCAGGACTGTCCAAGGCACATGGCAAGATCACGAGGCTCACTTGCATATCAGTGTCCTAGAGATGAGAGCAGTGCTTCAAGTGTTGCAAGCACTTCACAACTTTCTTCCTCTAGGGACTATAGCAATCCAGTCGGACAGTATGTCAGTGGTATGGTATCTAAACAAACAAGGAGGAACCAGATCTTACCCACTTTGTCGAGAGGCTCTTCGTGTTTGGCAGTGGGCGATATCTTCCCAGCACTATCTAGTAGCAATGCATATCCTGGGGACAACCAATGTGATAGCTGACAATCTCAGCAGGGCAATCTTGATGCCTCATGAGTGGTCTCTGAATCAGAAAGTAGCAGAACAGATTTTCTGCAAATGGGGACAGCCTTGCTGCTGTCTTTTTGCCAGCCCGATCAACGCCAAATGCAGCAGCTACTTCTCCCTTATCCCTCCTCTGGGGGAGTCACCAAGAGATGCACTTGTGTTCAGTTGGCCTCCAGGACTTCTTTATGCATTTCCCCCATTTCCGCTCGTATCGAAAGTGATCCAGAAAGCAAGGTTCTTGTGAAGCAAAATGATTTTGATCACTCCTTACTGGCCTCATCAGATCTGGCTCCCCTTCCTCGGGCCTCATCTCCTAGACGATGCATGGACTCTGGACCCAGTTCCAGACCTCTTGACACACATGTCAGGCTCCCTTCACCCCTGCCTCCACACCCTCAACTTGACAGCATGGCTGCTCCATTTCCACCCCTAGTCAGGCTTCATGATGGTTTCACCTGCAGTGACCCATATCCTTACGTCTTCCCACAAACCTTCCACAAAGAAGTTATACGCTAGCAAATGGAGAAGATTTTCTATCTGGGTAAAAGAGAAAAATGTAGATCCTTGCACAGCATCCATCCCCTTGGTGTTAGAATTTCTAACCAAATTTTTTCCATCGGGGATCAGCTGCTGCTACAATTAGAGTTCAAATGGCAGCAATATCAAATTTCTATTTAAGACAACATGAGCCTAATCTGATGACTCTCAGATTATGTAAACCTTCCTTAAAGGCACTACCTTGTTGAGACCTCTTTTTCAGGAACCTGCATCTCCTTGGTATTTAATTTTCTAACTGTCCAAACTTGCTTCCCCGCCTTTTGAACCCACACATTCATGTGAATTGAAATTTTTGTCTTGGAAGACCAATTTTCTAGTAGCTATCACATCTGCTAGACTGGTATCAGAGTTGCAAGCACTGTCGGTCAAACCTCCGTATTTGATTTTTCATAAAGACAGAGTTTCCCTTCATACAAACCCTTCCTTCATCCCTAAAGTTTGCTTTCAGGCTGGTTTGAACAAAGCTATCGAACTGCCCGTATTCTTTCCCATTCATTCAAACTATGCAGAATATAAATTTTATCAACTTGATGTTCACAGACCGTTATGGTTCTACCTACATAGAACTAAGGAACTTAGAAAGTCAGACCAATTGTTTGTGTCCTTTTCTGAAACTAAGATAAGTCTGCCAGTCTCTAAAGTGACTCTTAACTCATTGGATTTCCAACTGTATTTCCTTTATCTACTCCTCCAATGGAAAGAACCTTCCGTTTAAAATTAAGGCTCATTCCACAAGATCCCTATCCATATCTGCTGCTTTCCAAGCCAGAGTTCCATGTGACAGTATTTGTGCAGCAGCAACTTGGGCTACCCCTCATAACTTTATTACTCATTACAAATTGGATTTGGCCTCCAGGGGTAGAGCTTCCTTTGTTTCCATGGTTATTAGGAGTATATTCCCATGAGCCACCCAACAAAATGGTGCTAGGGACGCTGTTCCATATGTAAGAATGAAGGCGAGATAGGACTACAGAACATAAAGCAGATATCCTTCAAGAATGCAACTGCAGTCTTAACATATGGGTTGTCCTGCCTCAGGCAGCCCTCGGTCGGCCGAATTCCAAAGTCTGGGTCCGGCGTCGGCTGGTGTCGCCTCCTCTCCGACGTCACAATGGCTGGAGTATAAAGGCATCGGCCGACGCCATCTTCTTCGGTCTTTCTTGCCACACAGTGCCCGAAGCAGAAGCAGTTCGCAAGTGCCTGTCGGTCAGCTTGCCTCAGCCGATGTCAGAACAAATTGAGAAAGTTAATAATTGTCTGTCTTGTGGTAAACAATACCTCATAAGGACTTCCATTCTCTCTGCCTTCCTTGCCTGGGCCCAGACCACGACGTCTCGGCCTGTGCTGCCTGTGCTTGCTTTAATAAGCGCACTCTTAGGCGCCGGGCAGAATTCGCCGAGGACTTTTTCGGTGAATCTTTTGCGTATATCATGCCGTCGGATCAACCGACAACCCAATCTGCTAAAAAACGCAAGGACCAGGACCGACATCTTCGGCCTGCGTCCACTACCGATGCTACTCCCAAACCCTCAGCTAGTGCTCCAGTCCCTACGGAAGTGGTAAATCAACCGCTCCAGGCCGACGACACAGCGTTAACACGACCTTCAGTCTCGGAGATCTCTCCGGTGCCGGTTGTTGATTTGCCTCCGGGAACCAAAGTTCTGGATCTACCTGACACCATTTCTGTGGACAAGGTTACGCCTGCACGTAGGGCTGCTAGGCCTCCTGTATCCATGTCCATCAAGGCCTTTGCACGTGCTAAGGCCGCCAGTCAGGCCAAGGCCCATCCTAAACCTCCTGCCCAGGCCCCTTCATCTGATAAGCAGATCATGTCTCTGGCTGCTGATCTTATTTCCCTTATCAGGGGGTCTCAGCCGCATCTGGACAGGGGTTCTCAGCCACCTGCAGAGAAAAGGCCTAGAACTGAGCAGGCAGACGACCTCTCTTCGGATGAAGCCTCTGGGGATTCTGAACATTCTGATACCCAAGAAGAATCCTTCCAGGCCTACGAGGACTCTGATGCTGAGGAATCAATTCCCTCTGCCTCCCCTCCAGAGGATTTCTCATTTGGTGAAGTCCTGCATTCCATGAGGGAACATTTTCAATGGCAGGGTCAGGAATTCTCTGACTCCAGGAAAAGGCTTCGTACCTTCCTCAAGCTTCCCCAGCACAGACCTTTGGCTATTCCACCTGTTATGGATGTTTTGGATGATGTTTTCTCTGACTCCAGTGCTAACCCTGATTCTCTTCCTCCTGTCAAGCCGGACAGATATTATAGGGTCCCGGACACTCACAAGCACCTTTTTAAGGCCCACTCTGTGGATCTAGAAACTATTTCACAGGGCCCCAAGGGAGTGGCTACCTCCTCTGCCAAAAACCCACTGCCAGCGGACAGAGAAGCTAGGTCCCTGGAGAGATGGGGTAAAAAAGTATATACCTCTACTACCCTAGCCATGAGGTCACTTAACTGCCTTTTTCACATGTTTCAGTACCAAGATTTTCTCTTGGATGATTTACAGAAAAAGTTAGCCTCTCCTGAGCCTATTGATAAAAAGGCATTGCAGGATCATATACATAACACTCAGCAGGTTAATAACCATTTTCTTCAGTGTGGTTATGATGCACTGGAAGCTTCATGTAGGGCAGCTATGACTGGGGCTGTGATACGTAGACATGCTTGGTTAAAGGATCAGTCTTTGCCTGACCATGTTAAAGTAAAGTTACTGGATGCACCTTTGGAAAAACAGTCCAAGAAAATATCTAGTGCTGTGCTGAAGTCCACCAAAGCAATAAACCAATAGTCAAAAGAACAAAAAACAAGGTGGAACACTGCTATGTTGAGTCTTTTAATATCCAAAAGTGAATAAAACAGATAAAAACAGGATGAGCGCTTTCGGGATATACCCTTCATCAGATAAAGTGGAATCATTAAACACATATTTTTATATATTCTGACAACCAATCAAAATCAGTAGAAAGCCCGCCTATTTTGTAGGACTGGTTTAATGGGTATAACTTCATTTAAACCTGGCTTCCTGTTTGCCATCAGGTCAACAATCCACCTAGTTTCCACCAATTCTGTTTTTAACTTAATGTCACCACCTCTGCTATTCAATCTAACATTTACAATAGCCCGAAATTTAAAGATATGGGTTGGAAATTCTTTTACATGCCTGCATAATGCATTTCTATCATCACCATTCCTAATACATGAAAGATGTTGCAATATTCTTACTTTTAACATATTGTTTGTCTTCCCAACATAGAAACAAGGGCAGTGGCAGCATTCGGCTAAGTATACTATATCAGTAGTACGACATGTAGCCTTGGCCTTAAAAGAGAAAACCCTATTGGTAACAGGATGTTTAAAATCTGTGTCCTTATTTATGTTCGAGCAAGCTTTGCACATCCCACAAGGCCTTGTCCCTGTGCTGTGCAAAGCCTGATGCTTATGGGCAGTATCAAATTTTTCCTTACATAAAAGATCTTTTAAATTTTTATTCCTCCTGTATTTAAAGGTGGGCTGGGGACCCACAATGTCTTTTAGACTACTGTCACTCGTAAGGATGTTCCAATTTTTTCGAACAATATCACAGGCATCTTTTATGTTACTACAATAAGTGAACATCAGTTGCGGCCCCATATGTCTATTGCTCTTATCAGAGTCATTTTCTGTATTCTTAACTCTCTTTATCCATGGTTTATATGTGTTTTCTCTTAGACTTTTATTTTTATCTATAACATCATCTACCATTTTAGATTTATAGCCCCTATCTATTAGACAAACTTTAAGATGATTAATTTCTTCAACAAAGGAAGAATCATCCATACAGATCCTTGAAGCCCTGCTGACTTGCCCTTGTACTATGTTGGGATGTGTATATCTCGGGTGCATACTATCGAACGACAGAAGTGTGTTCTTCCAACAATCCTTTTTAAAAAGCTTGGAGTTAAAACCTAACTCATCTACAAAACGTAGATAAAGTTTTATATGATTTTTCCAAATTTCATTATTTAAAGCCCACCTTTAAATACAGGAGGAATAAAAAATTTAAAAGATCTTTTATGTAAGGAAAAATTTGATACTGCCCATAAGCATCAGGCTTTGCACAGCACAGGGACAAGGCCTTGTGGGATGTGCAAAGCTTGCTCGAACATAAATAAGGACACAGATTTTAAACATCCTGTTACCAATAGGGTTTTCTCTTTTAAGGCCAAGGCTACATGTCGTACTACTGATATAGTATACTTAGCCGAATGCTGCCACTGCCCTTGTTTCTATGTTGGGAAGACAAACAATATGTTAAAAGTAAGAATATTGCAACATCTTTCATGTATTAGGAATGGTGATGATAGAAATGCATTATGCAGGCATGTAAAAGAATTTCCAACCCATATCTTTAAATTTCGGGCTATTGTAAATGTTAGATTGAATAGCAGAGGTGGTGACATTAAGTTAAAAACAGAATTGGTGGAAACTAGGTGGATTGTTGACCTGATGGCAAACAGGAAGCCAGGTTTAAATGAAGTTATACCCATTAAACCAGTCCTACAAAATAGGCGGGCTTTCTACTGATTTTGATTGGTTGTCAGAATATATAAAAATATGTGTTTAATGATTCCACTTTATCTGATGAAGGGTATATCCCGAAAGCGCTCATCCTGTTTTTATCTGTTTTATTCACTTTTGGATATTAAAAGACTCAACATAGCAGTGTTCCACCTTGTTTTTTGTTCTTTTGACCTTTGGAAAAACAGAAGTTTTTTGGTGCTAATGCACAAGATGTATTGAAATCCATAGAGGAAAAAGCAAAGTCAGTACAGACGGTCAAGGATTTCCTTCAGGTTCAGCCACCCAGATTCAGCAGAAACTGGCCCTCAAAGAATTGGTCCTTCCCCGGCTCTGACAAGTTTCAAAGGGGAAAAAGCAGATGTGCCCGAGGTAGAGGGCAATACCGAGGATCTTACAGGGGCCGCCAATGGCAACCTCCAAATCAAAGAAGTGGCGCAGACAGTTCAGCTGCACCACAAGGACAATCACAATGACTTGACTTTCGTTCCGCCTACATGGGTTCAAAGAGAAGCACCTTTGGGTGGAAAATTATCCTTATTCTCACAAAACTGGCATATCTTAACCAAGGACAACTGGATTCTGGATTTGATAGACAAAGGTTACAGATTCCACTTCCACACATTACCAATAAGACAAGGCATGCCAAACCTGCCACATCATCAAAGGGCAGAGGCACTCTCTCAAGTTTGCAAGCTGCTAAGTATAAAAGCAATAGAAAGGGTTCCTCCTCAGGAGCAAGGCCAGGGATTTTATTCAAGGCTGTTCCTTGTTCCAAGAAAAGAAAACAAATGGAGACCCATACTGGACTTGTCATCTCTAAACACCTTTCTCATAGTGCCAAAGTTCAAAATGCTGACGTTGCAGCAACTCCTTCCCATGCTGGGCAAGGGGTCTTGGCTGGTCACTCTGGACCTCAAGGAGGCATACCTGCATGTCCCAATCAGACAATGCTGCAGAAGATACCTCAGATTTCTTGCAGGAACAGAGCATTATCAATTCTCAGCATTGCCGTTTGGCTTATCTACTGCGCCCAGAGTGTTCACGAAATGCCTGGCATCAGTAGTGGCACACTGCAGACTGCGGGGGATTCAAATATACCCCTACTTGGATGACTGCCTCATACAAGCAGACAACAAACAAACCTTAAAAGAAAATTTGGACTATGTCATGCATCTACTACAGGCCTTGGGATACACAGTCAACATTCAGAAGTCAAAACTACTGCCATCCCAACAGATTATTTTCTTAGGAGCCAAACTGGACACAGAAAACCAAATGGCCTACCTCACAGAGGAAAAACAGCAGCATTTACCAGAGTACTTCAAAGGCCTAGCAAAACTCTCCCAGCTGACTGCAAGGAAAATCCTGCAGGCCCTGGGGTTCATGGCATCTTGCATCCTTCTGATACCTTTGGCAAGACTTCATATGAGAAAGCTGCAATGGTATTTAAAAAACTTATGGTCTCAACACAGCCAAAGCTTAGAGGACATAATTCCACTTATTCCATGTCTGCAATAGGAATTTTTATGGTGGGCCCAAGCCAGTCAGCTAAACAAAGGCATGTCTTTCAACAGACCTCAAGCAGGCCAAATGATTACAACAGACGCCTCAGACCATGGATGGGGGGCGCACATGGAGGGCAGATGCATTCAAGGGCAATGGACGCCAAAGGAAAGACATCTGCACATAAACCAAAAGGAGATGTTGGCAGTGATACATGCAATCAAGACTTTCGAAAAATCACTACAACAAGGGCATTTGCTAATAAGGACAGACAACACCACTGTCATGTGGTACATAAACAAGCAGGGAGGCACTCATTCTTATCCACTCTGCAGACTAACAATGCTCCTCTGGGAAAAATCCCTGAGCCTGAAGATACATTTACAATCCCAGTTTGTGCCAGGCAAGGACAATGTACTGGCGGACAACCTGAGCAGAAATTTCATGGATCCACACGAATGGATGTTGCACCCTCACATTTTCTCTCAACTGACAAAGACATGGGGAAGACCGGATGTAGATCTTTTTGCTTCCCACTTAAATCATCACCTGGAAAAATTCTGCACAAGGACTCACCATCCTCTAGCCTGGAAAACGGATGCTCTCTCTTTCAGCTGGAATTCTCTAAAAATTTATGCATTCCCTCCTCTGCCTCTGCTGACCAAGGTGATACTGAAGATCAAAGCAGAACAACCAACAGGCATCTTGATAGCTCCAGATTGGCCAAGGCAACACTGGTACCCATTGCTATTGACCATAACTCGGACCAAACCATGGCCTCTGACCCTATGGCCCCTGCTCCTAACACAACACAATTGCAGGACTGTACATCAAGACCTGAAAACATTACATCTGACAGCCTGGAGGCTAACATGACTTCTCCACCTAATTCTCTTTCAAAATCAGTTCAAGAGATCTTGCTGGAAGCACGCAGACCTTCCACCAGAAAAACCTATTCAGCCAAGTGGAAGAGATTCATCATCTGGAATGCCAACAGGGGTCAGGACACAGCATTTTACCGAGTATTCCTCAGATTTTAGAATACTTGGCAGAATTATTTCATACTGGACTATCATACTCTTCAATAAAGATTCATGCCTCAGCAATCTCAGCAAAATACAACTGTGACCCTCCAGTGTTTTCGCATCCTTTGCTAAGGCAGTTTCTAAGAGGAATAAAGAATATCAAACCTCCCAGAAAACAGCCAGTACCTGCATAGGACCTCAATTATGTGTTGGAAAAATTAACTCTTCCTCCATTTGAGCCAGCAGCAACTTCAGAAATGCAATTTCTTTCATGGAAGATGGCCTTCTTATTGGCAGTCACATCTGCCAGAAGAGTTTCGGAGATACAGGCACTCATGGCTGTGCCTCCCTTCCTCATTTTTCATCAAGACAGTTTCTTTAAGAACCAATCCTACATTCATGCCAAAAGTTATTTCCAGGGTGTCTCTAAATCAAGCTATTCACCTGCCTACATTCTTCCCCAGTCCTCAAAATAAGGGGGAAAAACTACTGCATACTTTGGACATACACAGACAACTGCGTTACTACTTGGACAGAACTAAGGCCACCAGAAAGTCTGACCAACTGTTTGTAGCCTATGCTGCTGGAGTACAAGGAAAAGCAATCTCCAAACAAACAATTTCAAAATGGATTGGACATTGCATCAGATTCTGCTATTCTTTCCATGGCAAAGGTGTGCCAGCTAATATTAGGCCACATTCCACCAGAGCTATAGCCACTTCCACAGCTTTCCTAAGAGGAGTGGCAACAAAGGACATTTTAGAGGCTGCTACATGGAGCTCCGTGCATACATTTACCAAGCACTACAACCTGCCCTTATACTCCAGATCCCGAGCAGGCTTTGCTTCGGCAGTCCTGCAGGGGATTTTAGCTACACCATCCTTATCATAGTTCCATCCACCCCCAGCTTGGCTATGGTATTCAACCCATATGTTATGACTGCAGTTGCATTCTTGAAGGACATAGTACAGTTTTGTACCTACCATAAATGTAGATGTCCGATAGATATGCAACTGCAGTCAGATTTTCCCACTCTCCTACCCCTCTGTATCCTTCTTTTTGGGTCCCTACCCTTTTTCCTATTAGCTGGGGGTATTTCCTATGGTGTATCTGTTTATTACTGTTGTGCATGTTTGGGATTATTTTTATCCATTTACCAAATTTAGCCTTCCTTGGAGGGCACCTGGCATCTGGGGCAAGAAACACTGAAGAAGATGGCGTCGGCCGATGCCTTTATACTCCAGCCGTTGTGACGTCGGAGAGGAGGCGACACCAGCCGACGCCGGACCCAGACTTTGGAATTCGGCCGACCGAGGGCTGCCTGAGGCAGGACAACCCATATGTTAAGACTGCAGTTGCATATCTATCGGACATCTACATTTATGGTAGGTACAAAACTGTACTTTATGTACTCACCATAACATTCCATGTTTGTAGTCCATCTCTCCCTTCATTCTTAAGAATCCACCCACCTACCCCCATCCTTGGAGGATTTGGAGACGGGATAGTATTGCCTTTGGTAGGGTGGAGACCTTTCTTTGTTCCCTCCGCATAACCTTTCTTTCACTCTTGGAGTCAGCAGTGCACTACGGGATACCTACCTTGCCACGAGCCAACTAAGAAACTTTGAGCTCTGTAATTGGCCAAGTCAGAGCCGAGGATTGGCTCCGAACCCGTATGTAAGAATGAAGGGCGAGATGGACTACAAACATGGAATGTTATGGTGAGTACATAACTTCTTTTTTATATAAAAAAGGAAACCACATTCACATGTTCACAGTTACAAACATATACATTTTCTATACAGTTATCACCAATCCCAGCATTGCATAAATTCTTGCCTGTATGTATTCACTTCGTTTTGTGTAGTTAGCCCCTTCCCTTTTCAAAAGATCCTAAGTCCATTTCTTTTATTTATGTTACTGTACTCACTACTTCAAATACAGTTGGTTTAGATTTTGATTTCCATTATCTAGTAATTGCTTTTCTGGCAGCCATCATAATTAAACTTAACAAGGCTTTACTATGTCTAGGCAATTCAGATCCTTTATCTCAATTAAAAAAAAAAGAATTTCCTAAGTTACACTCATTTGCTCACTCTGTATCTCTGACAGAGTACTCTGTAGGGAAATTTTAAGTCTCTCAACTTGTTATACTCACAGAACATATATTCCCAGTTATCTCTTTCCTATCACACCTCCAACATTTGCCATCTACCTGTGGAACATTTCTTTGGAGTCTGCTTGGGGTATGAATATATCTGTGTAAACACTTCCAGCAAAACCCTAGGTTTTCTAGACATTGTGTACTTGGGAACCATACATATGTCCTCCCATTGTTTCATTGTGAAATACTTATCCAGTCTCTCTCTTCTCAGTCTTTTCTAACCTCCTCTGATTGAGTCCTGTAGTTATTGTACAGTATTTTGTAAGCCTTATTAATTATCCCTTTTTAAATAGTAGCTTCTGTTCTAGAGTCAGTTAAAAACTCTACCAGAGCAGGTCTTTTGCTTAGGATTCCCTTTCTGTTTGCTTGTTCTCTGATGTCAATCCCTGATAGAGAAGGCAAACTCTAGCCTGCAGTCCAGGTATCTTCCTGGCCTGTTTCCATTCTATTACTTTTCCATCTCTATTTTTCTGCTTCCAGTACGTTTGTTCCTTCATCAGTTTTCTCCAGTAAATTCCAGCCCCCTCTTGCTTATTTTCTGTACCCCTAATTGCTGTCATCCCTACTGGCAGAATCTCCTTTCTCCATTCTCTGGTTGGTATAGTTCTTGGGGTGCTTTCTGCTACTTTGCAAATATAATACTAATGTAGAGCTGCTGCATCCAAAATCCCACTCTTTCCTTATTTCTTGAATTTGCCCCTTGCTTCATCATCATCCCTTTCCACTTTGAATTATAGCTTCCTGCTTGTTTTTTATGTGCATGTGCCTTAACTGTGTAGCTCTAAAATATCAATTCAAATCATGTAATCCTAAACCACCTTGTTGGAAGAATCCACTTATCCCCCCCTCCCCCAGGTAAATCATTCAATTCTTTATTAATTCCTGTCTACAACTTCCCCTCTGGTTAGTAAAAATGTGCCTGACGTGTATATAAACTTGCAGGGATTAAAGCATTTTTACAGTTTGTATCTTGCTATCTATATCCCTAAACGAGCTCCCAGTTTCTCATTTTTTATATTATCTTTTGATTAGTTTATTCCAACATATCCTTAGCTGTCATAAGAGAATAATTTTAAACCAATACTCCTAAATGCTTAATTTTATTGTTTCCCCATAAATATGAGTATTGCTGAATCAAGTCATGTGTGGGTACATAGTTTACAGCTATAGTCTTTGTTTTGTCTTCATTAATTTTATAGCTAGAAATAAAAAAACTTGAAACCGTCTCTAAATGTTCCACAACACTGAGATGTCATTTTCTGGTCTTATTAGGTACAAATTATTATCATCTGCAAATAAAGCCTACTTTTCTTGTTTACCATACCAAGTATGTCCTTGAATTTGAGTCCCTTCTTTTCTTTGCCAATGGCTCTAAGTATAACCCAAATAACAAAGGGAAAGGGGACATCTGTGTCTTTTTCCTCTATTCAGAAACAGCATAGATGAGCCTTCCCACTTTAATTTTTGTCTCTTATCCCTCTTATAGCCACTTAATTAACCTTATTGTGTCAGGGAATGCAAATGTTTCCATTGCCCTACTGATAAAATCCCAGTTTTCTTTTGTCGAATGCTTTCTCTGCATGAAGACCCACTAAGAGCAGCGGTATTTTCTAATATTCCCTTTCTATCGTCATCATCATGTTAATATTGTCAACTGTTTGCCTCCTCTCCACAAAATTATATTGGTCCATATCTATTAATTTTGGCAATGCCTTTGCCATTCTTTTAGCAATTATAGACATAAGCACTTCATAATCATAGTTTAAAATAGAAATGGGTCTATATGAATCTGAGTTTGTGTTGGGGCTTCACTGTCTTTAGATATTACAGCCACCACAGCTTTCTTCCAAGATGTCGCTGCCTCACCTCCTTTTAAAATATTGTTAAAACTTTGCTGATAGTTATCACAATCTTCTGTCCTTGCTTCCAAACTTCCACAGGAATTTCATCTATTCCTGGAGACTTCCCTGTGGTTATACATCACTGTTTTATCTCCTCTTCTCCTGTTGTTGCCTCGTCTACTTCTGACCATGGTGTACTTAAGTCTTCCATAAATATTTCCAGTTTTGTTTTTTCTTGATTTCCACATTCCCCTGTTTTGTACAAGTTTCCATAAAATTTCCAAAATATCTCTTAATACCTCTGTAGAATCTGTGGTTATTTTTCATGTTATAGGTTCCTTAAGTTTGGCAGCAACCCTTTTAGTTTCTGTTGCCGCAGTTGTTGTGCTAAGATTTTTTGTGGTCAGTTGTTTTGCTCTCTGGAGTAATTTTAGTTTCTGTTGCTGCAGTTGTTGTGCTAAGAATTGTTTTGTTCTTAGTTGTGTTGTTCTCTGGAGTTATCAGAAACAGTTGCTTAACATCAATTTTTAAACTCATGCATATTATCCATATACTCCCTTATTTTCACTTTAGCACTCTGCAATTGTTCCTCTTCTTTTTCTATGAGATTCCCCTTATTCTTAATATTCTAATCTTTCTCACCCCTCTAATTAATTCCTGTTAACTCTTAACCATATATCTCTCTTATTTCTACTCTGTTTTAACCCCCTGCTTTCATTTTGTCTTGTTCAGTAGCTATAACTTCTGAAGAAATTTCTGTCTTCTCTAATATTTCTCAGATTATTTCCACTACCCATTCTTTAAATGTATCTCTTTTTTAATAATAGGTGGGAAAGTGCTATTTTCTCATTTTCACTTCATTGCCCTACATTTTTATCTTAGTTGCTGTTAATACATGATCTGAAGTAGTTATTGGATGTGTGTCTGAAGCAGATATTTGTATGCGTGTCTGTAACTATTACTACTGTTGCTAATGCTACTGTGTGTTGACTGTGTGTTGACTGAGGGTATGAAGTTTGTTTTCAGGTATCTGTGTGTTAACTTTGCTATTCTGATACATAATATCAGTTTGTAACAAAAACACACTAAAGCTGAGTGCATGAAGCCATACATTTTATGGCTGTTTTCTTAGCAGATAACGGGCCTGTAATCTGCAGTAATATCTGCTTTCAGTTCAGCAAAAGGAATGCCGATCATATGCATCACTCACAAGATAAAGCTATTTCAAAACTACAAACAATCCTTCTCTAAGAAATGAAAGTGTCAGGAGGTCGAGAAAAGTACTAAAAATTGTTGACTGTGGAAGAAAGATTACTGTCTGCAAAACAAATGGGACGTTTTCTGTCCCAGAACACATTTTCATCAGAAAGCATTAACATGGGGAAAGGGAAAGGAAAGTTGTTCCAAAGGCTTTCACAGGAAAATAATTGTGTCAAGTTGGAATCATTCACAGCAGAAACACAGCAAAGAAATTCAAAGTCTTTGTCTTTTTTACAAAAGATGTATACTGCAGAGACTTGTGCAGATTCAGATTTTTCATTTAAGCTTCTGTTTGCAGTCATATTTGTGCAGTCAGAGCTTCATTCAGTCTTCATGCTTCACCATCTTGAACAGTTGAAGTATTTAGTCATAGGAGCTGCCCAGCCAAACACGTACATATAGGCTTATACAGCTACACACTAACAAAGCAACTGAAAACTGATGATTGTATCTTGCTGATTCAGGGCCTGGGTATCCACAAAGGCAAAAGAAGATCCATTTGCAGTGAGGGAAAGGATGGTCACCTTGAGAGGTATCTGGCCAATTTTTGACCAATAATTTAATGGACATTTTCCAAAGAGGGCAATGTGGATTTGCAAATAATTATCTTAAAATTTCTTGATTCTCTTATAAAATGAACACAGACCTTTCAAATGTTTTTTTTTCTGTTTTTCCCCAATATTCACTGAGGAAAAAAAGACCCCTTAAACAAAGAGACTGCTGAAAAGTAATTTTGGATGGAAAAGAAGCTATGTTTTGTTTGTTTGTTTTGGATTTGCAAATGGTATTTAACCTATTACTTGTCAGCCACTAAACTGATGTGACTTTTTCTGACGTGTTAATGTTGTACAGCACCTTTTAGTTAAAGCCTCTTCATTATATTCATTTATTTGTAATATTGTAATAAATTCTATTTTATACAACTTCGGCCTGGAGTATGCTACAGGTTTTTAATTCTTAGCTTGATACAAACCTAAAACAATAGGCTTGAAAAGGTGATGAATAAGTGCTGAGCCAAATTATCTTCACCTACAGATAAATGCATAGCTGATAGTCCTGCGCAATTATTCTGACATTATTATGATAATCATGTGACACAGGATTATGTAAAAGCACAGCTGTTGGATGCTTGTTACCCAGAACTTTTCTGTTTGGGCAACCTGCTTATGACATTATAGCAGGCCTTGAACAGAAAAGTAAAATGAGATCTTCACTGAAACATGCGTCTCCTGATCCCCACACCGACAATTCACAGAAAATTTTCTTACCATTAGTAGACCTGCTTGCCAGAAGCAGATGTCTGTCCATTAACTGCAATAGAACTTCAAAATCAGAATAGAAACTTCCATTCAGAGACGGTCCATCTTCATAACTGTGTCCCACAGGGTTTCATTCTTGCACCTTACTGTTGTCTTTTTTAGCAAACTCCTCTACAACCTTTTCCAGCTACCTCTACCCCTTTATGCAGATGACACAGTCACACACTACCTTATCCACCTTCATCTCTAAGTAGGTCTGTGCCTAATTAAGCAAGGGCTAATCCACCATAATTTACTGCTGAATCTTCCAAAGACTTGAAAACTGTTTAAGCAATTTTAAGATTGATGATCCAGAAAACTCCAACATTGAAGCCACCATGTCCTACAAATATTTTAGCCTCTGGCTTGGATCCGCCTTTTAATTTTCAAACTTGCATAGAAAAAACTCAATCTTAAACTTACTTCTCTTCTGGAAAACATCTCTGCTTTTTTTCCTCCCAAGTTTGATTTATTTGTAAAGTAATCCTACTGCCCCAGTACAGTCTACCCCTTATTGCTGCAACCTCCACTACTCTCCAAACCATTTCTAACCCCACTTGCCGGTTCACAGCATGTAACTTAGAACATACTTCAGTATTTGCAGATATCTAAAAGTGTAGCATTTTACACAGATTGATTGATGAGACTTATGGGTACATGACTGCAGGGTAATTTTGACTGCTGACTTCACGGCATTGTCTTTGCAGATGAAATGCCCATCAAGAGACTTGGAAAAAATAAACCCTTCAAAATAAATAAAAGTTTAGCAAAAAAAAAATGGTGGTGGGGGTGTGTGCTGGTACAGTTTAAAAAACAGTACAAATGTCACTGATATCACCCACACCTCAGAAGAGCACTGCTGTTTTCACTTAATTAATTTGGGACTGGGCCATCTGGCTGTGTAAACCTTGGCTGTAGATGATTGTCAGTGTTGAACTGACACCCTGACCCTGTGTGCAAAAAATGGGAAAAAGGGATTGTGGATGGATGGTTTTGTTTTAAACTTTTAACAATGCTAACTGTGTTTCTTGCTGAGCTTGGGCTGCTACTTAGTCATGAGATACATTTTTTCTTATAAATTGGGCAAAAAATGCAGCTAAACCAATATCTGATATTTTATTGTTGTAAACCAAGTAATATCCAGGCAAGCCTTTACAGTAGTGGTGAACTGTTGCTTGAGAAATAGGTTTTAAGTAGTATTGTCTGAAGGAATTATATCATATTTCTGGTGCAGGCAGGGTCAGCCTTAGGTGAACTGGTTCTCCGCTGGTATGTCCCCATCATAGCTTATCCACACCATCCAGGTAACTTTGTTTCTTCCTTTTCTCATAGATTGTCTTATTCTTCTATTTCTTCTTGCATTCACTTATTCAGCATATCCTAACTAGGCAAGATTAGACTCTAGTAACTTTGGAGAAAATGCTGCATTTAGCCACGGGTCTAGGGTTACTAGACCCCGGAAGCCCTGGAGGTTCTGCATGCTCTGAGGTACATGTAACAGTTTTTTTTAAACAACCTAATAATGGCTTGTAAAAATAAATGTAGTCTTACTCTTTAACCTTGTTTTTTTTTCCTGTGTGTTCAACACACCTCAACTTACCCGGACTGCTGTGCAAAAACTGTGGAGGAAATAACCGCATTAAGTTCTGAGTCTAGGGACTGTTAGACCCCTAGAAGCCATGGGGTTCTGGATGCTCTGAGCTGCATTTTACAGCTCCCTCCTCCATCTTTTGATTCAGTGATGGCCCAAACAGAAATCACGAAAGGGATTTATTCTTACTTTATTTCAGGGAAGGAATTAATTGTATCCAAGGCGGCTTAATGCTCAAAGTTGACAAAATACGAGTTCATAGTAAACTAAAATGACAAATGCTTGCAAGTGTACATGCATCATATTTGTGAGTAGTACCTACCTCTACTCAAAAAAGTCAGTTTTTGTGTATCCTCCTCTGGTGGTGGAATAGGATGAAGGTGAAAATACAAATGGCCACAGGAATGTACTTCATGTTGCTGCTGTCATACCTGTATACTGCATGCCTCCTCACCCTGCCACCAAAAGACAGTCACTGTTTGTGTACGTCTTTGATGTCAGACTCTGATGAAACTGAAAAAATCAGAATGTATTTCATCCTGTTGCTGTCAGATATGTATAAATCCTCTGTTCCCACTTTTGAAGTTTCAGAAAAGTTGAAGCAGTACTGACCACAGTGTCCCCAGACCAACATAAGTTATAGTGACCTGTGCACAATTTGAGTTGTCAGAAGAAAGTTAAAGAAGTAATCACATTGTCCCCTGGCTCCCACACAAGCTGAAGTGATGATCTGAACACACATCTGTGCAGGGCTGGCTTTAAACTAGGTTGGGTTCAGAGCAGATGCTACTACTGAGCCTGTGTCATAATCCACTTATGCAGGCTTGGGGAGTGGGGATCACTAGGTGCCCAGAAGCTCTTAAGGTCTGGATGTTCTGTGATGCATTTTATGCTTTATTTTTTTAAAAGATAACTGTATAAACTGCAATGAGCAAAAAGACTAAGTTACTTTCAACAGACAAAACTCACTTCAACCCAGCAGTTATAATTAATTTATGCACTTCAGATGACGGTGATAAAAAAAAAAAAGATTGCCATGTATTGTATATTACCTCTATTCCACACAAGCAGTAGCTGCACATTAAACCATTACAATCTGCTGTGCACAAATCACATTAATCCTGCAAATGCACAGTAGTATTGTAAAACCACGTAGCTACTGTTTAAACTTAACCAGCAGTAAAAGGATCAGTTACTTTTGACAGGCTGCTCTAAATGCACAATAGTCCTGCAAAACTAAGTCTTGACTGTTTAAAATGAGGAAAGAGCAAGGGGGTCAGTTTTTTTTTTTTTTTAATACAGTTTCCACCTAGCAGTTGTAGCTACTTTTGTGTGTACTTCATATGATTGTGATGCACACACAGTACAAGGCCGTTAATTTTATCAGCTGTATTTCATACAAACAGTAGCTACACATTAAAAATATTCTTAATTGATTTGCAGAAATCACATTAATCCTGCAGTTGTGAACTAGTTGTGGAAATTCAGATAGAGACTTTTTAAACTGGAAAAACTTTCTACAGCTTCCGCCCAACAATTATAGATACTACTGCATGCACTTCATGTGTCTCATTGTAATAAAGATGATGGTTGGTTTCAGTCTTTTTCCTTGAAAACAGTAGCCACACATTAAAGCATTCTAGATTACTTCACATAAATCACTGCAATGTAGTAAAGTCAGAATAATGATCAAAGAGCATCTGAGAGTCATTGTCCCCCCCCCCCAGCACACAGACCAGCATTTTTGCATGCTGATCCAATTCTCTTGTAAAAAAAAAAAATAGAACTTTATTATCTAGCATTTTAGACATAATGTAGTTCACATTGGTTTACCCATTGCTCTCAATTTCTTTGCTAAGTAATCAAGGACAAAGCCAAAAAATAGCAATGTGCAAAGGTCTAAATTCAGGGATATTTTTAAAAATTACTCTAATTTACTTGTGTTAATGGAATAGCAGGTTTTGCATGAGAATACCTTTTTCTGAACAGTAGGAAGTAAGAAACCGTTTGGCATTACTGACTGACAGTAATCCTCAGTGATTTGTATTTATTTTACTTGTTTGTCAGCCAGGGTAGAGCACTGATCTCTGTAGACCTTCTGTAGGCTCAGTTAACAGTACATAATTTTTTTTAAGAGACTGAGCAAATTATATGAAACTAAATCAGGGACATCTGAGAAATACGAGCACCAAAAAAAAAAAATCCTCACGATAGCAGCTTTCTGTTCCTGATGCAGATATTACAGTTTAAATTTATTGATTTGTTACATCCCACCCGTGATCTACCCAATTAGTTTTTTAAGTAGATCGTGGGTGGGACGAAGCAGGAGGCCTACAAATTAAATGGCTGAGCCTACAACTTCTTTCCTAGGGAGCTGCTTTCACATGTGTGATAGCATTTTTTTGCTATTTATTTTTCTGAAAAGTAAAGAAACATGTTTCTTTGCTTTTTAGAAAATGAATAAATAGTAGAAAAGAGCCTCTTCCACAGCTGCAAGAGCAGCACCCCTAGCCAGCCACCTAATTTGCTTGTGTGTAAGGCCAGCACTGAGTGGAATCAGTATGAAGTTGTAAAAATTCTGGATTGTTTCTGTTGATGCTTGTAATCTGAGTGGAACTTGGATGAAATGTTGCCAGATATGGAAAACGGTTGAAGCAGTTGCTGTCAAAGTATTAGCCTACTAACTGAGACTGAAAAACAGTGTATTAAAGGATGGCTGTCCATGCTGTTCATTGCAATGGAGGTATCTTATTTTTTATAGCCAACATACAAGTACTACAATAATAATAGTTTAAATAGACAGAAGAAGATAGTGTTAATAACGAACATTAACAATATTACACTTAGTGAGGAACTTTTTAACCTTTTAAGCAAGGGACTCAAATTTATTCCTTATGGTAAGGGAGATTTAACTAGGACGCCATTAGGCATTAAGTTATTTTTAAGAAAAGTGAATTTAGAAATTATTTTTAAGAGTAGTACAGGTAAAAATAATGATCAGCTTTTAAAATGAAAGACTACATATAATCTCCCTATGCATGCGCAACTTAAGAATTTAGAAAAAATTATGGAGGTGGAAATTAGAAATGCTCAGCGTAATATTAAATATGGGACAAATTTAAACAGGAAAGAAATGATAATATTACAAGAATTAAAATGTGATTTGAATGTTAGAATAATGAAACCAGACAAGGGTGGGGGGATAGTAATAATGGATAATATACAATACGAATGTAAGATGAATCAGATTCTTAGGGATGAAACTAAATATTCTTGTGTTTCTAGAAATGAGGTTGATTTGGCCTATAATAAGATAGAAATTAACCTCATGGACTTGTTACAAGAAGGCACTATTGATAAGAAAATGTTTGATTATTTGAATGTGCAAAAACCTAAGGTCCCTGCAATCTTTAAAATTCCAAAGATACATAAGAATTCTGAAGACCCACCCTTTAGACCTATAGTATCTGCTGATGGTTCTAAAACCTATCCTTTGGCAAAATATGTAGATACTAAGGTAAAACATGTCTGGACAAGTAGAAAAGTTATACTTAAAAATTTGTGGGATTTGTTAAGAGAGATAACCTCAGATTTATATTCTGATGATTTACTTTTTGTCACTATCGACATAGTTGATATGTTTTCATCTATACCGTACCTATCAGGCATGAATATGTTTGAAGAAATTATTTTTGAAGATAGGCAATTATCTCATAAAGAAAAAGTAGCAAGTGTATGTTTAATGGACATGGTTTTAAAAAATAACTTTTTGGTATTTAATGGAGAATTTTTTCAACAAACACAAGGAGTAGCAATGGGAGCAGTTTGTGCCCCCACTTTTGCAAACTTGGTTTTGGCAAGATGGGAGGAGACTTGTATATTGAATTCAAAATTTAAATCCTGCTGGATTTTGTATCGAAGGTTTTTAGACGATATAGTTATTTTTTGGACAGCCAATAGAGAAATGTTTGAAGAATTCATAGGATACATTAGTAAAACGACAAATTTTCTTAAATTTATGCATCAGATGTCATACAACACCCTACAATATTTAGATTTGGAGATTTACAAAAATAATAAATTAGAATCTAGGATTTATAGAAAACCCACTTTTTGTAATTCTTTTCTTCATTTTAAAAGTGCACACCCTTCACATTGTAAAAGAAATATAGTGAAGGGACAATTTGTAAGAGGGTGCCGCATGACCAGTGCTAATAGTGATTTCAAAATCAAATGTGATTTATTGGAGAAAATGTTTGTTGAAATATGTTACCCTAAGGAATTTGTAGTAAATATTAGGAAAGAAGTTGAAAAAGGTAGAGAAAACAAATTTAAAACAATTAAGGATGATAGAATGAATAGTGACAATAGTAATAATGTAATAGGAAAAGACTCAGAGGTTGTTAATTTTTATCAAGCATTGGTTTTGGAATACAATGCAATAAATAATAAGGTTAGAAATGTATTTCAGAAGGAATGGAATATATTTGTTTCCCTTACTGATTTGGTGGGTGTTGGAGGATTATATTTTAAAGTAGTATATAAAAATTCAAGTAGTATAAAGAATATTTTTGAAAATAAAGAAAAGAAGAAAATACATACGGGGGTAAAACAAAATTAGGTGCATACAAGTGTGGACATTGTAATCAGTGTGAATGCATTATGAACACCAAGGAAATTTATCTTGAGTGTAGGAAAAAGTGGATTAGAAGTAAAGGGTATTACAATTGTGATTCAAAGGGGTTAGTATAGTTAGCTGTTTGTCATAAATGTAAATCCTTTTATGTGGGGAAAACAGAAAGAACCCTAAAAAGAAGAATTTATGAACACATTTATGACATGCTGAAGGGTAAGGAGACTAACGCCCTATTTAAACATTCTAAGGAATGTGATGGTTGTAAATTTTATTTCACAGTTCTTCAACAAATTAATAAAGATATAAGGGGTGACCCATGTGAGGAACAAATAGAATACAGAGAATTATGGTGGCAGGTAACCCTAGAATTGGGAAAACACCCAGGGTTAAATGATTTTATTTCTATTATGCCACTTCTAAAATTGAGGGCTACTAATCTCTGAAAGTTGTTTAATGAATGTAATATTCTTAGTTGACTGAAGGTGTCACTGTTTTATTCACAGTGATCTGTTAAAAGAAACTTAAAACCAATTCACATGCTATAAAATTTTTTTAAAAGTTTATTTTATACATACATTTTAAATATATTTTATACAGATTGGTTTTATTTTATATTATACCATGACCCCCCCCCAAAACATGCACGCTGATTGGCCAGTGTGCACATTGTAAATCGAGTTATACTAATGGAAAAAGGTCCGGTCGCCTGGACTTTTTTCCATTAGTATAACTCTACTTTTAAAACACTGTCTCGCTATGTTAAATGGGTTTAACATAGCGAGACGGCTTTAAAATAAGCAACGGAGATCTCAGTTGCTTATTTTAAAGCTGTCTCGCTATGCTAAACCCATTTAACATAGTGCGACAGGTTTTAAAAAAAAGCAATGGAGAAAGCAAGATCTCCGTTGCTTTTTTTTACTGTTTCGCTATGTTAAATGGGTTTAACATAGTGAGACAGTTTTAAAATAAGCAACGGACATCTCCGTTGCTTATTTAAAAACTGTCTCGCTATGTTAAATCCATTTAACATAGCGAAAACAATAAAAAAAAAGCAACGGAGTTCTTGCTTTCTCCGTTGCTTTTGCCCACAGCTCTGATGTACTGTGCAGGCGTGCAGTACATCAGAACTGCTGCGGATGCCAGACATCTGCGGAAGGGCAGTAAACAGGCATTATACTATGCCATTATTTAAGAAAAGTAATAGTTTCTTTTCTTAAATAATGTCATGGTATAATAGCAATAACCCACTTCTGGGTGTGGGTAATGCTGGATTTACCCACGGTTGGCTTTGTTTGGTCCTCGGGCCGCCTCGGGACCAAACCACACCAACCGTGGGTAAATCCAGCATTACCCACACCCAGGCATGGGTTATTGCTATAGTATTTATTGGATTTTAAATGATTTGATGTTCAATTTTATAATGTTTATGAATTATTATATGGAATGGTTAGGAAAGATAGTGTAGTAGTAACATGATGGGAATGTTGAATAATTAAATATTCATGAGGTTGTTTGAATACTCATGTATTCTAATTCAGCATTGGTTCATTCCTTAATTGGTATTTTGAATGTATTGGTTCTTGGTTTGTAGGTTAAATATAAAATAATTGTAATGAGGTTTAAGTCACACATCTGAAGAAGTCTGATTTATATGGACGAAAACGCAAAATTTTATTGTAAAGCGTTTATGGTATTTTAACTGCAGTTTTCTAATAAACTATGAGTGATTCAGCATTCGCTTATTCATTTCTTTTGCCAGTAGCACTTTTGATCGCATTTATTATTTTTTATAGTGATACTGTTGATGACAGTTTTCTTTGTAAACTCATTTCTAGGTGTATTCAAGGTTATATTTTATTCTGAATTTGTGGGAATCTGTATGCATCTAAGTAAATGTGAAAACTTGCAATTGGAACTATAACAGCAGTTTCATTTTGTTAATCAAACTTTTTACAGTTGCAGTCTGTGTATACTGTAAAGGATTGCACTAATGAAACAGAACAACTTAAAAAATAGCAAAATGACATATAAAAGGATGAAAAAAGTTGTGATTCAGGGACATATGAGCAAAAGATAGTGGACACTGTTAAAGCAATTCAGCCACTAAAGTGAAAGAAGAACACTCCGACAGTAAAACAATTATCGAATATGATAAAGATGTTTATTTTGTTGAAAGTCAGGCAAGACAGATCTCTTCAAGTATTGATATCTAGCTTGTGAAGAACAAGCAGAAAAGGAAATGACAAAGATGAAATAAATAGTAGGAAAGAATACATGGAGTAAACCTAGTCTGGTATAAGACCATAACTCATTAAATGGAAGTTTCGTAAACAGATGCATAAATACAAGCTCTGCTGTTTTAAGAGTGCTAGCACCTCAATATTAGGATCAAATCCTACATGAGGTAACCAGCACCAAGATAATAACAGTGATGATTAAGATCTTTATTTGCATTGTTCAACCCCTTTAATTTAGCTGCAGAAATAGGAAAGGAAAAGCATGCTGAAGTCAGTATCGCATAATATAGTAAGAGTTCTCAGAAAAGGTCAAGGAAAAACACATAAAAATCAGTAAGAAAAAGGCCAAGGTTCATTAATGAACAAACTGAAGGTGCTGTGGATTACTTAAGAGTCTAGAAGAGAACAGCATAAAAGCTGAGTGAAGAAATTAACACAGTTTTTATCAGTGTGGAAATAATGTAGAAAGGACTACTTTTCTGAGAAAGTAGTAAAAGTTTCTAATGCAATTTTACAGAAGTTGTAGAAAATAAAATGTAAAGTAAGCTTCTATTATACTAAATTGTGCAACTTCAGTTACCCGAATTAAGTAATCTGTGGACATTATCTAAGCCTCATA
Source organism: Protopterus annectens (assembly GCF_019279795.1). Lineage (NCBI taxonomy): Eukaryota > Metazoa > Chordata > Ceratodontiformes > Protopteridae > Protopterus > Protopterus annectens. The sequence continues at coordinate 619,212,834 of NC_056725.1, forward strand.
GGCTTTTTATTTCATTAACAGCATTTTTATAGTATCTAAACTAATGACAGAAAATTAAGGAAGATGATTACAAATGAAAATGTTACAATTTTCAGAAGGGTGTATCAGATTTATTTTCTTGGACCAGGAGTAACATGAAGCATTCATGTTAAAACCAATTCCGTGAGCTTTTGATGCTGTAAGTTAAGGAATTTAGTATTTCATAAATCACTAAGTGAGAAAAGGTGACTTAGTTTATGGATTTAGGAATAAATGTTGAAGGAAACATTAACTTTTAGTCTGGTAAAAATGACATAGTGTAGTTTAAAAATAAGTGGATACACAAGTGTCTCGAAGTGAATATTTTAACATTTAGAAGTACATTTAGAATTAAATTAGAATATGGGTGATAAGTTTGGGTACTTTCAAGAAAACTGTGCGTTATACATGTGTGTGTGTGTGTGTGTGTGTGTGTGTAGTTATAGAAATAATAGGACAGAAAATGTACAGAGAAGAATTACTAAGCTAGGATATAGAACAACTGTCATTGTAAGAAAGGTAAATTTGTATTTTTGTATAGAAAACTGAGAGGAGATCTTTTGTTTTAACTTGTGTTTGAAATTCATGTTTAAGATCGTGAACTGCATGGAGCGAATTGATAAGGAATTACAGAGGACGAATAGATTATTAAGCCGTCATGACACTTTTAACCTCTTAAGATCAGTTGAGTATGTTAAAATCTTTAAAGCCAGTCTAAATGTTTTCTTCAGGATGATGAAGACATGGAATGTGTATTACAATCTTAAAACAGTTATAAATCATATTATAAATGAAGATTATTGACTGATGCACTATATAATTGGCTTAAGTATTGGTGTCATTCAAAGGGGATCCAATGCCTGTCAGCTTGGGATGATATGCACGACAAGCCACGATGCTTTGCTAGGGACGGCTTGCACCTGTCACCCCTGGGCTTTCGGATATTGGCAAAGGCTCTTGCTACCCCCATAGTGCCTTTTTTAGGCAAGGCTCAAAAGACAAACCCACCTCCATAGGTATCACAAGGGATAAGAAACTAAGAGTAATGCTTCTCAACGCTAGAAGTCTAAACCTCAAGATGCACGCACTCTAAACTCTCCTTAGCATGGAGAACATCGATATCTGTGCAGTAACAGAAACCTGGTTCAGGACTCCCGAGAGCACCCCAGCACTACCAGGTTATACCTCATACCATGCTTTTTAGCCCCAAAACTTGGACCGAACCACAAAAGGAGGGGGAGTATTGATATTCATCAAAGATACCCACACCTCCAGGTTGGTGGCAAAGCACGAAGCATCAGAGACTATCCATGTGCAACTAACAGTGGGTAAAATGGCCTTCCAGTTTATAGCCTGCTACAGACCACCCTCCCAAACCCAGGAACCCCACTCAGCCTTCCGGAGAACACTGGAAAATATGAAGGTCTCTCCGAACACCATTATATTGGGCGACTTCAACTACCCAAACATAGATTGGGAGCATTACTCTAGCTCCAACACCCTCGCCCAAAGGTTCCTAGAATTCATAAACTCAAATGCTATGGAACAACTTGTTACCACTCCCACAAGAGGGGAAAACATACTGGACCTGATCATCACCAACATGGGGACTCTGTGCTCCAGACCAGAAGTGTATCCCTCACTGGTAAGATCAGACCATAAACTGATCTCACTGGATATTCACATCCCGACCCCACCCCCTGCCCAGAAAACCACAGTGAAAAACTTCTCTAAAGCAAATTTCACACTCCTCAAAACCGAGGTGGAATCCTTCAAAGCCCCCGGGCCTGTGGAAAATACGCCCAGACCAAAAATCCTTTATAAATGCATTCTATGAACACCTTCAGGAATGCATGGATCATGCAATCCCAAATAAAACCAAGACCCAATCCTCCAAAGGCAGACGACTGGTCTGGTGGACCCCAGCCATAAACAAACTATACAATAGAAGGAGGAAGCTACTACATGATAGAGCAAAATCCCAAAAAGGGAAGGCATCTCTGATCAGTATTAGCAAAAAACTAAGGGCACTCATAAAATCGTCAAAGGCCAGCTTCGAGAGAAAAATTGCACAGGACACTAAGGATAATCACAAGGCTTTCTTTAGTTATGTTAGAAACCTGGGTGGGAATTCTCAGATATGCTCAGAATTAGTCCATAATGACAAAAAATACACTGATCCCACAGACATTGCCAACATCCTAGCTGACAGGTTCAGCGCAAACTTCTCCCCCCCCACCAAAAGGGCAAATATCTATCCCAGCAGAGTGCTGCTCCCCTGACATCTCAGATGCTCAGGTGGGAGCCGCCCTCTCCAAAGCAAAAAACACAGCATCAATGGGACCAGACGGTGTCCCAGGCTGCGTCCTACATGAACTCCAAGAAGAGCTAAACCCAAACATAAAACTACTGTTCAATCTCAGCCTTACTACAGGATATGTACCCAAAGAGTGGCGTACAGCAACAGTGGTCCCTCTCCACAAAGGTGGTGCCTCAACGGACCCTGGAAACTATCGCCCCATAAGCCTGACTATCTTGGTCTGCAAAGCTATGGAAAGGATCATCATGGACCTCATAAATAAAGATATTGGGGTCCTACAGACACTGGATCCTACACAGTTCAGCTTTGTTAAAGACAGATCCTGCCTCTTAAACCTGGTTGACTTCTTTGAAACAGTCACCAAGGCCATTGACGAAGGGAAGGTGGTCCACACAGCCTATCTGGACCTCGCAAAAGCCATCGATACAATACCCCACTCAGGCATTATAGATAAGCTCACCAGCTTAAATATAAACCCCTATGTCACTAGATGGGTTGCAAACTGGCTCAAGGACAGAACCCACATGGTTAGAATTGCTGGAGCCATGTCAGACTCCAAACCAGTTACAAGTGGCGTCCCACAAGGCTCAGTCCTGGGACATCTCTTGTTTGGTATATATTTCTCGGAGGTACAGACCAACAAGGAAGGACTGTGGCTGACCAAGTTCGCAGATGACTGCAAACTGGGCGCCATAATCGACTCTCCAGCCGACACAAGCATCCTCCAAAAGGGCCTCATAGAAACAGACAACTGGTGCCAGAGCCATGGCCTCAAGCTAAACGCCAAAAAGTGTATAGTCATCCCCTTTGGCAAAAACAAAGTGCCCACAAATTACCACATAGGTGGTAATTCATTAAGTACAAAAGAAGTAATTAGGGACCTGGGGACCCAAGTTGATAGCGGTCTCTCATTTGACAACCACGTGGCCAAAGTGGTTAGAAAAACATTTTATATAGCCCACCTAATCATGAAGGGATTCACATCTAGATTAGGGGAGGTCATTGTGCCTCTTTACTCATCCCTCATCAGGCCCATAATCGAGTACAATGCCCCTTTTGGGATGTACCTTACCAAACACCTGCAGCAACTGGAAAGACCCCAAAAGTACCTCACCAAGAGGATCAAAGGGCTCAAACAGATGCCATATGCTGCCCGGTTAAAGAAACTCCAGCTCTACTCAGTGGCATACCGCCTGCTCAGAGGCATACCGCCTGCTCAGAGGTGACCTGTGCCTGACGTATAAGGCCATGTCCAACCCGGAATTAAGGGACATGCTGCACCTCAAAAAATCCAAATCCCATTGAGCTACACGCTTGAGAGACTTGAACCTCAGCACTGAAATAAATAGGACATGCTGGAGGGACAGATTCATAACCCAGAGGTTCCCTTCACTCTGGAATAAAATCCCAGTCCAGGTTAGGCAGAGTCCCTCATTGACTCTCTTCAAGAGGAATCTTGATGAGTGGATGGGAGATCGTAGGTTTACCCCGGGTATCACTTCTGTGTCACTGTTAGACAGAGGCACAGTATACTAACCTCGAAAAAGGGCATAGCAAAATTAATTTAAAATGGGTGGCGAAAGCCAAACATACTCTGGCTAGGCTTATAAATGCCCTAGGGCAGATAGCCTAGTATGAACCTATGAACCTATAACATCTTCATTGTCCACCTTAATTGTAATGTAATTTCACCTTTAAAGTTCATTTCTCAGAAGCACCTAATCAAATAATAAATACCAGCTTGCCAAATTGAAATTCTGTGGGCAATGAGACACATTTGAAGCATAAAACCCATGTCTGTTTCTCTCTCTTTCTCACACAAAGCATAAATGCACAAAGTTACTTTAGAGCTCAAGTCACAAATGTCACATATTGATATAATTTAAAACTGTCCTTGTCCAGCACAGAGATGGTAATCTGTTAAAAGCAATAAAAAAGGCACTGTCATTACCAGTACTTCATAGATTTCTTAAGTTTTGCACTTTAATACAGCTCTTTTAAATGTCATTCCTTGATAATTAGCCATCTACTAAGATGTAATATGTTTATTATGACTTCAATAAATATTACTGCTGTTTTTTTAATGAAATTTTAGTATTTCTTGCTAGTACTAGACTTCAAGTTAGATTACATTGCCCTTACCAACAGTATATATTTATTTTTTTATTTTCCCTCTGTTTTACTTCATCTACAGTATTTCTCATTTTAAGTTCATAGGTGTGTACTAGGCTAACGTCCACCAGGGCATTTTTAACCTAGTCATGCATGCTAAATTTCTGATAAGTTATGATATCATTGATAAGTGTAAGCAAGGGCTTGGGAGATGAAACATTACAAGCAGGCACCTCAGAAATGAACCATTTACGACTGCCTGTGTCCATTAGAGAGACATAGATGTCAAACTAGAGATTAATTTCCTGTTCCCCATCCAGTTGTCCACGTTACATTTGAATTTGGTTAGGGAGTACCTCTTTCACTTGGATGGGGATCCTGTTTCAAAGAAGGGGTAGTGTCTGAGGTACATACCTGTTACTCCAGCAGGTCCTGCTTATATCACAGGGAAGGTTTAAGTATTAAGAGCAGCTAATTTTTGTGCTGTTTATTTTGAGGATATGCAAGAGGTCCATGAGAGTGGGTTCCGTTGATGCATGTATGCAAAGCATAAATCTCCCGTCAGCAGCCCATAGGAGACAGAATACAGGGATAGAGCTTTGAGGCAGTCTGCATAAGAAGAACATGTTGTTTACACCTTGTATTCTTTTAGTGAGGAACCTCTATAGAGGTTCCAGTTGTTGGATGTGCCTTATTCTCTAGTAGTTTGTGTATATTTAGATTTCCACCCCTAAAGATTAATTCCCCAAGAATCTAGGCAACAGTGGTTCTCCTTTCATTTGGAAATGGCCAGTGGTAATTACCACATCTTCCTCACTTACTGGATTTACTCACACAAGATCTTGGGTATTTGGTACATCCCAAGCCCAAATGGCAATTGACTACCTGGATGATAGGGTTTTAATGCCTTTTAGACACCTGTTGTCAGAATATGCACCAGCTATTAATGGAATTAAGAAACCCTGCTGCTAGAAAAAATAATTTATTAACAAATGGAAGAAGTTTTCTAGTTGGTGCTAATAAAAGAACCAGTAGCCATTCAGAGCTGGTGTTTCTGTGTTTTTACAGTATTTGTGCAAGTTACCATCCTAGGTCTTTAACATAGAAGACAGCCTTGCTTATTTCTCTGAGCCTTGCAAGAAGAGTATCTGAGCTGCAAGCTCTTATGGTGGCACAGTTGCATCTCATTTTCCATAAAGATTGGGTTGCTTTGAGAATGAATCCTTCTTTTTTGCCTAAAGTGGTATCCAGATTTATATTAAATAAATCTATCCATGTCTTTGTGTTCTTTAGAAAAACTAAACATAAGAGAGAGAGAGGATTTTTCATACCTCTGATATCCATATACAAAACAGCTACTACCTTGACAGAAGAAAATCTTTCAAAACTTCTGGTCAGTTCATTTTTGAAGAAAGGACAACCTTGTGTCAAAGCAGATTATTTCCAAATGGTTGTTGTAGGCGGTTATCTTTTGGTATTCCCACCTCAGCAAAATTATTCCAGGCATGGTCAAGGCTCACTCTCAGACCATTAGCTTCATCTTTGGCTTCTTGGAAAGGGTTGTATTCTAGAAGCATTAACTTTGTTCTCTGTGCATACTTTTAAAAAGCACTATAAAATAGATTTCTTCTGCAGGTCTAGGACAGGCTTTGCTAGGACCATTCTCTAGGGACTCCTGGACCCTTCTCCTTCCTCCTCCCAGTTCTTCTAAACTGTGGTAATGTACCCATGTAGCTTTGGCTACTTGAAGAAGTGATCATAATGATGAAGACTGTACAGTTGTCTAAGCCACATCCTCCCTCCATCTCCCTTATTTTATGTTTACAATTTTAACAGGGCATATACTTGTAATTTTTTTCTTTTACTAGCATTGTCCTCTCGGAACTTAGCCTCATTATCTCTGTTGGCATGAAAGCTCCAAATGGCTTGGCGCTCAAACCTGACAGCTCAGCTCAAGATGAGTAACAATTTGGGCACTTAGAACTTGGAAGGTGCCTTGAAGCTTTTCATTTGTCAAGGTGGTAACTGTGTTGTATGTGGATATCCAAGATATGAAGAATCCTCTCTCATATGTTTAGGTTTCCTAAAGAAGACAGGGACATGGAAGATGGCTTTCTGTTATATTCTATGCAGGACACAACCCACATAACTTAGGCTACTGCAGGAGTGATCATTTGAATATCTATTCTTCATTATGTTTACTTATACAACTGTTCTTTAATTTGACCCAGGATATATGGCAGTAGACTACTTCATTTTCCCGTGCAACATTTCTGTTGTGAGATACTGTGTTTGCAACAGTGTACCATTTGAAAGTTTTGAACATAATTTCTGGGTCTGGTACCTTTATAGCCATCTGATGATTGCGTAGTACATTCTTCAGGTTAAGGGTACTGTGGGCAAAGACTGTTGTCAGATCTTTGTTGACAAAGCATAGCATGATTAGTTTATAAGGGTTGTGCTAGTTAAAAAGAAAGAAAAAAAACAGGATTCTGTGCATACTGCCCAAATTATGATCACCATTGAGCATGTCTTCCACTACTTCTATGCATCTGTTTTTGAAAAGTATAAAGCTTCCAAAGACGACTTCAAATAAAAACAATACCCACAAGTTCATTTTATACATGCTGTAAAGGACATCACCAGGATGACTAGTGGAGTAATAGATTTAGGAGACGTTCCTTTAAAGACTTAAGATTTGCAAGATATGTATGTAAAGAACCTATTAACTCTTATTTTGTCTGAGTTTCATTGGACTAATTTCTGTGATGAGGCTTTCAATGGCATGAGTTCGGATTGCAGCTGAGTTTGGGAAGAAGTAGGAAAAAAAAGTTTGAAGTAGAACTCAAACTTGAGTTTTTAATTTGGGAGGTGCCCCCCCCAACGCTTTTTTACCTACCTGCCCCATCCATAGGGCTTTTCTTCCTGCACATTCATTTTAATAAAATTGTCTCTAAGGTTTCTGTACTTTGGTTAAGCGGATTTCCCTTTTGTGATGAATTTAGTTTGAGAACATGTCCTCAAGAGAACCCTCTTCATACTTGTAGAAGAGTATGCTTTCATAGGACTTTGTCCTGAAAATTAGTTTTTTTCTCCCATATGAAATTAATTACAACATAGTTTTAAACTTCTTGCTAGACAGGAATTAAAAGGCAAAAATTATTTAGTAATCCCAGTGGCAGAAGATAAATGCTTTGTTTTCTTTTCAGTAAAAACTGATATATACACTTTGTGTTAAATTTGTTGGGTATGATGACTTTGAACAAAGTGAATTATAGTGTATGCTATATTTCAGTGAGACAGTTTATTATTTTGATTTTTTCCCCCTCTAGAGTGAGCTTAGTCCACCCATGTTGATAGAGCATCCACTGAGATGTCTGGTTTTATCTGCCCAAGTTCATGCAGGGATGTGGAGAAGAAATGGATTTTCTCTAGTCAATCAGGTGAGTTCTAAAGAAAGTTTCACACTGTATTTTGCATGGAGTTCATCACAGAGGCTTTTCTTTTACTATATATATATATGAATGTCCGTCCATCCCATTTGTGCCTGACATACTGTGCTGTATGCCTTGTTTTTTTTTTCCTTTTCACTTCACATGAAAGTAATTGAGACAGGAAGATTTTATACAGAAGTCTGATAAATACTGATCATATTTGTGATAAGCCTCATCTGTATATTGAGGGAAGGAGGAGAAGACAGAGCATTGTAATGTCACTGGCTTAGCAAGTAGTGCACATATTTTGATGCTGAGAACATCAGAAGTATTTAGGCTGAGGGGGCATGGCCAAGATGACTGAGAGCAGCAACTGCTCTGTGACTGAAAAAATTTCTCTGACAAAAAATCAAAATATTAAAATTTGGAGATGCTTAACTAATTTTATTTGGTAATAGTCAGATAAAAGATTTATAGCTTATAGCTTTAACTTCTTCAAAAGCTGTAATTTTTCTGCCAGAATTTCAACTGCTTGGTAAAGAAAGAGAGGATAGACTTCAACGTGAACCACTCAAGAAATGGTACTCAGGATTCTTGTATTAAAATAGACATCAAGTCACTAATATCTAGTATGTAGGATGATTTGTTTGAAAGGGGCAAAATGGATACCAAAATAAAAGTTTCAAAGAAAAGGCCAGAAAGGAGATGGAACATTTAGAAATTCTCATGAAACAACAAAGTGCACACATCAGCAGAATGGAAGAAACTTTAAATAATCATGAAGCGAGAATAACTGAATTCGAGTCTCAGGTTGAATTACTTAAAAAAATATAACTGGCTGATATATAAAGTTGATTTAGAAAATAGACTGAGATGAATTAACATTAGAATTTATGGTTCATAGGTAGGTACTAGGCTATTGGCTCTAGGGCCTATATAAGCCTAGCCAAACGGTACCCTGGCTTTCACCACCCAAGAAAATTATTTTCCTGTGCCCCTGTCGAGCAGAGCCACAGAAGTGATCCCCGGGGTGAATTTCCTGTCTCCCATCCAATCATTAAGATTTTTCTTGAAGAGCGCTAATGAGGAGCTTTGTTTGATATAGATAGGTAGTTTGTTCCAGAGTATGGGAAGTCTCTAGGACAGGAATCTATCCCTCCAGCATGTTCTGTTTATCGTGGTGACAAGGTTTAGGTCACTAGAGCGTGTAGCTCGGATGGATTGGGATTTCTTTAAGTGGAGCATGTCCAACAGCTCTGAGTTTGACTTAACTGTGTATGTTAGGCAGAGATCGCCTCTGAGTAGGCAATATGCGACAGAGTAAAACTGGAGTTTTTTGAGATTGGCTGCGTAGGGCATCTGTTTGAGGCCGGTAATCCTATTTGTTAGGTATTTCTGCGGCCTTTCCAGTTGTTGTAGATATCTTGTGAGGTACATATCAAAAGGGGTGTTGTACTCTCTAATGGGTCTAATGAGTGACGAGTTGAGGGGAACAATGACCTCTTTTTTTTTCCTGGATGAAAAACCTTTTGTGATGGTATGCCACGTAGAAGGATTTCCTGACTACTGTGGTGATGTGATTATCAAAGGCAAGACTACTGTCCACCTGTGTCCCAAGGTCTCATCACACTTTCGGTGTTATTTAGACTACTGCCTATGTGGTAGTTCATGGGTACAGAGTTTTTGCCAAAAGGGATGACAAGGCACTATTTGGCATTGAGCTTGAGGCCATGGCTTTGACACCAGGCATCTGTCTCAGTGAGGCCCCTTTGTAGGATGTCCACTTCCCTAGGAGTTTTGTTTATGGCTCCTAGTTTGCAGTCATCTGCAAACTTAGTTAGCCAAAGACCTTCTGTGTTAGCCTGTACTTCAGTGAAGTAGATACCAAGCAGGAGAGGACCCAGGACTGAACCCTGTGGTACTCCACTTGTCACTGGTCTGAAGTCGGATTTGGAGTCTGCTACTTTCACAGTGTGGGTTCTGTCAGTGAGCCAGTTGGCAACCCATCTTGTGACATAGGGATTTATATGTAGTTTAGTGAGTTTATCTATAATTCCAGAGTGGGGGATTGTATCGAAAGCCTTGGCAAGATCTAGATAGACTGTGTGAACCACCTTATCCTCATCTACGGCTTTGGTGACAACTTCAAAGAAGTCATGATCTGCCTTTTACAAACCCAAACTGGGTAGGGCGAGAGTTTGTAGATTACCAGTGTCATTGTTTATAAGTTCCATAGCCTTGCAGACCAGGCTCGTCAGGCTAATGGGGCAGTAGTCCCCGGGGTCCGTGGTGGCTCCCCCTTTGTGGAGTAGGATAACTGTTGTGCGCCATTCAGTGGGCACAAAGCCTGAGGTGAGGCTATGATTGAACATGGTACTTGGGTGGGGTGCTAGTTCGTTCTGTAGTTTGTTTAGAATACAGCCTGGGATGTTGTCAGGTCCCATGGATGCTGTGTTCTTGGCTTTGGAGAGTGTGTTTTTTACCTGTGCAGCCTTGATTACAGGAACTTTGCATTCTTCTGGTGTAGCGATGGGGGGCCCTTTAGGGAATGAGAGGGGGGTAAAGTTAGCACTGAACCTATCTGCCTGGATGATGGCAATATCAGTTGGTTCTGTATATTTGGAGCCATTATGCTGTAACTCGGAGCATATCTGAGTGTTGCCATTGAGATTCTTGATATAGCTATAGAATGCTTTGTGGTTGTCTTTATAATCAGTGGCAGTTTTGTTTTCGTAACGAGCTTTGGAGGATTTTATCAGGGATCTCATCTTCTTACTGAGGCTAACCAGGGAGTTCCTCCAATCATGGTATTTTACTTTTTTTTTTTTTTTGCAACAGTTTCTTTCTTCTATTGTTGAGTTTGTTTATGGCAGGGGACCACCAGATTGGCTTCCTTTATTTGGAGGATAGCATCTTGGTTCTGTTAGGGATTGTGCACGATCCATGCACTTGTGTAAGTGCTTATAAAGTGGATTCAGCAGTCACACCTCTATTGTACATCAGCATGGGTGTCGTGAAGTTTGCCACTTCTGTCTTAAGAAGCGTGAAGTGGCTTTGGAGACATTTTTTAAGGTGGTTTCCCTAATGGGGGGTGGGGGTGGGATGTGGATGTTTAGGGTGATTAGTTTATGGTCAGATCTGATCGAGGAATTGATCTCTGGTGTGGAACATGTTGGTAATGACCAGGTGTAGGATATTGCTTTCCCTGTTGGGGGTGTGGATGAGTTGATCCTAGGCATTGGAATTTATGAATTCCAGAAAATATTGCATTGAGCACAAGAGTTGGTACATGAGTAGTTTTCCCAGTTAATGGTGGGGTAGTTGAAATCGCCCATTATTAGGGTGTTAGGTTGTACCCTAATATTTTCCAGTGCATCAAGAAATGAGGAGTGGGAATCTTGGGGCATGGTGAGGAATCTGTAGCAAGCTACAGTTTGGATTGCGGTCTTGCCCAGAGTTAGTTGCACTTGGATAATCTCAGAAGCATTATGCTGAGCAACTAGCCTGGAGGTGTGGATATCCTTAATGAATATGGACACTCCTCATCCTTTAGTGTTTCGGTCCAGGTTAGACCTGAAAAGTATGAGGAAGACGATATAAAAAAACTTCCTAACAACCTGGCTGTATAAAACATTAGATCTAGCTGAAACCTTATCTTTTGTAATTGAAAGGGCACATAGATACCTGATATTACCATGCATTAAAAATAACATGGTCCAGCCCACCTGTTAAAATAGTTGAACATGTGGTCAGATTTGACAGTGATTATTCCAGTAAAATAATAAGTAAAAAAAAAATCCTGCTTACCATTGATCAAGGAACATGAACAATATTAAAGCCACTTTTGGTGTTTTCTGCAAAGATCAAAGTGTATCTTTCTGAAGGAACTAAAATATTTGACACACTGGAGGAGGCATCCACTTTTGTCAACAGAAATAAAATCTTTAATACTGAAGAAATGGATTGGAGCAGTATATTTCTCAAGAGATATAGTGAACTGATTTCCTGGAAAACTACTACTAAAATTAAAAAAAAATGCTTAAAAACAAAGTGACTTTAATTCTCTGATTGCAGGACTTTTATTTTATGAAACAGTAGCTTTACTCTTTAAGTAAAAAGTTTGTGTGAGAATTTAAGCTTTAAAACATTTGCATGTATGTATTTATATTTTAAGTTAAAACATTTTTTCATGATAAAGAATATAAATGTTTAGATGTTAAGTTGTCAAACTCGCCTTCATTCTTGCTGGATGGGTTCGGAGCCGATCCTCGGCTCCGACTCGGCACTTGCTAAGCTCGAGAGCTAATTTTACCAGCTCGAGGCAACCCTATATCCCATGATGCAAGGCGTGACTACCCAGATCTCGTTTGCCGCTTCGCGAAGAGGTCTTCTTTTACCAGCTCAGGTAGTGTTTTTGTGATGTAACTTTATACAGTTAAAAATCTTCCCTTTTTCCAGCCTTTTTTTTTTCTCAGTATTAGAGTTAGTCTTTCTATAGCTATCTCCTTAACCCTATACTCCCTCAACCTAATAGGTTTAGTTATTTTCCCCTTCAGGCCTTAAGCCTCCCTTTCCTTAATTCCTTTCAGGGTATTTCAGTGTTGTACTTATACTTAGTTCCCCCCCTTCTTCTTAAGTTAACTGTGTGGGTGAACTTTGTGCATGTGTGTTGTGCACTGGGCATAATTATGTCCAAAGAATCGAAGGTCTCAGGCTTCAAGAAGTGTGACTCGTGCTGTCAGAAGATGTCTCTGACAGACGGCCACACTTCTTGCGTGTACTGCCTGGGACCTCTACACCTGCAGGACTCCTGTGCCATTTGTCATTCTTTTAGCCACAGAGTCCTGCAGGAACGTAGGAATAAATTAATCCTATGAGGCTTATTGAAACCGGAGAGCTCCCCGACCAAGACCGGGTCGGGGAAGCCCTCTAAGCCACCTAAACCCCAGGTTTTGAGTTCGAAGCCTTCGGCTGTGGCTCCGACTCCTTCGGAGTCTAGGTTGGCTCCGGCCGGAGCCGATCTTTCTCTCTTAGAGGCGGTGGTATCGGTGCCGGCCGGCTCCGATACACCTGCATCGAAGTCGATGTTGGCTCCGGCTGGAGCCGACATTTCCATGTCCCAGACTGGAGCCGATAAGTTATCGGCTCCGACTGGAACCGAGGGGTCTTCGGGTCCGATGGCTCCGACTAGGAAGAGATCTCGGTCTCCTTCCCTGGAGTCGATTCGCTCGGCTCCGGGATCTCTGCATTCGGAGCGGAGCCATCGGAGCCGATCTTCTAGGTCTTCCAGGCTCTCTGACCATGACTTGGAGAGAGTGGTAAGCAGATTGCTGAAATCACAGAGTTCGGAGCCGGAGCTTCTCGAAACCTTGACTGTTGGTGCGTTGGAGCCGATGCCACCCCTTTCGGCTCCTTCGTCTTTGTTTTCCTCCATGACACCTTCCATGGAGGGATCTGTTCGTCGTGACTCCCGCGTCTGCTCCGAGGGGGCGAGTGGCATCGGACCCTTGTCCGGCCCCGTTCTCCTTCTCGGAGCTTCGGCGTTGGTGAGTTCGGCACCGACATCGGCCTCGAGCCTTCTCTTTTGGCGGGGCCGGGAGTTCCTGTTTCTTCGGAGCAGGAGCTCTCTGGCCTCCCTGGAAGGGGAGCCTTTGAGGTGATGAGGAGTGTTCTAGCCCCTCAGCTGAGTCAACAGTTGGTTCCATTAGCTCCCCCCTCCTTGGTGCCTGCTGATATCTCTTCCCACTCTCTTGCTCCCGGACCCAGAGATCCATCGCCCCAGGTTTCCCCACTGGGAAGAACTTCTTCTTCTGAGGTTTCTCCTGATACTTCGGGGGAACCCCCGCGTAAGAGGACGTGCAAGAGAAAGCACATAGACTCCCCTGAGTCTACAACACCTGATACTGACTTAGATGAGTCGGAGGGATCCACAAGGTCCACCTCTGAGGATGTCTCCTTTTCAGACCTCTTGGAACTCCTTAAACAGAGGGGGAACTGGCCTTCCATTAACCCCTCCGAGGATGAGTCAGTATACCTGGAGGCTTTTGGATCTCGACCTTCCACCTCCTGGGTGTCTCCACCTTTCGAAAGGCGTGGGCGGCCCCGGATTCTGTGGAACCAGTCCCTAGGAGGCCATCTAAATTTATCACAGCCCCGGTAGACAAGCAGTTTCTCACCAAGGGTGTCCCTGTTGATGCCATGGTGGTGGCAGCTGCCACCAAGAAGGAACTTGCCGATCCTTCTGTACCTGTCCATCCTCCTAACAAGGAGTCTAGGACCATGGATAGGTACGGTAAGTGGATTTTTTCCTCGGCGACCTTCACTATGCGCTCGCTGAATTATCTCTGTCACTTTACCCGGCTTCAGAGAGATATTCTCAAGGAACTAGGTGAGGTAGTACAGGATCCGTCAGCTGCCGGGGCTCAAGAAAAAATTACCTCGCAGCTGGGAATCCTAAATTCCTTAAACTCCTCCATGCGGCTCATTTCTTATGCGGCCGATGGAGCGAGTAGAGACGCAGGCACAGGAGTGGCCCTTAGGCGTCAGTCCTGGATGCGGCTTTGCAACTTCGCAGATCCCTTTAAGGCGTCCTTCACAAATACTCCCTTCGACGGTTCGGCTTTGTTTGGACCTCAGGTGAAGGAAACATTGACCAGATGCGAGCAGGACGGCAAGACTCTTTCTGCCGTAGGAGTCCGTTTCTCCACCCCTTCAAGACCTTATCCTAAAGGTCAGAAGGAAGGGAAGATGTGGTTCCGTAAATCTCATGGAGTCATTCCGGATGCACATGGTCAGTTTACCCCCAGAGGCGGAGGGGGTAATAACAATAGACGCCGCCCTAGGGGCAGAGGGAGTCCGCAGAATCAGGGTAGCAGAGAGCCTCTCCCTGACAAACCCATCCAGCATCCCTGAGGTGTTGCCCGACTGTCCACCCTTGGAGGCAGTCGGGGGAAGATTGTCGCTGTACCCAACAGCCTGTATTTCCCTTTCTCAAGACATTTGGGTACAGTCGATCATATCCGAGGGTTACAAGATTCCCTTCGAAAACTATCCTGTTCCTCAGAAGGTATCCCTCCCAGATGTTGCACCCGGTCTAAGGGAGTTCTCAAAGCTGGAGGTATCAAAACTTCTAGCAAAAAGAGCCATCCAGCCAGTTCCAGCAGACCAAATAGGATCCGGGATCTACACAAGATTCTTTTTGGTCCCCAAAAAAACAGGAGATTGGAGACCAATTCTAGACCTCAGCAGACTAAACAAGTTTGTCAAGAAGGCAAGATTCCGGATGGTCACGCTTCAGTCCATTTTACTCTTTTTGGGCAAGGACAACTGGATGTGCTCGGTAGACCTTTAGGATGCGTACTATCACATAAAAATTCACAGGCGCTCCAGAAGGTTTCTCCGCTTTCGGCTGGGGACCAGTCATTTTCAATTCAGAGCCCTGCCCTTTGGTCTCACTACAGCCCCCAGAGTGTTCACCAAATGCATGGCAGCGGTCGCGGCTCACCTGAGACGTCAAGGATTCCAGGTGTTTCCGTATCTAGACTGGCTCCTCACGGCCACCACCAGGCATCAACTTCTCCAGGCCAGGGCCTACACTCTTCATATGTGCAGCCAGTTAGGAATTTCCATAAACTTCGAAAAGTCCTCCTTGTTACCTTGCCAGTCTATTACCTTTATAGGCGCAGAACTAGACACTGTTGGGATGTCAGCAAGACTCACAGATCAAAGACTTCTGGACATCCAAAAATATGTTCAGATCATCCTACTCAGCCAAAAGATCAGGGCCAGGTTTGTCTTGAAGGTGCTAGGACTTATGGCGGCTGCCATCGTACTTCTTCCTTTGGCTTGCTTCCATATGCGGCTACTGCAATGGATGTTGTTCACCCAGTGGTCCTTCCAGCAGCTTCCCATGCGCCACGAGATCATCGTGACACAATCTTGCAAGAGTCACCTGACCTGGTGAATTTCTTCCCCTGAATTCCTCCAGGGCAGACCATTTGTTCCCCCGGCCCCGGTTGCCACAGTCACATCGGATGCCTCCCTGATCGGGTGGGGGGGGCATTATCAGGGCAGGATGGTCCATGGCACTTGGCAACCCTTCGAATACCATCTGCACATAAATGTCCTAGAGATGAGAGCAGTGCTTTTAACGTTGCAAGCCCTCAATGACTTTCTTCCTTTAGGAACTATTGCAGTTCAGACGGACAACATGTCTGTAGTATGGTACATCAACAAACAGGGTGGGACCAAGTCCTAGCCACTGTGTCGAGAAGCTCTCAGACTTTGGCAGTGGGCAGTCTCCTCTCATCGGTTTCTGATAGCAACGCACATCCCCGGGAAATCCAACTTCATTGCGGACAGATTGAGCAAAGCTATTCTCATGCCTCATGAGTGGTCTCTCAAACAATCAGTAGTGGAGGAGATTTTTCAGAAGTGTGGCTTCCCTTGCTGTGACCTTTTTGCTACACCCCAAAACAGCAAATGCCCAGACTTCTTCTCCCTCTTTCCACTCCCAGGCCAACCCCCCAGAGATGCTCTAACCCAGGTTTGGCCCCGGGGACTTCTTTATTGTTTTCCTCCATTCCCCTTGATACCTCAAGTCATTCAGAAAGCTACCATTTTAAGAGCCAAGTTGATTCTCATTGCCCCTTACTGGCCTCGACAAATTTGGTTCCTGTTCCTTCATCGCCATCTATTGGTACAGCCTTGGTGTCTGGACCCAGTTCCAGATCTTTTGACCCACCAGTCGGGTCATCTGCACCAGGCCATTCGCTCTCTCAACCTCACCGCTTGGTTGCTCCACTTCCTTCATTAGCCAGGCTTCCTATGATATCTAATCCTGTACGGGATGTCATAGTAGCTTCTCTAAAGTCCTCTACCAGAAAGATTTATGCTAGTAAGTGGCAGCGTTTTTCCTTCTGGGCAAAGTCCAGGGACATAGACCCCTTTACTGCCCCAGTTCAGTCAGTTTTGGACTTCTTAACTGAGATTTTTCATTCGGGTTCTTCTTCGACAGTCAAAGTCCAGCTGGCAGCAATCTCAAATTTTTATGTTGGCTTAGCGGACCAGAACATAATGTCTCACAAGCTTTGTAAAGCCTTTCTCAGGGGTATCTTTCTACTAAAGCCCCAAATTCTTCCCCCCTTTGAACCGGCTGCTACATGCTCTTTAAAATTTCTCTCTTGGAAGACAATTTTTCTGGTGGCTATTACTTCAGCTAGGAGAGTGTCTGAACTTCATGCTCTCTGTGTTCGACCTCCCTACTTGGTTTTCCACAAGGATAGAGTATCTCTAAGAACAAATCCATCCTTTTTGCCCAAGGTGGCTTCCCAGACGAATCTTAACCAGTCTATTGATCTTCCAGTATTTTTCCCGAATTATTCGGACAGAGCGGAACAGAAACTGCATTATTTGGATGTTCATCACCAGCTCAGATACTACTTGGATAGAACTAAACAATTCAGAAAATCTGATCAGCTTTTTCTTTCTTATGCAGAAAACAGAAAAGGCCTCCCGGTCTCCGAGGTGACCTTATCGAAATGGCTCTCTTCCACTATTTCCCATGTTTATCTCCTTAGGGGCAAAGAATTGCCCTCTAAACCTAAGGCACATTCTACTAGAGGCCTAGCCACATCTACAGCCTTTCAGGCTAGGCTACCTATTGACACCATTTGTGCAGCAGCCACTTGGGCCACGCTTCATACCTTTGTGTCTCATTACAAATTGGACTTGGCCTCCAGAGACAGAGCTAGGTTTGGTTCCACAGTTCTCAAGAGTCTGTTCCATTGAGCCACCCAGGATAGAGGTGCTAGGGACGCGGTCCCATCCAGCAAGAATGAAGGCGAGTTGGACAACTTAACATTAAGAAGTTATGTACCTACCATAACGTTCCATGTTAGTTGTCTTCTCTCGCCTTCTTTCTTGCGTCCCTCCCTCCTTTTTCCCTAGCCTGGACAGACCTTGAAGTTGTACTCTTCTCTGGGGACGAGTTTATTCTTCCTATGGACACCAGTTGTGAGTGGTCACTAGTTTTACTAGTTCCCCTGTGTTGTGTTTACACATTTGGTTACTTTCTTCTCCTTCTGTTGGAAGAAGATAATGGGCATATTTCTATAGCTACCAAACGAGATCTGGGTAGTCACGCCTTGCATCATGGGATATAGGGTTGCCTCGAGCTGGTAAAATTAGCTCTCGAGCTTAGCAAGTGCTGAGTCGGAGCCGAGGATCGGCTCCGAACCCATTGAGCAAGAAAGAAGGCGAGAGAAGACAACTAACATGGAACGTTATGGTAGGTTCATAACTTCTTATTTTAGTATATTTACATTGAAAGACAATATTTTATTTAACTAAACTTATAAATGCATTTCTAAATGATAAATACTTATAAGAGAATGTCATTAAATTATAAGCAATAGAATTTTAACTTTTAGACTATATAATTTAAGAATTTTATTTTATTTGTGTAACTTTGCGTAGTATGTGCATTGCTGGGTTAACTGAATGTCAGGTACAAGTAATATGCTAATTAGAAGTAATAAAGTGCTGGTGATTTTGTTTTCTTTGTTCTTGTGTAACATTCCTTTCACATGTCATTTTTGAAGCAATTAACACTTAAATAAAAACCTTGAGAAGGAAGAATGTTCCAGTTGTGCGTGAGTGTTTGATTCTTGCTCGCCTCACTTCACACGTGCCTCTCGAGCTGTTTTTAAGAAAATTTAGGTCAACGTTCATCACTGATGTCTGTGAAAACAAAGTAACATGTTCTCTCTTTAAGTATATATATATATATATATATATATATATATATATATACATGTGTATAGTCAACTCAAAATAACATCTTTTTTTCTTTTCTTTGAAGTGAAGAATTGGCACAACAAAAGCTATAGTAATGTTTTATATTGCCCTGTTATATTTTGCTGAATGTTAATAGCTTATGCTGTAGTGTTAACAACTTTAACTGTACATATTAATGGAAAGAAGTATAGTTAGATGTTTGTTACTGATCAGAACAGTTTAAAAGAATTAAGAAGAATGAGAAGCTTACAGAGGAGATTAGCAGTTACTCTATTTTTGTGAGCTGCCATTTTCACATGCTGTAATCCAGTTCTGTCAGGATGTGAAGCTTAGATCAGAACAGCAGTTTACAATGGCTAAAAACTCAAATTCAAATTAAACAAGTGGAATTTGTTTATATATAGTTAAGATTGTGTGTAAGAAGAATAAACATCTTACAAATATGCAAATGCACAAGGAGTGAAATATGTCTACTATGTAAGACTAATAAAACAGCAGTATCAGTAAGTTAACAAATACATGTACTATAATTTTTAATAGAGAGCTGATGATTTAAATAGCTCTTTGATAGAAGATTTTAGAAATAAAAGATCTGTTTTCAGTTTTCTTTCGTTCCTCAACAAGTGCGTTCGACTTTGACTCGGACACTTTTACAGCTTGTGCATACTGAAAACTCTGTAGCTCCTCCCTTACCTATAATGCCCTACTCCCCCTCCATATCTCTGATCTTGTTTGCTACCTTAATGTATGGACATGGTCACTGTTAGCTCTTGAGATTTAGTGTTAATTTGTGAGTAAAAGTAGATTTTATATACACAGACACACACACACACATATAGCCTTTCTTGTTGTATTCTATAATATTCCTATCTTATCTTTTCTACACTTTTTAGTGTAAGTTAATATTACCATTGTTGGCATTTTCCCTTTCTCATTGTATATCTTTGTGGTAGCTTCTTCAGTTGCCATTCTTGGTAACTTTTCACTTTCTCTCTTTCTCTTTAAAAAAAATCTTATTAGTGGGAATTTTTTCTCTGGAATGGCCTAAAAGCCATCAGGGTTTAAGAAATGTAAGGCCTGTTGCCTCCTTATTCCTCTATCAGACATACATGATTTGTGTGTGTATTGTCTAGACCAGGCCCATTTGGATGCGTCTTGTGAAATATGGTAAGGTCTTTAAATCCTCATGACCTTGTGGATTGTAAAAATAAACTTATCTTATTAACTCTTTACAGCTGAGTGCACCTCCAGGTGTTTTTGCAGTTACCACCTACTGCACCTCTTGGCGTCAAATATAGCTTGTTCATGTTTGCATTAATAATTCCAAAACCATGATACATACAGGGTGTCAGAATATTTTATCTTGAAGTACACATGATGGCAAACACAGTTGTATTGATATCTGACCTCTGTCAATAAGTATTTGTTAGAACTGTAAGGTGATGACTTCATTTTTAAAGGCTCAAGCTACACCCATTGGGAGTTAAAGGTACACAGTCAAAAGAGCTGTACTAGAGGGAATGAGTTAAAAGGATTTCTTCCTACAACTTTTTCTGAGAAAATATCTGGGGCTTATTCCCTCAAGAAAGAGAGACCAAGAAGCATCCTTTGGACCCTTCCGGATCTTCTGTTCTGAGCTTGGCTCATACTGCTGAACTACCTATTAATGTATCTAAACAATTGGATCCAATGGCAAAACCTTCAGATCCAGCAGCTTCTGATGCCATATCTCTGTTGGATTCGCCACACTCAAATCTAAAGAAGCTTCCTTGGACTGGATATGCTTCGTCTCTGAATCCAGAACCCCTTCCTCCTTTCTTAGAGAGATGTCATTATTTCAGGACCTCTTCATTTGCGTCCTCATCTCTTTTGTCCAGCATGTCTGACTGAAGCAGATGTGGATAGAATGATGAAATTTCTCGGCACAAATTCAGATGGAAGTTCTCATGGCTGTTACCCCTTTGGGTCTGGAGGTTTGTGCAAGTACTACTCCACCTATTTTAGCTCCTTCTCCAATCTGGTCTTTGGTTTTGGAGCACTTGGATCGGAGAATCCTGGAGCCGTCTGTGTCAGATCCAAAGATCGTTGTATATACAACTCCGATACCATCTCTGAGTGGACCGGCTTGGAGTGTGTTGCAGCCAAATGACACCCAGAGCTATAATGTCATTGTCGGATCCAAGTTGTTGGCGTCAACTCCAGACTTGTTGGACCCATTTCTGCCCCTTGGAACCTCTGCATTGGACAGCTTCTCCCTGCCTCGGGTAGACTTTCTTCAGGTCAAAAAGAGCTGATGGTCCAGAAGCATGTCTTCTTGGCTTATTCAGCCTCTTCTGTCCATGGCATTCTGCTTTTGAGATAGTGGAGAGAGGAGTCTGTGCTCCTAAAGGAATGATGATCCCCCCCACCCAAGATCCTTCTGTCCAAACCCATCTCTCTTTGTGCCTTAAGCCTCAGCATATTCTACTCCACAAGGACAGCTAGCCCAAACTCTCCCGGCTACCTGGCAGGTTGTACTTGTATCTTCTGATACTTCCCCAGAACATCCTGCTGAAGAAGTCTCTAAGAAGAGAAAGTCCAAAAGGAGGCACTGAGACTTTCCTCGAGAGTCAGTCATTGAAGATACTGATACTGATGAGGGGCAAAGGGTCCCCAAGATCACCACCTGATGATGTCTTCTTTGGAGACATTCTAGAGATCTTCAAATAAAAAAGTGGCTGGTCCACTGATAACCCTTCTCAAGAAGAATTGGTATTCCTGGAAGCCTTTAGGGCTGGCCCATTTATCTATTGGTTGACTCCACCTGCCAATGATCTCATTGTTTTGATCTCTCAGCAGGCATGGAAGGAACCTGATTCTATTGAGCCGATCCCTAAGAGACCAGACAGGATCCTGCCACCATCCAAAAGTAAGGAATTTTGGACTAAAGGATTACCAGTAGATGCCATGGGTGCAGCAGCGGCCACAAAAAAGGAACTTGAAGAATAGAATTCCTCTGTTCCTTCCCCCTAACAGGGAGTCTAGGGCGCTGGTTAGATTTGGGAAGCATATATGCTTCAGCAACTTTTGCACTTAGATTGCTAAATTTTTTGCTTAGATTCCTAAATTATTTGGCACACTTCACCAGACTTCAGAGGGATTTGATTAAAGAACTTTCCAAGTCCCTCTCCGGGATCATTACTTCTGAGGTAGAAACCTCTATTGCCTCACAGTTTGCTACCATATGGTACGTTTCAAATTCATTCATGAGGCTCATTTCACATGCAGCTGAAGGTACATCAGAGGTGGCAGATTCAAGCATTTCCATTAGGATATATTCTTGGATGCACCTGTGTGATTTTGCAAAGCCCTTCAAGTCCTCCTTCATCAGTGCTCCCTTTGACTGAAGTTCTTTGTTTGGCCCCAAGGTTAGGCACACTCTTCAGGTGTAAGCAGGATGATAATACCCTGTCTGCAGTGGGAAAACGTTTTTTTGACTCCTGAGAGAACCTTCTCTGGTAATCAGCAAAGTGGCAAAAACTGTGGTTCAGTAAGTCCCACGGCCCGTCCCATGATCCACATGGAAATAGTTCTTCCAGTGCCAGAAGGGGGAACTCTAAAGGAAGACACCACCCACACAGCAGAAGCCCACAGAATCAAGGATCTAGGGACACATTCTCTGACAGATCCTACCAGCACTCCTGAAAGGTGGTTCGATTGGCTACCTCTGGAGGCAATCAGGGGCCATCTGTATTTGGACCAGAGAGCCTGGCTAGAGATTACAAAAGATACATGAGTGCAGAGGATTATTTCCAGAGATTATATAATATTGTTTTCCCTTCTGCCTTTAACAGTAAACAACATTCCTGATGTTCCACTTAGTCAGAGGAAAGCAGCAGCACAAGAAATAAAAAAAGCTTTTAGAAATAAGTCATCCAGGAGGTCCCTCCAGACCAGAAAGAATCCAGAAACTACTCTGAAGATTCTTTTTAGTGCCAAAGAAAACAGGGGACTGGAGACCAATTTTGAATTTCAGCATTCTAGCAGTTCCCAAAGTTCCTGATGATCTTGGTTCAGTCCATTTTGCTTTTCCTGCACTAGGATGACTGGATGTGCTCAACAGATCTTCAGGATGCATACTATGACATAAAAGTGAACAGAAGATACCTACACTTCCAACTGGGAGCCAGTCATTACCAGTTCAGAGCTCTGCCCTTTGGCCTCACCACAGCCCCCATGGTGTTTACCAATTGCATGGTAGTAGTAGCATCCCACATGAGACTGCAGGGATTCCAGATGTTTCCTTACTTGGACTGGCTCAGAACTGCTCCGACCAAGCAGCTACTGAAGAAAGCATGAGGTTGTGTACTCCAACTGTGCTGTCAGCTGGATGTTACCGTCAGTGGCAAGAACTTCCAACTAGAACCATCTGAAGTATTAGAGCTCTTAGGAGCTTTGTTCAGTATGTTATCAGTGACAGCCTCCCTTCCCTTACCAAGACTACAGACTGATTTCATGTCAAAAAGATAATCCAAAATTCTTCTCTATCAGCTCAATTGATTCTTCAAGCTTTATGGTCGCTGTCTGCTGTGATATTTTTGCTACCATTAACAAGATAGTAAGATACCATATGAGAATTTTTCAGTGGACCCTTGTGACTCTGTGGTCTATTCTGAACCAGCCTTTGTCCACCCATATCGGAATATCTCAAGCATGCAAAAATTCTCTTTTGGTGTATTCACTCAGATCAGATTTTACAAGGCAGCCCCTTTATCCTTACTCATCCCAAGGTCATAGTGACTATGGATACTTCCCAAATTGGATTGGAGGGGTCACGTCTTGGGGAAAGGGAGTCCAAGGCACATAGTCTCCCAAAGAGGCCAGCACATATGTCAATGTCCTAAGAATGAGAGCAGTTTTCCCAGTATTGCAGGCCTTCCAAGACTCTTCCTTCAGGGACTATTGCGATTCAGACGAACAATATGTCAGTGGTCTAGTAACATCAACAAACAAGGAGGAACCAGATCATACCTCTTGTGTCAAGAGGCTGAGTGTGTGTGGCAATGGGTGATCTCATCTACTCAATTTATGATAGCAATGGGCATTTCAGAGAAATCCAACATGAGCAGACAAGTTGAGCAGGTCCAATTTATTGCCTTACTAGTGGTGTCTTAACATGAGAGTTGCGGAAAGGATATCAACCATTGGGGCCAAACTTGCTACAACCTCTTTGTATCTTCTCTCAACAACAAGTGCAGCAGACTCTTTGCCCTGATCCCTCCATCGGGGGGAATTGGTGAGAAATGCTGTCCTCCATGACTGGTCTTCTCCCAGTCTCCTGTATGTTTAGCCCCCCCTAACCCTCTAATCTCCATGTTTCTCATATTGAAGAGTACATTTATTCTCATTTTTTGGCCTTGTTAGATTTGGTTCCCCTTTCTTTGGCCTCATCAGGTTCACACTTCATGGATTCTGGATCTAATTCCAGACCTCCTGTCTCACCCGACAGACATGATTCACCTGGACATTTTAGGTCTAAAGTTGACCACATGGTTTCTCCGCTTCCATTGATAGACAGCTCAGGCTCTTCTACCCTTTCCTTCACATTCTTGTATCTTCCCTTAAAGCTTCCACTGACAAGATTTATATCAGTAAATGGAAAAAAATTGTGTTTTGGTGCAACAAAAAGACACTGACACTTTTTCTGCACCAGTACCTAAAGTTCTAATGTTTTTGGTTACAAGGTTTTATTGAAGGGGCTAGCTCCTTGACTATTAAAGTATAACTAGCTGCCATTCCTAATTTTCATATAGGAGTGAACAATTAATTCCACCTTAGCTTCAAAACTCTGTAAGGCCTTTATAAGGAGAACCTTTCTTCCCAGACCTCCTTTTAAAGATCCAACTCCACCATGTGATTTGAGTTTAGTTTTACAAGCTTTGACTCTGTATCCATTTAAGCCATCAGCAAAGTGTGAACTGAAATTTTTAAGTTGGAAAGCTATCTTTTTAGTAGCCATAGCCTCTGCTAGAATAGTGTCAGAACTTCAAGCCTCATCTTCTAAGCCTCCTTATTTAATTTTTCATAAAGATATGCTATCATTACAAATGAACCCATCCTTCTTTCATAACCTGGTGTCAGAATCCAGCATTAGTCCATCAGTCTTCCAGTTTTCTTTCCATATTTCTTGAACAAAGGAGAATACATGACCTGATGTCATTGTTATTCATTCCTTAACCTGTGGGTTCATGTCTGAACCTCAGCTCTGACTCAGCTGCTTTTTATAGCTTAAAATACAACTCTCAAGCTCCTCCCATACCCATAATACCCCTGTCCTCCAGATTACCTCTGATCTCATTTGCCTCATTTGAAAGCAGTTGGATTTTTCGCCTCTTGAGTCTCCATTTGGATTTGTGAGTGGTTTAAACTTTTTTCAGTGTTAAATTTCATTATTATTCTTTATATTGTATTCCTCCTTACCCTTCTATTCTTTTTTTATTTATTTATTTTTTGCAAATTTTAAATAACTTTATACCTTCTTGTATTCCTGTCTTTCTACAGTTGTTGGTAGTTCCTTTCTTTTTCTATTTTAATTAAAAAAAAAAAAAAAAAAAAAAAAAACTTTTGTTTTCTTTAAACTTTCCAGTATGGCTGAAAAAACTACCAGTTTCAAAAAATGCATTTCCTGTGGGCATAAGATCCGCAGCTCTGATGCCCACAGAGAGTATGTTTATTGTTTAGGCCTTGGTCACTTAGAATCTTCATGTGATATTTGCACAGGCTTTAATGCTTGAGCTGTAAGTCGTCATCATAACAAACTTATTTTGAAGGGGCCTTCTACCCTAGTCTGCTATTTCATAAGCTGCATCTTCCAGAGAGTTAGGGGCTCAAACCCCCACTAAGAAATCTAAAGAGCCCAGGGAGCATCGCAAATGCTGTACTGCCTGGTCACTTACCAAATCTTCATCTGGACCACCTATTAAGACCGTAAAGCTGTTGGACCTGAAACTCTCTGATGTTACACAGTCATTAATGACTTCTCCAGATTCTCCCTGTAGACCCTATCCTCGAGACAAAGGTCTCCTTTTCTCCAGGAGACCCCCAAGAAACTTTCAAGACCTCCCTCCACCTTTTTCCTCTGTAAGAGCTTCCCCGAGCCTATCCAAAGCGGAGGTGGACAGGATGATGAGATTTCTCAGGACGCAGATTCAGATGGGGTCTTGCCTGCTCCATCCCCTAATGGATTAGTGAGCCACCAACCTGCCTTTTTTCCTTTAATAACTCTTTCTCCAATCTGACCTCCTGTTTCAGAGCCCTCTGATCCAGGGGCAGCCAGAGTCTACACATCAGTTTTGTTGACATTATCTTCTTTGACTCTGACTTCTCTGATCCGATCGGCTCTGACTCTGTTGGAGCACGACAGATGTCAGAGCTGAAGTGGCGGCATTTAATTCAAAGGGATGCCTCAGCACTAGCCAGCTCAGCCGACTCCCCCTTCAGATCAGGGAGTACTGGAAGGTCGGGAGTTGTCCACTCTGAGAGCTGTGGCTCCAGAGGGATTGCCGCTGGCCTCTGGAGGGTCCTTATACATTTGAGGTGGTTGAGACAGTACTCTCCCTGGCAAGAGCTGTATCAGCTCTACCTCCTTCAGATCTTACACCTGTCTTAACTTCTGTACCTGCTCATCCTCCACCTCAGGGACACCTAGCCCGCAAGAGCTTCCAACCAGCTCCACCTATGCAGCTCCCCGTCTTTTCTGTTACCTGCCTGAGACATCCTACCAAGGAGGTCCTCCATAAAAGACTGCAAAAGGAGGCACTTGGATTCCCATCAGTAATCTTTGACAGAGGACACAGACTTTGGTGAGGAGGAAGGGTTTCCAAGATCTCTACCTGATGGTGTCTGTTTTGGAGATGTTCTTGAAATCCTATGCCAAAAAGGTGGTTGGTCTACCCAAAACCCTTCTTCAGAGGAGTCTGTGTTTTTGGAAGCCTTCTGGTCTGTCTACATCTTGGGTAACCCCACCTGTGGATGACCTCTTAGACCTTGTCTCCCACAAGGTATAGAAGGAGCTGGACACCATGGAGCCCATCCCAAAAACAGCTGACAAGATTCTCATTGCCCCTTCGGATAAACCTCACTGGACAATAGGTAGCCTGGTAGATCCCATGGTTGTTGCAACAGAGAAACAGGAGCTAGCCAAACAAAGCTCCACTGTCCAGCCACCTAACAGGGAGTCTAGGGCTCTAGACAGGTTTGGGAAGTGGGTGCACACATTAGCAACTTTCACATTGTGATCCGTGAATTACTTGGCTTATTTTACGAGATTACAGCAGGACTTGCTAAAGGAACTCTCTAACACTGCCCCAGGGTCCATGTCTAGAGGAACAGAAAACTTCTTTCCTCTAGGATGGCCACCCTACAATTTCTCTCGTGTGTCCATGAGGCTAATCTCACGTGTTGCAGAAGGTACCTCAAGGGCCAGTGTTTCAGGCATCGCCATAAGGAGACATGTCTGGCTGCAACTTTGTGGGAACCATTCAAGGTGTCATTCATCAATGGACTGTTTGAGGGATTATCACTTTTTGGACCAGCCATGAAAGACTCACACTCCTGTTGTGAAAAGGATGCAAAGACCTTGTGTGCCATCAGAATCCATTTTCTACCCTACAAAGGCCTTTTTCTAGGAATCAACGTGGAAGTAAGAAGTTGTGGTTCAAAAAAATCACAAGGGCCTTTCCAGGTTTCAGAAGGAAAATTTTCCCCTAGAGACAGAGGGATGAATAATTGTATCGGTAAGCGCTGCCCATGTGGCAGAGGAGATCTGCACACCCAAGGAGCTAGAGATTTTTTCTCAGATTTTTTCAGCTCTCCTGAGTACATGTCTGACTTTCCCTCTTTGGAGGTAGTCAGGGAGCAACTGTATTTGCACTAAAATGTTTGGCTAACCGTTGCAAATGACTGTTGGGTTCAAAGAATCATATCCTGAGGATATTACATTCCAAACCTAAGAAAAATCTCCCTGATGTTCCACCCAATTAGAGGGAGTCATCAGCCTTAGAAATTAGATCTGCTAGAAAAAAGGGTCATTCAGAAGGTCCCACCAGACCAGATAGGGTCCAGAATTTACTCAAGGTTTTTTTAGTGCCAAAACAGACAGGGGACTTAAGACTGATCCTAGATCTGACATCCCTGCATAAGTCCATAAAGAACTCGAAATTCCCGATGGTCACGGTACAGTTTGTTCTACCCCTTCTGCAGAAACATGACTGTATGTGCTGTATAGACCTTCAAGCTGAGTACTATCACATAAAAATAGACAGACACTTCCAAAGGTTTCTCCACTTCCAGTTGGGAACCAGTCATAATCTTTACCAATTCAGAGCTCTCCTCTTTGTTCTTACCACAGCCTCCAGGGTATTCATCAAACGTATGGCCATAGTAGTGGTCCACTTGTGACTGCTCGGATTCAGAGTGTTTTCTTATATGGATGACTGGCTCCTGACTGCATCAACCAGGCATCTACTTATACAAACCAGAAATTATCTGCTTCACCTAGCGACCACATTAGGGATCACTGTAAACACATATGAGTCTCAGCTTCTCCCAGTCCAAGTGATAGATTTGGACATACACAATTGCCAAGCCTTCCTACCTCTTAACAGAATTGGTCCTTAAGGTTACATATCAAACAAATTCTAATTATTCCTTCGCCACCAACAGAATTAGTTCTGAAAGCATTAGGCTAGATGGCTGCCTGTATAACATTGATTCCAACAGCTCACCTTCACATGAGAATTCTAAATCAGACTTCAGCAGTACAGTGGTCCTTACATCGCTGTCCTTTGATTCACCATGTAAAACTGTCTGAAGTGTCAAAGATTCTCTGTCATGGTGACTTCTCTCGCAGTACATCGAGGAAGGATGTCCATTTATTCTTCCTCCCACAATGCCATGATGACCATGGACTCATCCCAGTTGGGTGTGGAGTTGGGGGCATTACCTGGGTTGAACTGTTCAAAGCACGTGGTCAAGACAGGAGGCCTTACTGCATATCAGTGTTCTACAGATGAGAGCAGTGTTTCTAGCATTGCAGGCCTTACAGAGCTTTCTTCCTTTAGGGACTATTGCTGTATAAATGGGGCAACATTTCAGTAGTCTGGTACGTCAACAAATGGGGAAACCAAATCTTACTTCCTTTGTCGAGAATCAGTGAGAGTTTGGTAGTGGGTGCTGTCCTCCAACCACTTTATAGTAGCAACACACATACTGGGGAAATCCAGCATTCTAACAGACAGGCTAAGCAGAACTTTCCTGATACCTCACGAGTGGTCTCTAAATCAGTCTGTGGCAAACAAGATATTCCACAAATGGGGTCTACCTTGGTGCAACCTCTTTGCATCCCTAACCAACAATAAATGCTGCAGGTTCTTTGCCGTAATCCTTCCTCAGAGACAATCCCTGCGAAATGCTCTAGTCCATGTTTGCTCCTCCTGTTCTCCTTTATGCTTATCCCTCCGCCTACTTCTCATCCCCAAATTTCTTCAGAAAGCTCAAAGGTTGAAGAGCAAATTTATCCTCATTGTTCTCTTCTGGCCTTTATAGGTCTGGTTTCCCTTCCTTTGGTCTCACCGGATACATCCTCCCTGGGCACTGGACCAAGGTCCAGGCCTCCTATCTCATCCCTCAGGACAAACTCACAGATCTGACAGGCCTCAAATTGACCGCATCATTTCTCCACTTCCAATGATGGCTAGAGATTTCAGGCTTTCCTCTCCTGTTAAGAAAATCTTGGTGTGCTCACATAAGACCTTCAAAATAAAAATTTACTAAAGCAAATAGAAAAGGTTCTGTTTGGGCTCATCAGAACCTTTTAGATCCCTTTACCACTCTTATCTCAGCAGTTCTTGACTTCCTTGCCCCAGTCTTTCAGGATGGAGCAAGCTCTTCCACTATCAAAGTTCAGTTGGCAGCCATATCTAATTGTCATACAGGCAAAAACCTCTTAGTCCTTAGTTTCTTCCAAATTGTGCAAAGCCTTTCTGAGAGGTACCTTTTCACTTAGGCCTCCAGTCAAAAGATTCCACTCCTCCTCCATCTCCCTGTGGTCTTACTTAGTTCACTCACCCTTTGAACCTTCTGCCAGAGTGGACCACAAATTCTTGTCTTGGAAAATTGTATTTTTGGTAGCTGTAACCTTGGCTAGAAGAATTTCAGAACTACGGGTACTTTCTTCCAGATCACTGTACTTAAAGGACAACAATGGGATTCTAATATTAAATGCTCAACTTCTGTGGGTTTTTTCTCCCTATTTACTATCCCTGCTATGAATAAACAACAATACTGCATTTAAAATATTGCGGTGGTTTCACTTTCAAAAAAATGTTTGTCCCGCCCTGGAAAAGCAGGCTGCAGTCTCCAATTCACTGATTTATCAAGGCCACTGAATACAGGTAATTTTCTGGCTATTTCTCTCCTCAAACTGACATCACCACTATCGTCCTAAAAACCCACCCATGCTGTAATGTCACAGCTCCCTGGTCTTTCCTCTACCCAGACAGAACGTAAAGGCTTGAACAGGGAAACTGTATACGAGTCAAGTCTCCTGCTGTGAGCTGTCAATCAAAGCAGGTAACAGCTCAAATGATCCTTAAGACTTTGACAGCTAGTGAAGTTAGGTGTCAAGAAGGATGGGAGATGAGTTAAAGTAGTACAATTCTGGCTTCACAAAAGACTACAGTTTAGCCATTCTAAAAAGAAGCAGCAGTAAAAAGCACTTTGAAAGTCTGTTCTGTGGCATTTGCGCTGTTTGTGTTTTAAGTAGTCATTGAACAACATGAAATGTTACTTAAAACTAACTGAACGACAGCAGTGTATGCATGTAAAATCAATGCAGTAACAGGAGCATTAGGAAGATAGAGGCCTGTGTCATGTAATTTTTTTACAGACAAGCACTGTAGTGTGGGATACATAGAGGTAGACTAAACGATCAGAATTGCTTCAAGATGCCAGACCCCATGTGGTCAGACTCAGAAATTACATATAAAATATTTAAAAACCTGTAAATATTCCCGGAGTGGTGTTAAAATGTAGGAAGCACCAAACCACGATGAAATAAACATGTTTTTTGAGTCTGTGGGTGCAGTTCTCCTTTAATTTTTCACAGAGACAGTCACTTTATGTAGAAATCCGTCCTTTTTAACAAAAGTTGCTTCTGAACACTGTCAACCAAATTATCAGTTTTCCAGTATTCTTTCCTAAGTTTCAGAACAAGGGTGAATATACTCTTCACCTTCTTGATGTGCATAGACAATTGTGTTTTTATCTGGACAGTACTAAAACTTTCAGGAAATCTGACCAATTATTTGTTTCCTTTTACAAGTAAAATTGAGAAACCTGTTTCCAAGACAACTCTGGCTAATTGGATAACTGATCGCATTTCTTATTTTCACGCTGGTAAAGTTGTTACCCCACCTAGGCATGTAAAAGCACATTGTATTAGATCAATGTGCACCTCAGCAGCTTTTTGGTCTAGAGTATCCATTGATGATATTTGAGCAGCTGCTTCATGGTCAAATACTCGTACCTTTGTTGCACATTACAGATTATATCTAGAAATAAAGCATCCTTTGGTTTTGCAGTGCTCCAGAATATCCTTCCATGATGGCCTTCCAAGATCAGTGTAGCTGGGGACTGTGTCCCACATGTTGAGAAACAAATGAAAATGACAACTTCAGATAAAGAAGTTATAATGTTCATCTGTGTTGTCCATTTTCATTCTTCCTCAACCTTCCCCCGTCCCTTCTGGGAGTGTTACAGAGGTGTTTCAGGAACCACTGATGTTCTTCGTGTTTCACTGTTGCAGACATCATCTGTGGGTTATCCCTGCTGTGGTAGCCTTCGACCGGCCCAAATACCAGGGTCAATGGGTTTTTTTTTTGCATCTGGTGCATTCATCTGTAGTTTGATGTCAGGTCATCAGTGCGATAAAGCAAGGCAGTCAACATCATTACATCAGTCTTTCTTGCCATGGAGCCTGTAACAGAAGCAGTTCGCACGAGTGCCGGTCGGTCGCTACCAGAAGTTGAATTTCACCTGAAAATAAAGCTAAGTACCCTGTTGGGGATCCTTTTTTCTTGCACTAACTAATGTCCAAAAAAGTTAACAATTGTCTCTCCTGTGGAAAGCAGATCCCACACCGAGACTTCCATTCTTACTGCATCACTTGTTTAGGCCCAGACCATGACGTCCCCTGTTGTCGGTTCTGTGCCTTCTTTAATGCGAGAACCATTCGCCATAGATCTATTTTTGTAGAGTGTTATTTTCGTGTTCCGTCGTCGCATTCTGATATGGCATCTGTCAGCCAGCAATCTGTGGACATTCTGAAAAAACGTAGAGATAAAGATAGCCAGACCGCACAAGGCTAAGCCTTCCGACAACACTACCGCTAAGCAGATGATCAGTTCTCTGGAATTCAGTGAGGCACTTTCGCAGCTCCTGATGCCCGATTTGATATCTTCGCAGGCCTCTACAGAGACCCTTTCAGACGCCAGTATGCCGCAGAAATGTTTTTCATCTTCCGGGCCTTTGGCTGTCTCTGCCTCGGTTGTGGCCACAGCTGCGACTCGGGGACTGGCTTTCGCGGAGGCCTTTTACACTACCGAATCTAGACAAAAAAAGGACGCCTTCGCATCTGACTACCGTTTCTCTCAGACCGACAGATTCTCTCAGGCCTAGAAGCCAGGGCACTCTTAGGAAATCTGCTTCTAGCCACCATCTTGCTATTGCTCCACCACCCCAAGCACAAATGCTTAAAATGGCAGAGAATTTCATCTCCCTTATCCGGGGTAGTCAGGCCACGACTTCTAAAAGGAAAAGGCACCCTTCTTCAGAAACTGGTAGAACAGGATTTTGAGGAATCAGACTATTCAGTTTTTGAAGAGGAACAGCATCCCTTAACTGCTTATGAGGTTTCAGATGCAGAGGAATCCATCCCTTCTGCTTCCCCTCCAGAGGATCTTTCCTTTGGGAAAACTCTTCACTCCTTCAGGAAACATTTCCAATGGGAATCTCAGGACTTCCCACAGTCTAAGAAAAGACATGGAGAGTTCCTGGACCTGCCCACCACAGACCCCTGGCCATCCCCGCTTATTTTAGAAGTGGTGGATGATGTTTTTCATGAATCCAATTTAGCCCCTGACGCCCTCCCTCCTGCTCCCAGTAAACCTGACAGGTACTACAGAGTACCGGATTCTCCCAAATATCTGTACGGAAATCCTGCTGCAGACCCAGAGGTCATTACACAGGGACCTAAAGGAGCTAAGACCAGTTCTGCCAGGAATCCTCTTCCTTCTGACAAAGAATCCAGAGCTCTGTACAGATGGGGTAAAAAAGTATACACCTCTACAACTTGGCCATCAGAGCACTCATTTGTCAGTTCCATGTGTTAAAATATCAACACACTTTGGAACTTTTAAAACAGAAGATTGCTACCTTTCCTGACTGTGACTGTTCATTTCAAAAGAGTTAGCAGATTTAGTGCACTCTGCTTGTCATGTGGCCAAACACTACACTGTGGATATGACGCCCCAGAAGTCTCTAGCAGGGCAGCAGTGACAGGATCTGTTATTAGGAGACATGCATGGCTGAAGGAACAACCTCTCCCTGATCATGTTAAGTCTAAACGTATTGATACACCCCTAGATAAGGAGCGCTTGTTTGGGGAAAAAGCAGGAGACAAAGCAAAATCTATGCAAACAGTAAAAGATTTCTTTCAGGTTCAACCTTCCAGGTTCAGTAGGAACTTTCCCTCTAAGCACTGAGCCTTCCCTGCACCTAGCAGACAGGGCCATGGTAAGCCCCACAGGGGCAGATCATCCAGGCCCCTATCCCAGGGCCAGCAGAGAAGCAAACAGTGGACCACTTCCGTCTCTAAGGCAGGGAGTTCTAAGCCAACCTTCTATGGCAAGCAGTCACAATGACTCCCCCTCCCCCTCCCTTCACTCATCAAAAACTAGGAGGAAGGCTCTCCCTCTTCAGAGACAGTTGGCTTTCTGTAACAAAGGACCCAATGAGTCTTAAAGATCATTTTTCAGGGATACAACTTCTCTTTAAGCGAACTCCCAATCCCAAGAGGGTACCCATATTTACCTCAAAATCAGTGGGCAGAGGCATTGAAACCGGTCCAAAGTATCCTATCCTAGGGGGCTGTAGAACCTGTCCCCTCAGATGAAACGGGCAAAGGCTTTTATTCCTGACTATTCCTTGTTACCAGAAAAGAGGGCACTTGGCGCCCCATCTTGGATCTATTAGTTCTGACCACCTCCTCGTGGTCCCCTGATTCAAAATGCTAACTTTGCAGCAGCAGCTGCTGCCTATGCTAACAAAAATGCCTGGCTAAGTGACCCTAGACCTAAAAGATGCCTACCTCCACATCCCCATCAGGGAATCGTGCAGGAAATTCCTGCACTTCAGACCAGGCTCACAACACTTTCAGTTCTCTGCGCTGCCCTTTGGCTTATCTACTGCTCCCTGAGTATTCACCAAATGCTTGGTCCTGGCCATAGCATTCTGCAAACAGAGAAATATATGCAGATTTAGCTTTACCTGGACAACTGCCTCTTTTAGGCGGAGCACAAAGAAAAGCTTCTCCAGGACCTTCTCGTTGTCAAATCACTCCTAACTTCCCTAGGGTTCACCATCATTGAGAAGAAATCAAAGCAAAACCCCACCAGGAAGATAGTTTTCTTGGGAGCTGTGCTAGACACATCATCCCAAATGGCCTTCCTATCCCCAGAATAGCAGAGCTTCCTGCCTCTCTACTTTACCCAGCTGGCTTCCAGAAGTCACCTCACTGCGAGGAAGTTCCTGCAAGCCCTGAGATGCATGCCATCTTACATCCTTCTCATTCCTCTGGCCAGGTTTCACATGAGAAAATTTCAGGGGTATTTAAAGAACCTTTGGTGGCAGCACTGTGTCCCTAGAGACCTCTCTCCCTGTGATCATATGTATAAGGGATGAGTTTCTCTGGTGGGCAGAGGCCTGTGCCAAGAACAATGGTCTCCCCTTCATTCTCCGCCCTTCGGCCAGACCATCACCACTGACGCTTTAGGCATTGCTTGGGGCGCTCACCTAGCAGGCAGGGGCACCCAAGGTCTTTGGGATGCCCAGCAACTACACTTGCACATCAATCAGAAAGAAATGATGGCAGTACAAAAGGCTCTGACATGTTTCAAACCCCATTTCAGGCCAGGAATTCTCCTTATAAAAACAGACAACACCACAGTAATGTGGTATATCAACAAACAAAGGGGACCCAATCTTACCCCCTGTGCAGGTTAGCCATGAGCCTCTGGCTTACGGCCACCTCCGTGGGTCTACACCTAATTGCCCAATACCTACCAGGGGTCAAAAACATCCTGGCAGACCACCTAAGCAGAAACTTACTGGACCCCCACGAATGGCAGCTCCACAGGGAAGTCTTTCTGCAAATCACTCAGGAGTGGAGGACTCCAGAAGTGGATCTCTTTGCCTCACACCTCAACCACCAGCTGCAAAAGTTCTGTAGCAGGGAGTATCACCTCCTAGCATAGAAGGTGGATGCCGTGACCTTCACCTGGAACTCCCTCTTTGTCTACGCATTCCCTCTTCTGCCCCTTATTTCCAAGGTATCAATCAAAATAAGGGAGGAGAGACCAAAGGCCATCCTCATTGCTCCAGATTGGCCCAGACAGCATTGGTACCCTTAACTGCGCAGCCTGACCTTACAGCACCTCAAGCAGCTTCCCCTGATCTCAGACCTCTTGACCCAGGTGAGGGGGAAGATACTGCACCCAGACTTGCAGACTCTCAATCTTTCAGCATGGCGTATACCTTAAAAGCTAGCATGGAGTCCCTGTTAAGCAAACAGGTCCTAGACATTATCACTGAGGCCAGAAGGCCCAGCACCAGAAAATCATATGCAGGGAAATGGAAAATATTCTGCTGCTGGAACCAGTCCAAAGGGGGCCAGTACTTCCCATCCTTCCATCCCTCTTATCTTGGATTACCTAGTTGAGTTGCTCAATAGTAGCCTCTCTTTCTCCTCTATTAAAATCCATGCCTCAGCCATTTCTTCCCATTATGATTCAGAACCCCACCCCTCTATGTTCTAGAAAAACTAACCTTACCTCCTTTTGAACCTGCTGATTCTACAGAATTGAAATATCTCTCCTGGAAGACTGCCTTCGTATTAGCTATCACCTCAGCCAGAAGAGTATCAGAACTTCAGGCTCTCATGGCTGTTGAGCCCTTCATCATTTTCCATGCAGACAGGGTCTCCCTGAGGACTAACCCCTCCTTTATGCCCAAGGTGGTATCTGATGTGACCCTCAACCAGGCCATACACCTACAGATGTTCTTTCCCAACCCTCAAAACAAGGGGGAAAGAATTCTACACTTGCTAGACATGCACAGACAACTCAGATACTATCTGGACTGTACTAAACCATTCAGAAAAACAGACCAACTACTGGTCAGCTTTGGCCCTGGGGCAGAGGGGAAGCCCTTTTCCAAACAAACCATTTCTAAATGGATACGGCACTGTATCCATTTCTGCTACAGACTACATGGGAACCTCCCCAAGTCTATCCGTACCCATTCCACTAGGGCAGCCTCCACTAATACAGCCGTCCTCAGAGGAGTCTCCACCAGGGGCATCTTGGAAGCTGCCACCTGGACCTCTGTCCATACCTTTACAAAACATTACCACCTACCTCTGTTTTCTAAGTCTAGGGCAGGGTTTGCCTTTGCAGTTCTGCTGACCCATGCCTGGGACTCTACCTATCCTTCCATCCCTCTCCTCAGCTTTGAGAATCCTTCCACTGGTGATGAATGTGACAGTGAAACACAAAGAACATAGTACGATTGTGTACATTTACCATAAATGTAGATGTTTGAGTGTATTCACTGTTACAGTCCTGGTTTCCCTCCCTCCATTCCCCCATGTAGCATTTTCCCCTAGGGGACATAAGCTTCCCACTGTAGCCACCAGGACCTCTTTTCCTTATTTCCTTGTGCTTCTGATGAGTTAGGACAAGAAAAACTGATGCAGTGACGTTGGCTGCCTTGCTTTATAGCACTGACAACCTGACATCAGGTTACAGGTGACTGCAGCTTACGCAAAAAAAAAACATTGACCCTGGAATTCGGGCTGGCCCCAGCAGGGATAACCCACAGGTGATGACTGCAACAGTGAATACTCTCTGACATCTACATTTATGGTAAGTGTACACAACTGTAATTTCCCTTTGACCACCTGATTTTATATTTTCTACCTTATGATAGATTTCCTTATATACATATATGTATTATGCATATTCAGCTGCAGCTAACTCAGTCTGAGGAAATCTGGAGTACAGGGGCATTATGGTAAGGGAGGAGCTCGAGAGTTTGATCCTAAGCTATAAAATGTGACCGAGTCGGATCCGACGTTTGGATCTGAGCCCACAGGTTGATGAAACTGGACAGCACAGATGGAATGTTATGGTGAGTACATAACTTCTTTTTACACTTATTGGACATTCAGACTGTTACGTTTCTATTTGCATAGATTAGAAAAATTCAGAAAAACAAATTATTATTAGTCTGCTTTGCAGAATCAAAACTTGGCAAACCAGTTACCATAGTAACTTTAGCCAAATGCTAAGTGATTGCATTTCCTTTGTCTACAACAAATAGGGTTTATCTTTGCCAAAATCTTTGAGAGCTCCTTCATATAGATCCATGGCAACTTCTTCAGTATTTTTTGGATGATACTTGTGCTGCTGCAAGTTGGCTAATCCTCATACATTTATTGTTCATTGCAAGTTGGATCTGGTCTCGATGGGAAGTGTAGCCTTCGGCTCGACACTGCTCAGGAATAACCTTCCTTAGAGTCCACCTTGGATTCAGGTAGTTAGGGACTCTGTCTTACTTATTGAAGAATGAATGAAAATTGACATCAGATAAAGAAGTTATGTACTCACCATAATGTTCCATCTCTGTTGTCCATTTTCATTCTTCCTCAACTCCCCTCCGTCATTCTTCCTCAACTCCCCCTACCAATTTCTTTGTGAGTTCTGGAAGAATGCGAAGATGCTAAGGAAAACTATGAGTTCCAGATATTGCTTTCTCATATAATGGTTGTTCCTTTGTTTTTAATAAGGTCAGCAAACAAGATCTGAGGTATGGAGGGTGCTAGGGCATTAAGTGTAAGGGAGGAGCTTAAGGGTTTTCATTATCCATGAGCAGTGAAAGCAGCCAAGTCAGATTTGAGGATTAGATCTGAACTGACTTGAGGAAGAATGAAAATGTACAACACAGATGGAATGTTATGGTAGGTACATAACTAATTTTTATATAGAGTAAGATAGAATATTAGTGGGCAAACGAGACAGAAAAAATATTTAAATAAACTGCTTATAAGAAAGATACGTATTACAGATAACTGCTTATCAGTAAAATTAAAAAAACTCTCTTCCTCTCCTTAAGAACTCGCTTGCCAACAAACCAATGTAACTACAGAAAAACAGTTTAGTCCAAACAGGCTGACACAAACTTTTATTACATAAAAACAAATAAAATAATTGTAAAACTGTGAGCGCTTTCGGGATAACCCTTCATCAGACAGTACAGCAACATTGATAAAATCTCTCTATCTTCACTTTTGAAAATACAACAACCAATCATTTCACTACCCTCCTTTTCTTTAAAGCTGGTATACAGGTATTTAACCCTGGTGGATGATCTGCTGCTAGCTCTGTAATCCAGTGCAGTTCATTACATTCAGTGAAATTCACTATACCCCCCCTTACTCATATGTGTGACCTGTATTACCATAAACCTGAAAGTATGTGCTGGATGTTTAGAAATATGCACATATAAAGCATTACATTCCAGTTACATCAAAAGTGAATATAAAGAGATCAGTACATCCATTTTGTTAGAAAGTAAAGTAGATTTTTCAGTATGTTTGAACCTGGGAAGGGAGAAGGGGATTTGAAGCAAGTATATTGTAAGTTTTGAATACAGTATAGACTGCAGGTTTTTTTTTTTATTTTGACTCTATAAAAATAGCAAGACATTCTCTTTGACCTCAGTGATGTGCATATTTTATGTATTAGTTCAATAAGCTAAAGTTTTTTTAATATTTTGATAATTATGTTGAGTGTTATGCAATTTTGAGATGTAGACACTTGTACTTCTAAAAGTAATTCAGAGCTTTTGTGAGATCTGTAAAATGTGTGTATATTTTTATCATGATGAATATACATGTGCATTGATTTTATTTTTTTGTAGTAGTAGTTTATTATAAGATTACTTGTTACCTGTATGTTTACAAATACCTTTATTTGTTTAGGTCCCACTTTGTTTTACTTATTTAGAGATTTATGTTGAATGTGCAATCATTTAGGAATATTTAATGGATAACTTGTACTACTGTTACATAAATAAGTATATAGTACACCATTGGATTATTTAATCTTTATTAACTGAAGAGGATTATTAAACTTGTATGTAGTAATGGGGGAATGGTTTTAAATGCT
Organism: Protopterus annectens; assembly: GCF_019279795.1. Classification (NCBI taxonomy): domain Eukaryota; kingdom Metazoa; phylum Chordata; order Ceratodontiformes; family Protopteridae; genus Protopterus; species Protopterus annectens. The sequence goes on from NC_056725.1 coordinate 619,252,058, forward strand.
GAAATATATAACTAAATTAATAGTTTCTTATTTTTAAATTAAATATGAATGTTGTACTGTCTGATAAGCTTTCACTTAGTAAGTAAGCAGGTCACCATTTTGGTCAGCCATAGGGCTCTTTTTTCTACTTGAGTGTTTGCCTCCTTCCCCTGTAACTTAACTAAACTGACTCTTACATTAAGAACTATAATACTTATTTATAGCTTTAGGACACCTTAGGAAACCTTGTAAACTGCAATAGCCCTGCTACGTTTGCTCTTGCTACGCTCTGGCTCTCTTCGCTCCCCTCCCTGCCCCCAATTCCCTCCCGCCCCCAGTACCTCTAAATTTATAGTACTATAGCCACTCCCCCACTTTCTAGATCCTATCTGCTTTCATCTGGGATAATTCCTCCCACCCCCATTCTTCTACCTACATTTTAATAGCACCTGTAAGCTTTCATCTAGCATTCTCCCATCCCCCTTCCAGCACCTTTACCTCGCCACTCTATCTTCTGGTGTTGCAATTACCAGGTAAAACAGTTCCTTAACTCACTAGCTGAATCACAGATAATGATATACTCCTCTTTACTACCCCTCTTGTTCGCACCATACCTCCTTACCTTGTATGAAAACCAGTTTCTCACGGGATTTCACATCCCGAAAGGCCATACTATCACCCCAAATGTAAATCCTCCCACCTTCAGCTACACTTAGAGTACCAGGTCCTATCCAACATCTTGTTCAGTCCATCAACATCTCACCCTCAGGCACATTAGCTCTAGATCCAAACACTACCACAAACTAATAAATTCCTGACGTTCATCACCAAGTATAGATTTAACCTAATACTTGTTTGTGATATTCATCCCAACCCTGGCCCACCCACTTCAGATGCACATACCCCCTCTACTTGCAATCTAAGCTACAAACCTACAATTAATAGGCCAACTAACTCTCTCCTAGCCTGTCATCTCAATATTAGAAGCATTAATAACAAGGTACATGAATTGCATGCACTTCTTTATGTCCACTCTCCTGAGATTCTCTGTTTATCTGAAACCTGGTTAAAACATAACACTACAGACAATGAAGTGTTACCACCTGGGTACAACATACACAGGCTGGATCTTGCTTCCAGGAAGGGGGGGGTGGGGTAGCTGTACTCTATAAATCTGAGTTGAATGTCACCATAGATGTAATACAACCACCTCAGATTAATAACTCAGAGATTCTTGCCACCAAATTGGAACTTAATAAAAATAAATGCATTAATATCATCTGTATGTACATTCCCCCAGGTAACAATATATCTACACTTGAAGATATCCTGCACTGGCTGTCATATCACTACCTCCAAGAAACCCTACTACTTGGAGACTTTAACGTAGACTGGGGCACCTGTTCCTCAGAATCCCCAACCACCCATATTAACCTGCATGCATTTACACAAATCATATCCACCGCTACCAAGATAGGTAAACCCAACCAAAAAGAAAGCATACTTGACTGGGTACTCATAAACAGTCACTCCCAACTGTACACCTCTGGTAACCCTCCCTGATGGCCTAAGCGATCACCTTCTCACATATGTAATTAAGCACAAAACCATTAATTCCCCAACAACCCTTACTCAGGTTAGAAACAATAAAAACTTTGACCCTGCCAAATTCCAGCAAGAACTAAACTCATGTTATTGGTCTATTCTAAAACACCTCCCCTTAGAGGAAGCAGTAGCATACTTTAACAACAAATTCTTTGATATCCTTGATTTGCATGCACCTGTTCGTTCAAAGAGAACAAAGGCAAAAACTGCACCATGGCTTTCTAAAGAGTCTAAACTCAAAATTACCCTGGGAAACGAAGCATGGGCTTTATGGCATTCTTCTAAAGACCCCCAAGATCACATTAAATACAGGCAATCCAAGAACGAAACTATAAAATCCATTTTACAAGACAAAAAAACAATACTACTGTAATTTACAGACAGTAAATCAAAATAACCATCAGAAGTTTTGGGCAGGTTTAAATAATCTACTACATCCTGGACAAACTTCAACCCCAATCCCTGCTGCTACTATTGATAAAAACCCCCTGAAGATGTTTCTGACAGTTTTAACTGATTCTTTACTGAGACAGTTCAAGCCCTAGCTAGCCAACTACCTCCTAGCTCCCCTGGTTCTGAAAGTAGCACCCCTAGAAACCTACTCACATTCAGCTTCCAACCAGTCGCCACTTCACTTATCCATACCTTGATCAAAAAATTAAAACCCACTACACTTTCTGCTGATCAACTCCTGCAGTACCTACAAAAATCAGCTGATGCTATTGCTTACCCTGTCTCAATACTAATCAATCGAACCATAGTAGAAGCTAAAATTCCCACCATCTGGAAAATATCCTATTTAATCCCACTTCACAAAGGAGGCAGCTCTACTGAATTCTACAGTTATAGGCCAATAGCTATACTCTCTCCACTTGCAAAGATTATGGAAAAATGTAGTCATAGACAACTTGTGCACCACCTAATCCAGAATCCCTTATGGCAGACACTCAGCATGGCTTCCGTCCTCAACACAGCACTACTTCAGCCCTCCTAGCCTTGACCAACACCATAAACCATAATTGCAACAGTAATTATATATCCTCAGCCCTCTCCTTGGATCTTTCCAAGGCATTCGATATGGTTGATCAACTTTTAATCCACACACTGCAAACATTCTGTCTAGATACTAGAGCCCTTCAGTGGTTTCAATCTTACCTGAATGGTCGACAGCAGGCTGTCCTCTGGCAGAACAAACTCTCTAACCTTCTTCCTAACACACTGGGAGTACCACAAGGCTCTATACTAGTGCCCTTGCTGTTCTCCATCTTTATTAACAACCTTTATACTGTCATCCCAAAAGTCAGCTGTATCCAATATGCTGATAACTCTACTCTGATTTGCTTGGCCACATCTCCAATAGAGTTATGGTCAGCTACCCAGACCACCTTTAATACAATAGAAAACTGGCTTTCTGAACGTCGTCTGATCCTAAATCCCAAAAAAACTAAAATGCTGCTATTTTCACCAACACGTAGGTCTACCGCTTTCACCTTTGCCATAAATTCAAATGATGGCACAATAATCTCCCCTGACCCCTCTACAAAACTATTAGGTGTCATCATAGATAATAATCTAAAATTCGACCTACATGTTAACCAAACTATCAAAACCATCAATAAAAAACTAGGGTCACTTTACAGAATAAAAGCCTTCCTAACCCCTTCAGCTAAAATTGCCATAGCTTCTTTTAACCCTTCTGTATGCATCCCCTCTACTCTTGAATTTAAACAAGACTGTCCTTAAACTCTCAATTTGCTACAACCACATTACCAGGTTTGCCACTGGGCTACCTTTTAGGACACATCATTGCATCAATCTAAATCAGCTTGGGTAGCTTGAATTACCCAGCCAAATCCAGTATAACCAACTGATTGTGACCTATAAAATCCTCTATAATCCAGACAATACTCCTGCACTTAAAAATATTATCACCCCCTATAACAATCCTAGACCACTTTGATCCTCTAATAAACTACTAATTCAGACTAGCAAAATTAATAACACAGCCGGTGACTCTCTCTTTGTAAACTCTGTAAGTAGATCCTGGAACTCACTTCCAGCTGATATTACCTTACTTTCCACCTATAGGTCAATTTAAAACTAGACTCCAGCAACATTTGTCACTTAACTGGCTATGTCAGTGTATCAAGCCTGGCTAACTCTGTCTAGAATGTGTAAAAATCTGTTAACCAGTTTACTGTGTAATTTAATTTAATCTTGACTTATGCTCGAGATTAACTCGAACCTGTGGAACTTGTTTAACTTGCTTACTTATTTAATCTCTGTAAATAGTCTGTTTTTAATATGTAATGCTGGCATTATGTAATGCTGTATCTGCTTACCCTTGGAGCTTTTCTCCCCGAGCCTCCGCTGAAAATGGACATGCATCCAGTCAGACTATCCCGGTCAACAAATGTAAAATAAAATAAATAAATATAATATATTATTTGTAAGTCACGGTAGCTTTTGGGTAGTTTTTTTATGATTTTTTAGGTATTGCTAGGTAAAGAGATAGTATAGTAGTTTGATAAGCAAACTAATAACGTAGGTATCCATGGTAGGTTTTATTTTATTAGTAATATATACAGTTGCAGTTGTAGACTTATTTATGAGTTTTAGTAGTTTAGTTTGTAGAAAGGAAGAATTAAAAAAAAATGGAATACTAAGATAGTTTTGGAGGAATGCATTAGAGTCTTGTATACATTTAAGTTAATATGGTGGAGAAAGGTGTTATTTTAAAAATCTTTTTTAAATACACAGCATGGTTAGTTCTAATCTGTTAATGTAAAACAATTTAATGATGGCAGCAAAAGGACATCATTAATGAGAGATCTAAAATTGAATATAGGAGACATAATATTCTTGCAAGAGACTTGCTTGATAGAGTAAGCCTATTACCCTAATAGAAATTAAGCTGTAGAAAAGGAAAAAAATGGTAAAGCTCAAGAGTTAGTTGGTTCAAGTATGGAATTATATAGTCTGCTTTCCATTAAATATTTTAGAATTACTGAGTGAAGTTTTCAGGATTATTCAGAGTGGCAAAATAATTCCTCCCTCAGAGAGAAATTTTCTGTAATCTCCCCTATGCTTAAGGAAAGAATAATAAATTAGTTTCCTCATATAGACCTCTTTCATATTAAATGTAGATTATAAAATATTTACTTCCACTTCGCTACAAGATCAAGATTAAAATATATAGTAGATTAAAGGTCAAACAGGATTTATAGTCAATAGATTAATGTATGATCATGTAAAAAGGGTAGTAACTGTCTTAGATGTAGTGACAAGAATGAACTAGAATTTTGCCCTATTTAGCTTAGATATCAAGAGAGATTTTAATTTTGTTGATTGGAACTACTTGTTTAAAACTTTAGAAGCATTTACATTTCCTGAACGATTTATTAGAATATTAAAAAGCCTACATAGAGACTCCAAAGCATATTTTAAAATCTGATCTTTATTTCTCGAGTATTCACTTTAAACAAAAGCATAAAGCAAGGGTGTCCTTTGTCCCCTCTACTGTTTGCATTTGTTATTGTACCCTTGGTTAACAGTAAAAGAAGCAATGAAAAAATTGACAGATTCTTAAGCAACATGGATTGTCAATCTAAAATGCAGCTTTTTGAAGATGATATTTTACTAACTGTTGGAGATTTAAATTATTTAGTTGAAGAAATGTGGAAATTGAAAGTTTTCAAGAATTAATGCTGCTGAAATTTAATAATAAAACAAATTAGTGTTAAAGTATAATTTGGAAGGCAAAGAACTAAAATATTTAGGAATAAAAATCTATCAAAATGTGAATAAGATTAATAATTCTGAAAAAATAATTGAAGTTTTACATGTTAAAATTGAATGATTTTTTTTTTACTTTCACAAATAGGGTAGTGCTTATTAAAATTATTATATTACCCATGATTATATTCATATTGCATTCAGTAGCTTGAATACCTGATCAAGTACCTTTAAGAAAAATGGGAAAAATGTTAACTTCATTCTTGTGGTATTCCAAAAAGCCAATAATTGCTTATAGAAATCATACAAGACTGTGGGAGTGTGGTGGTATTAGCTTCTTAGAAGTAGCATCTTATTCTGTTGCTGCAGATTTTAAATTTTGATGCAAAATTCTGGAACTTTTTGGATAGTAGTGGATTGAGTGGTTCAGTAGATGGTAAGAATAAAACTTTATTACTTGAAGTTTGACTGATTTAAGTTTATACATGAAAGTTTTTATTGGCAAGAAATAAATAAAATGTTTTACTCCCTATAAAAGCTCCGAGTTTAGTAAAGTGACTTCAGTTTGTTGGAGATGTTCATAGGTTCATAGGTTGGTACTAGGCTATCAGCCCTAGGGCCTATACAAGCCCAGCCAAAACAATTCCCTGGCTATTTCTTCCCACACTGTTTACTTCCCTGGACCCCTGTCTAGCAGGGCGACTGACGTGATCCCCGGGGTGAATTTCCTTTCTCCCATCCAATCATCAAGGTTCCTTTTGAAGAGGACCAAAGAGGTACTCTGCTTGACATGTATGGACAATCTGTTCCAGAGTCTGGGGAGTCTCTGAGTCAGGAACCTATCCCTCCAGCATGTTTTGTTTATTGTGATGACAAGGTTTAGATCCCTTGAGCGTGTGGCTCTGAGGGATTGGGATTTCTTTAAGTGTAGCATGTCCAACAGCTCTGGGTTTGACATGGCCTTGTATGTTAAGCAAAGATTGCCTCTGAGTAGACGATATGCGACAGAGTATAGCTGGAGTTTTTTAAGGCGGTCAGCGTAGGGCATCTGCTTTAGGCCTGTGATTCTTTTAGTGAGGTATTTCTGTGGCCTTTCCAGTTGTTGCAGATGTCTTGAGAGGTACATACCAAACGGGGCATTGTATTCTATAATGCGTCTAATGAGGGATGAGTACAGTGGGGCAATGACCTCCTTTTTTCTGGATGAAAAGCCCTTAGTGATGAGGTGTGCCACATAGAAGGATTTTCTGACTGTTGTGGTGATGTGTTTATTGAAGGTGAGACCACTGTCCACCTGTGTCCCTAAGTCTCTTATAAAACTTTTGGTGTTTAGTGTACTGCCACCTATATGGTAATTCACGGATACATGTTTTTTACCAAAGGGGATAACTATACATTTCTTGGCATTGAGCTTGAGCCCATGGCTCTGACACCAAGCATCTGTTTCTGTAAGGCCCTTTTGTAGAGTATCCACATCATTTGGGGATTCAATAATGGCTCCCAGTTTGCAGTCATCTGCAAACTTTGTTATCCATAGTCCCTTAGTGTTGGCCTGTACTTCAGAGAAGTAGATGCCAAACAAAAGCGGTCCCAGGACTGAACCCTGAGGTACTCCACTTGTCTAGAGCTGGATTTGGAGTCGGCTACTTTTACAGTGTGGGTTCTATCAGTAAGCCAGTTAGCAACCCATTAGGTGGCGTAGGGATTAATGCCCAGCTTAGTACGTTTATCTATGATTCCAGAGTGGGGGATGGTGTCAAAGGCTTTGGCAAGATCTAGATAGGCTGTGTGGTCCACCTTACCCTTGTGCATGGCTCTGGAGACTGATTCGAAGAAGTCATTCAAGTTCAGGAGACAAGATCGACCCTTCACGAACCCAAACTGGGTGGGGTCCAGTGTTTGAAGGTTGCCAATGTCTTTGTTTATAAGTTCTATGATAATACACTCCATGGACTTGCAGATAAGGCTTGTCAGACTGATGGGACGGTAGTTTCCGGGATCCAAGGTGGATCCCCCCTTGTGGAGTGGGATAACTGTAGCTGTGCGCCACTCAGTGGGCACGAAACCTGAGGTGAGGCTATGATTAAACATGGCACTTAGGTGAGGTGCCAGTTCATATTGTAGTTCATGTAGTACACAGCCCGGGATGTCATCTGGTCCCATGGATGCTGTATTCTTAGCTTTGGAGAGTGCGTTTTTTACCTGTGTGGCTGTTATTACCGGAATTTGGCAATCTTCCGGTATTGAGATGGGCCATTTAAGGGGTGAGAGGGGGGTGAAGTTGGCACTGAATCGATCTGTCAGGATATTGGCAATATCCTTGGGATCAGTATATTTAATGCCATTCTGTTTTAGCTCAGAGCAGATCTGAGAATTGCCATTTAGATTCTTGACATAGTTATAGAATGCCTTGTTGTTGTCTTTGGAATCTTTGGCAATTTTATTTTCATAACTAGCTTTGGAGGATTTTATGAGGGATCTCAGTTTCTTACTGAGGCTGGTAAGGAAGTCTTTTGCATCCTGGGATTTTCCTCTTTTCTGCAACAGTTTCTTCTTTTTGTTGTAAAGTTTGTTTATGGCAGGGGACCACTAGATAGGCTTTTTTTTTTGGATGAGAGCATCTTGGTTCTATTTGGGATGGCATGATTTATGCATGAGTGGATGTGCTCGTACAGTGCCTTAGTGTAGGATTCAGCAGTTGAACTTTCAGCTCCCGTCTGCATGGGTGTCATGAAGTTTGTCACTTCTGACTTGAGTAGCATGAAGTTGGCTTTGGAGAAGTAAAGATGTCAAAGCTGATTGGACACACTTGCTTATGGTTTGTGAAGAAATAAATGTAAAAGCTGATTGGACACACTTGCTTATGGTTTGTGAAAAAATAAATGTATATTGGAAAGAGATAAGTATTTTGGTCTGGTAAGTATTCATTAACTAGATTAATAATACTAATGAATATTCCACTTACTTTACCTGCAAAAGCCAAACAATAAGAAAAGTTCTGGATCCTTCTGGAAGTAGCTAGAAAAGTTATTACAAAAAAAAAATGGTAATTAAACTCATTTCCTGCATTCATATAATTTTTAAATTTAACAGTAATACTATGCAAAATGAGAAAGTGATCACATTAAGATCTATAAATCATACAAAGACTTTTAGTGGTTGGGATAGCCTTGAAGTATTGCTATTGAAATACCAAGGCTCTTATTGTGTTAATTGTGTAAGATTACCTTGATGATTCAATGTATTCCTAACATTTTATAATAGTATCTGATGTTGAATTTCTTCCTTTCTCTGTATATATTGTAAATATGTTACGTTAATAAAAAGTTCTTTAAAAAAAATATTGAGCAAGTTTTTTTTTGGTAATTTGTATGTGTTATTGAAAAGCGTGAATAATTATGTACTTTATTTTAGTGCATTAACTGTTGTGCATCATTTGCATTCTAATGGTAAACTGTTCATTACAGTTTTGTTAATGGTTTCTTTTTTTATGCTGATAATTAAGATAAAACATTTTGAAACAGTTAAGATTTCTAGCAAATAAAGTTACCTGAAGCAAATAGAACCCTTCCTTTTTTCCTCAAAGTCCAACCCTTCATTTAAACTTGATTTTATTCTTCCTTTTCTGCATACTGTCTGCCAGTGTTCTACAGTTAAAGGTGCATCACGTTATACTCCATTGTTCATTTTTTTTTCATAATGAGAATAAGTGGTTAAGAATTTGCAAAGATATGTCTGAGCAGGCAAAGTTGAATAAGGTACACAGTAAGTATGTGGTTGCCTTGTCAAGATGTGTATTTAACATTTATTTTGCACTTTTTAGGTGTATTACTACCATAATGTAAAATGTCGAGTGGAGATGTTTGACAAAGACTTAACAATGCTGCAGGTAATTTTATGCATTTGCATTTCATAAAAAGGTTAACGTTTTATGGCCTTAAGTAGAATACAGGTTCTAATCAATTGTAAGTCAAAGTGATGAACTGAAATACATTTTCATCTCTCATTTATGACCTAAAATTGGATTGCATTGCCTAATCCTGCATTTAGGATAAGTTATCATATTTGTTTCCAAATTATTTGATATATGCTGTTTGTTTCAAGCTTTGTGGATTTTTCAGCACCATAGAATGGATACATTTGAATGGATTCCAACAATAAAACCTTCACCTCTAATGTCTGAGTGCTGTTACAGAAAGCATGCTCTTTGAGAGTAAGCACATCACATCAGTCTCCTTTTTCCCAAGATACTGTCAGACTTTGTGTTACAGCAAGTAAATGATCTACATCCTTGCTATGAGGAATATCTTTAATAGAAGTTTAGTCTGAAAAAACGTGAGCTTTCCTGCATTTAACAGGTTATACAATACTTTGATGCATTAGTAAAGATATTTCCTTATTTATTTATTTTTTTTAGAGTTTATTTTCATGTTTCAACTTTTGCCTTTTTTATTACTCTTTACATTAACAGTGGTCTTGATTAAGAGCTTTGAAAGTGTTCCATTTGCTAGCTCCTGTTCTTCTGGTCCTCATTGAAGCTGATGAATTAAATGTAATGGTTTGCGCTGTGTTAGCCAAATGATTAAATGGATTATATCTACTTGCCTATTGTTTACAGATGCCTGCTTATGAAACTGAGCAAGCATAGTGTTAATACATGGAGGGGTAGTTTTGATGATTTATTGATGGACATTGTTGTACCAATGCATTTTAAAAATGATTGGTACTAGTGGAGAACACTCGTAGTGATTGTCAATAGAAAAAAATAACTCGCTGTACTTTGCATATATAAAAAATCCCTCTGATCCTCTCCCTTAGTTTTATTTTCAAGTTGCCTCACTGTGGAGGAAATATGCATTCCTTTATCAGTGGTACACTAATTGTTTAAAGCTCTATTATCTGCTTTCCAGGCACTTTACCCAGTTTAGAACGTGTAGCAAGATTCATACTGTTTGGTTTTTCATTCTCCCATCCTGAAGAAGAATGGTTTACAGGAGGCTTTGGTAGTCAAGCTGTTTTCCTCACTACTTTAGTCACTAATGAGCCACTCTGCTGTGGCGAAATTAGGTACCTCAGACTGCATATTGCCTTCTCTTGATTCCACTCGTGTTGCTTCTTGTGAAGTTGAGAGATAAGCATAGCCTCTGCGACTGTTTTGTTCTCATAAAGCAAGGGAGAACCACCCTCGTCTGTCTCAGAGGATGTAGCTGAAGATGCTTTACCACAAAACTTACATAAGGTGCCTATTTCTGAGGAAGATCCCCATCTTTGAGTCATTCTTCTTCTACGGGTTTCCTAGGAGGAGAAAATGGAAAGTAAGACATATGTCTTCTCCTGTTTTGCATAAGATGGTCAGGCAAGATTAGCCAAGTTTTGCTCAGAGCTTATATCAAGGCTTTAATTCTTTAAAATCTGATTCCTTGAGTTTCAGAAACAAAAATATTTTTCTTTCTTTCAGCTACAGATTTCTAGTTTGAAGGACAGGAATTGGACTGAAATTGTATTTTTTTCAGTGCTTACACCACAGGTTATCATTTTCAAAATCTATGATCAGAATGACAGACTTGTTTCAGTGGTAACAGAGTGAAACTCCAGTATCACAGCAAAATTTTGATTTATTTTGGCAGCGTTTTCCTCAGCTTGCAGCTGTTCCACCTTTGGTTCTAGCATTAGAGGATGTTTTCTTGTCGACTTGCAGTATGGCTAGATAGTTAAACTCCAGTCCCTAAAAAGTCTGTTAGATTAATGAAGCCCTTCCAGTCCCACAAATATGTATTTTTCGTATTCCTATTGCACCTTGCAGTTATTTCTTTGGCAAAACAGTTTGTTGGCAAATCCCTTCTAACTAAGATTGGAAAGATTTTTAACGGGTTTGTGATAAATTATATTTTTATTCTACTTCAGCCTTCAGAATTCTGAATTGTCAAATTCATGTGTCAAACTTTTTTTGCTTGCTGCTTTTGAAAATATGAGAACGTTAACTGCTAACCTCCCTTCTTTGGTGCTTAAAAGCATTTCTGAATTGTTTAATAGTGCAAGTTTCTCAGGTAAGCAAACACTATGAAGTGTCCTTGTGACTCGGGTAATACCCTATCTAGAACATCTGCTAGTGGATCAAAAACAAGAATGTTTCTTGGTTACATTCACAAAATTTAACAGAGGATGTCAAATCTAAGATCTTGAATTCTCTTTGTGAAGCAGAGGTATTGTTTCGCTCCTTCTACTGCGGGTCTTAAATGATTTGACAAAAGAGGGAAGTTAATTCAGGAGTCGCACAGATTTTTTTTTAGCCCTCCTTCTCCAAGTTTAATTGGACTCTTTCATTCTAAGTCATGAAACAAAACAAATAATCTCAACAAGGTACAGGCAAACAGAATTTCAAAAAACAATTGCAAGGAGTTTCATAGGTTCATAGATGTGTACTAGGCTAACGCCCCTGAAGCCTATATAAACCTAGCCCAAGAAGATTTCATGGCACCAAAAGTTAGTTTCCAGTGCCCCTGTCAAGCAAGGCCACTGAAGTGATCCCCGGGATGAACTTCCTATTGCCCATCCACCTAGCGTTGCCACCCCTCCGTTTTTTTTCCGGAGTGCCTGGAAATCAGTAGGGCATTCCGGTTCTCCAGTTCTTGCTGTCGGAGTCCGGAAATAGCGACGTCAGGCTCGTCAGCGCGTATTAAAAAAAAAAAAAAACATTCCCGTCTTGGACTCTCGTTGATTGGCTGCTTGCTGCAGACTAGGCTCGTGCAGCAAGCAGCCAATCAACACGTAGAGTTACTAGTCAAAGCCCTGCAAAGCCCGCAAAAATTTATGCATAAAAAGCGGCGCTTCAGCTTCAGTTTTTACCTTTTACTTCTGTACTGTAAAAGGGCGCTTTAAGATCTGAAATTCTTGCTTGGACGTCTTCAGTGGGTTGCCTGCTGCCTGGAAGGATTGCCTGCTGCCTGGAACTGGAAGGATTGCCTAGCCCTGCTGCCTGGAAGGATTGCCTTAGCCCTGCTGCTTGCCTTGCTTGCTGGAGTCTTGCCCTGGCTGGAGGAGAAGTGCTGTGGACTGGGTGGTGGTGTGTTCCCCTGCTTGCTGGCCCTTTAGCTGCCTGTTCTCTTCTGCTGCTGAGAGCTTGTTTTAGTAGCCCTGCTGCTGATTTTTCTGGAGGTAAGTGGAATTTTTTTAATGGATTAATTCTTTGGAATTAAGGTAGATTTTCAAAGATTAGTGTGACAAGGGGAATGAAATATTGCCAGCACAGCTACTAGTGAATTTTTTAAATATTAAATTTATATTAATTCACTAGCTGTGCTGGCACTCTCTCATTCATTGATGGTGACAAGATGTGTGTAACTATCTAGATGTTCAACATGTGGTGATTATTAATTAGAACAGTTTCTAATCTGCTTTTGGACTTGATTGCAGTGAATATATCATGACTTCATGATTTGTATAAGATGCTTGGACTGTAGATCTGTCTTTCTAGTCTGTCATCACCGTGATGTTTACCTTGACCTGTGTTTCTTCCTAGGGTGTCTTTCTAGGGTGTATAGTCTTCGTATTATAGTGAGGCTTAAATGTAGCTTTTTTGTCTAGTTTGTCATCACAACTGTTTACCTTTTATCTGTGTTTTCTAGGGTATACCGTCTATACCAAAGCTTAGCTCATTTGATATTACAGTGAATATATGATTACATGATTTGTATAGGATGCTTGGACTGTAGATCTGTCTTTCTAGTCTATCATCACCGTGATGTTTACCTTGACCTGTGTTTCTTCCTAGGGTGTCTTTCTAGGGTGTACAGTCTTCGTAGTATAGTGAGGCTTAAATGTAGCTTTTTTGTCTAGTTTGTCATCACAACTGTTTACCTTTTATCTGTGTTTTCTAGGGTATACCGTCTATACCAAAGCTTAGCTCATTTGATGTTACAGTGAATATATGATTACATGATTTGTATAGGATGCTTGGACTGTAGAACTGTCTTTTCTAGTCTATCATCACCGTGATGTTTACCTTGACCTGTGTTTCTTCCTAGGTGTCTTGGGTATATAGCAAGGCTTAATGTAGTTGCCTTTCTTTGGGACTGTCAATGTGAAATATCTCATGTGGTTTTGAGCTTGTTACAGTGAATATACACAGAATATTTTCTAACGTTTTGTTGTGTACATATTTAAGTTTTGAGACAACTTAAATATTTATTTAGTGACACTGGGCCACTACCTTGGCATTGGTCAAACTAGCAATGTTTATTATTATTGCACAGTGAGACTGAACACACTTTGTTAGGGCCTTAAAGTTGCTTATAAGGAGTAGCTGGATGATTATGTTGTAGTCTGGGGAAAAGGGCATAGTTAGTAAACTTGTGCCAGCCTTTCCCTTGTGTATATAAATCAGACCTCAAGTGTCTCAACTGCTTTAGCAGGGGCCCAAAGCACTGTTTGATAAATAGGGTGCTCGAGGTCTTCACTTGGCCACTATGCTCAACTCTAACTGTGCCAGTGGGATGAGGTGGTGGTGAGGATCTGGAGTGGAAAAGGGGAGAAACCAGCCCCAAGTTGACTGGTCTCTGTGCTTTGCACTTAATATGGGGTGTTGCATCTGGAATTGTGGAGCTACGGAATTCATCTTTATGTCTGCCCATACGGTCTCTTATCATTATGCAAGTTATTACTGTTGCAGCCAGAGGGTATTATGATTGCTGAGTTACATATTTCATGTTTATCATTGTGTCGGCCCACACTATGTCCTGTTTGTCTTTATGCAAGGTATTACAATTGTAGCCAGAGGGTATGATTGCTGAGCTGCCATGTATTTCATCTTTATCTTGTCAGTCCACAGTATGCCTGAACTTTCTTGCTGTGTTCAGACTCAGCTGGATAACGTTTGCACTGGGTTCTACATAAAAGTAGAGGGTCTTAATTTGGTGCATTGCTGTAGTGTCTGACCCATGTGTTTTACACACAGTTGAATGCCTTCTGTGCATATTCTGCTGTCACACCAGGTTCATGTGTAACAGCTGCAAGTCCCTCAGACAGGAGTTGCTTCTGCCTTTCATTGCTTTACCTTCACTGTAATTTTTCATGAGGAGTCTCATTTTTTTTTCCCTATACCAACTTGGTATTACTAGGGTGTGAAAGTCTGGAGATTCACATGTGAATGTGAACTCTGGCTAGTGGCTACTGACTGACACAGGCCCCACCAGGCACTGGTGTTGGTCACAAGTGTTTTGATTTTCTATTAATAGCTGTTTTGGTTTATTGTAGTGTTGAGCAAGGATCCTACAGGAATCATGTTCAGGAAAAGGTCAATGGATCATCAAGAAGAGGCTGAAAGCGTCTCCTAAGAGGTTTTTCTGCAGTTATAATAAGGTGTGGGAGCAAAGCTACTCATGGGTGCGACCTGTTCCAAATGCAGATGCCATGGCAAAGTGCACATCCTGTGGAACAACTTTCACTGTAAAATGGGATGGGGAAAAGGCATTGAAAAGCCATCAGAAGTCAGACAAACATCATCAAAGCCTTCAGCTCCAGAGGCAGAACCTCGTAATGACCAAGTTTATTCAGCCACGTAGTGTAACCAGTGAAGCTTCCAAAGTCACTGCAGCTGAAGTGACAGCAGTCTATCATGGAGTGAAACATGGTCACTCATATGTATCCATAGATTGTGGAGGTAAGCTGGCACCGACAGTCTTCCCTGATTCTACTTTGGCTTCGAAATTCACCTGTGGGAAGACAAAATCTGAGAGTATTGTCATGAATGTTCGTGCACCTCATTCAGAGGAGCTCCTTCTGCAGGAACTTGGCAATTCCTATTTCTCAGTGGGATCAGATGCATCCAATAAAGGGAACAGAAAAATGGTCCCTTTAGTTATTCATTACTTTACTCACACCCATGGCACACAACAGAAACTCCTTGATTTCTATGAGGATCATAACGAAAGTTCTGAATGTATATTTACTAGAATAAAGGACATCCTTGTGCATAAAGGACTCAAAGTACAAAACATTGCTAGCTATGCTGCAGACAATGCCTCAGTCAATTATGGAAAGCACAGGTCTGTTTTTAAAAGTTTGAAATCTGAGGTGCCTCACATCATTGCAGCAAACTGTTTATGCTATGTAATACATAACTGTGCCAAGCATGCAAGCAAGGCCCTTGCAAAGTTTGATGTGGAGAATCTGGTTTTGAAAGTACATAGTGAGTTTTCAGCATCTGCTAAAAAAATGGCACTGTTGAAAGGCTTCTATTCTTTCCTAGACCAGGACTTTAAGGAAATAATGCAACATGTTGTAACAAGGTGGCTGTCTTTGTTCCCAGCTGTGGCAAGGCTGGTAGAATGTTGGCCTGCTATTAAAAGTTATTTTATTAGTCAAGGGCCTGAGGACTGTCACCCTTATCTGGAAATTTGTGGAGGCCGATGAGGATGGCATCAGTGGGGATGTGTCTGAGGCAGAGTGCTACATACATTTCATGCACTACATCCTGCAGGTATTCCACAAGTCTATAGCAAAACTTGAAAGTAACACTGTCTGCTCCAGAGTTGTACACCGTGATGAAAAGTCTAAAAGATGAGTTGCAGAGAAGGCTAGATGACCAGTTCTTTGGTACTAAAGTTTCATCTGCCTTACAGCACTTTACTCCAGCTGTCGCACAGCAGGTCTGTAGGACCTTCTGTGATTTTTACAGTAAAGCACTTTGTTACCTACAGAAGTGGTTTGACTATGATAATAGTCCCTTTAAAGCTGTGCAGGTCCTCAGCCTCCAACATCCTGTAACTTGGCCAGAACTGCGTACAGTTGCAGACCTCTTCAAATTGGATGTGGACATTGAAGCACTTTACTCTGACTACTGTACTTTAACTGCTGCATTGCCAGCCCTGTTACAGATGACAGAGGCATCTGTAAGTGATCGCTGGGTGACTTTTTTTTTTAGTAAAGCTCCAGACTGCAAGCCACTTTATAGACTGGTGCAGTTTGCTGTTTCAGTCCCCCCCAGCAATAGCTTTGTGGAAAGGGTTTTTTCACTTATGGGGAATGTGTGGACTGATGTAAGAAATAGAATGCTTGTGTCACTTGTGAAGGCAGAGTTGCAGGTCAAGCTAAACTTTAACATGAGTTGTTCGCAATTTTATTCATTTGTGAGAAATAACCAGCCATTACTTGAGGCTGCTAGATCAAATGCCAAATATAGCTTCAAGTATAAGCAATGATTTCTAGCAAAACTGAAGATACTTTAAACAGTTGCTTTTCTTTTACTATTGTGTGTGGTGAACCCTTAATGTACTGCTTTGAATGAATTGGTGTTTTTAATATCTAATTGTATTTCCATTTTAGTACTACCTGTGATATGAGACTTGGGCTTAGTTTTCCCATGCTTGTGTGTGATGTACTGTTGTATGTAGTGAACCTTTTGAAGTATTGCTAAATAAAGTTTTTTTTATTTACTTTTGACTCGTTGCACATTTTTCTACTTATTGGTAACTGTGTGTGATATTAAAGACTTATGCTGAAGGGTGCTAGAGTAAAGGGGTGTGGCTATTAAAAGGAATGGGTGTGGCTTGATTGTGCATGGGGCGGGGCTTGTTTGTCAGGAAATGGCACAGTAGAAAGGTGGCAACCCTACGTCCACCCGTTAAGATTTTTCTTAAAGAGGGCCAGTGAAGTGCTTTGTTTGAAGTGAATGGGAAGTTTGTTCCAGAGTATGGGAAGTCTGTGGGTTAGGAACCTGTCCCTCCAGCATGTTCTGTTTATTGTGATTATCAGGTTTAGGTCCCTGGAGCATGTGGCATGGAGGGATTGGGATTTCTTTAGGTGTAGCATATCTAACGGCTCTGGGTCAGACATGGCTGTGTAGGTCAAGCAGAGATTGCCTCTAAGTAGGCGATAAGAGACAGAGTATAGCTGGAGTTTTTTGAGTCTGTCCATATAGGGCATGTGTCTAAGACCTAAGATCCTCTTACTGTGGTATTTTTATGGCTTTTCCAGTTGTTGTAGGTGTCTAGTGAGGTACATACCAAATGAGGCATGGTATTCTATTAGTCTGAGGGATGAGTAGAGAGGGATTATAACCTCTTTCTTCCTGGATGAGAAACCTTTTGTAATGAGATGTACCACATAGAAGGACTTTGACTACATTGGCAATGTGGTTATCAAAGGAGAGGTTGCTGTCAACCTGTGTCCCCAGGTCTCTTATCACACCTTCGGTGTTTAGTGAACTACTGCCTATGTGGTAGTTCATGGTCACCGAATTTTTCCCAAAGGGAATGACAATGCACTTTTTGGCATTGAGCTTAAGGCCATGGTTCTGGCACCAGTCATTGGTGTCAGTGAGACCTTTTTGTAGAATGTCTACCTCAGATGGAGAGTCAATAATGGCTCACAGTTTGCAATCATCTGCGAACTTGGTCAGCCAGAGTCACTTTGTGCTGGCTTGAACTTCACAGAAGTAGATGCCAAACAGGAGAGGCGCTAGGACTGATCCCTGTGTGACACCACTTGCAACTGGTCGGTGGTCAGATTTGGAGTCCGCTGCTTTCACAGTTTGGGTTCTATCAGTGAGCCAGTTGGCAACCCATCTTATGACATAGGGATTTATGCCTAGTTTAGTGAGTCTATCTATGATTCCTGAGTGAGTTATGGTGTTGAAGGCCTTAGCAAGATATAGGTAGGCTGTGTGAACTACCTTGCCCTCATCCACAGCTCTTGTGACCGACTCTAAGAGGTCTATCAGGTTGAGCAGGCATGAACTACCTTTGACAAACCCAAACTGCGTGGGGTTCAGAGTTTGGAGATTCCCTATATCCTTAGCCTTGCATATCAGACTCGTCAGGCTAATGGGGCAGTAGTTGCCCCCCCCCCCTTTGCAATGTAGGATGACCATAGCAGTGTGCCATTCGGTAGGAACAAAGCCTTAAAGGAGCCTGTGATTGAACAGGGTACTCAGGTGTGGTGTCAGTTCTCTTTGTAATTCATGTAGAACTCAGCCAGGAATATTATCAGGTCCTATGGAAACTGCATTCTTGGCTTTGGACAGTGCGGTTTTTACCTGTGTAGCCTTGATAATAGGGACTTGGCATTCCTCAGGTATTCTTTTAGACACTTTAGGAGGTGAAAGGGGGGTAAAGTTTGCATTGAACCTGTCTGCCAACATATCAGTTGGCTCTGTATATGTATTGCCATTGTGCTGTAATTTGGAGCAGATCTGAATATTGCCATGTAGATTCTTGACATAACTATAGAATGCCTTCTGGTTGTCTTTAGAATCTGCAGCAATTTTGTTTTCATAGCTAGCTGTAGAGGATTTGATGATGGATCTCAGTTTTTTGTTGTCTGACAAAGGAGTTTTTCAGGTCTTGGGACTTTACCCTTTTCTGCAACAGTTTTTTCCTTCTGTTGTAGAGTTTGTTTATGGTGGGGGACCCCAGATTGGCTTCCTTTATTTTTGGAGGAGAGCGTCTTGGTTCAGTTTGATTCCATGCGCTTGTGTATGTGCTCATACAGTGCATTGGTGTATGATTCAGTCATGCACCTATTTTCCATTTGCATGGCTGTCGTGAAGTTAGCCACCTCTGTTTTTAGAAATGCAAAACTGGCTTTGGAGAAGTTGTTTTTACAGTGGTTTCCTTTGGGGGGGGGGTGAGAGTGGGATGTGGATATCCATGGTGATTAGCTTGTGGTCAGATCTGACCAGGCAGGAGTTTAATACTGGTGTAGAGCAACGGTCGCCCGTGTTAGTAATGACCAGGTCATGGATGTTTTTACCCCTGATGGGGGTAAGAATGAGTTGATCCAGGGCATTGGAATTAATGAATTCCAGAAAACATTGAACAAGTGTGTTGGTACATGAGTAATTTTCCCAGTTAATGGAGGAGTTTTTAAAATCTCCCAGTATAAGGGTATTTGGTTGTACCCTAATATTTTCCAGTGTGTTTAGGAATGTGGAGTGGGAGTCTTGGGACATGGTGGAGGATCTATAGCAGGCTCTACAACCTGGATTGCAGTTTTACCCAGTGTTAGTTGTACCTGAAGTAGCTCTGATGTGTTATGTTAGGCTACTAGTCTGGAGGTGTGCATATCCTTTATGAATATGGAGACACCACCACCTTTAGTGCTTCGGTCCAGGTTTAGGGGCCGAAACGTGTGGTATGAATTATAGCCTGGTAGTGCTGGGATGCTCTCCAGAGCCTTGAACCAGGTCTTGGTCACTGTACAGATGTCAGTGTTTTCCATTTTAAGGAGTGCTTCGAGCGAGTGCATTTTGAGATTTGGGCTTCTAGCATTGAGTAGCATTACCCTCAAATTTTGTTTGCTTGTAGCTGTTATAGTGGTAATTTTGTCTTCAGGGCATTGCCTAAGAAAAGGCACTATAGGGGTGTCAAGAGCCTTGGTCAGTATCTGGAATCCCTGGAGTGACAGGTGCAGGCCATCTGTGGCAAAGCATCGAGGACTGTCGATCATGTCATCCCAGGCAGACAGATACTGAATCCCCTTAGAATGACACCAGAAACTTAGCCAGCTGTTGAAGTCAGTCATGTTTTGCTTGTACTGTGGTATCATTCTGGGTGATGGTAGGATGCTACTCAGAGCTAGGGTCTTACCTGGCTGGGCTTCAAGATCTGAGAGCTCCTCTGCCTCTTTTCATGTAGTCCAGGGAGGTACGTCTCAGGTCATTCACACCAACATGGACAATGACACAGTCATATTTGTACCTGTTGTGGAGTGACCTAAGTGCGTGCATTATGTGGCGGATCCTGGCACCTGACAGGCAGCTGACCGTAACTTAACTTTCTCCTTATTCAACATATTGAGTGGGACATCAGTGCGCCTTACTATTGAGTCACCTATGACTAGTGTACTGGGTAAGTTGTTTTGCCTTATGGGATTTAGTTGAGCGGCACACTGTTTGTGTGAGCTGTGTTTGTCATGGTTTGTGCTGGGATGTGGTGGTTGTTTGCATTTCTGCCTCAGAGATCTCTGTTTGGGTAGATTTTCATTGAGAGCCTCCGCAAAAGTAGGTGTGTGTTTTGTGTTACTATTTGAGGGTTGTGGTGTATGTTCTGGAGGACTATGTGTTGAATGTGGTGTGGTGCAGGTGTTAATCTTCTCATCTTGACTGGCTAATCCAGTCTTGGCTGGAGAGTGTTTGGCTTCCAATTTGGCTATATATGTGCATCTCTCACAAGTCATCGTGTTGGGAGGCAAAAGGAGAGGATTGTCTGTGTACATGAGGCAGTTGCTACATTCCCTTAGTACGCCCAAGTTCAGCAGGTTGACAGGAGAAAGCACAGGGAATTGACCTTTAGACATGCCTGGATATGACCTCAATATATTAAGTACTGAAGCCTTTTACAGGAAAAATGTCACTCAGTGACTAAGTCTGTACAGAGCACTGCCAAACACTTGAGGGGAAACTAATACATAGACCCTGAAAATTTAAAAATGAAGTATTTAGGCAGATATTCTAAAGTAAGAAAGAAATCAAGCAGTTTTTACTAAAAATAAAGAATTAGCTTGTCAAGAATGATGAAAAGAGGGGAGTCACATGAATGGCTACTGCCTGGCTACTACTAATGCTGGTCTCCGCACAACTTCACTCTGCTGGGATACAATACTCCTTTGCTTCTTCTCTCACCAAAAGCAAAATGTTAGCACCGATCCCAAGAAGAGAAGCAGGCCACAGCCTGTTTGGTGATCCACAGTCTTGTCCCAGATGATGCAAGGGTCTGCAGGCTTGTAGCTTTTTTCTGGTAAATGCCTCAAATAGCAGCCAGACCAGTCAGGTATGTTAAGCACAGACACTCGCTTTCCAACCAGAAAGAGTCAGCAATCAGTGAGAAGGAGGAGCCTCCGAGAGCCAAGGAAAGTCCAGAAAGAAAGATTGTTTATATGCCCTTTCAGGTGTTTCCTCTCTCCCACCCTGGCATTCCATTTTATTTTTCACAAAGTCTAGGTCTTAGTTCTCCTCCATGTCATCTAATAACTTAAGACAAGTCTGTCCTGAGAATCATTCATAAAGGAAGTGATTGGCATTGGAGTCCCTTTCTTCTTTTTAGTGGTTCCTCCACATCTGTCAAACCAAACTTCTCTCTTTCTGTCAGTCCTGGAACAAATGCTGTCTTGAGTCATAGAACAAATTGCCTCAGACTTTACTGTGCTACATCTTCACATCATAAAAGTTCCAAGATGTTTTCCCTTCAGTCTCTGCTACCCCTAATCTCAACTCGCTCTCTCTCTCTTTTTTTGATAAACACATTTAAAAGATGCTTGGCACATCCAGTTTCTCAAAGATTTCAGACTGTCTTCCGCTTTTTGTGTGTAGCTTACATTTTCAGTTTTCTGTCTTAACCTTTGGGCTATCTACACCTGTTAGGGTATTTATAAAGTACATAGCACCAGCAATAGCTGTTTTCAGTTTGCAGGTATTCATATTTTTCCTTATTTAGGTGATTGTCTTACACTTGCAAACTCAGATTTCAAAATGTCAGTAATTTCTTGCCTGAGTAAAGTACCTCCTTTTCAGTCTGGGGTTCCAGATCAAAATGTAGAAAGTCTGTTTTTCCTTCTCACAGGATAGTGCTTCCAGGGAGCCTTCTGGAGATGACCCTCATGGGGGCTTTTCTCCCTCAGGGTTAAGTAGACCTTACAAGGAACAGTCTCTAATTTTCTCCAACCAGTCTCTGACTTCAGCTAGGGGAATGTCTTTGGATTCTAGGTTTCCAAGCCTCTTCACTTTTCATGCTTCCTCTGGCTAGGCTTCACATGAGAAAAATTCTGTGGTCTCTTAATCTGTTTGTACCCAACACCAGCATCCACTGACTTTTCAGATCCTATTATTGAGATTTGTCAAAAGGGAGTTTACTTGAGATGTTTGGACAATTTATCTCAACCCAGGTCTCCTTTTCTCCCTTCTTGCTCCTGTTCAGTCTGTAATCACAGATGCCTTAGACTTTGCTTGGGGAGCTGTTTCCAAGGGGGTGAAATTCAGCATCTGTGGGCAAGGAGGAAGGACTAAAACATGTAAATGTCAAAGATGTGATGGCAGTAATAAATACTCCCAAATCTATAAACCATCTTTTGAACTCCAGGCCCTCTGCTAGTAACCACCATGATATGGTATGCAAACATACTGGAGAATCTGATGTCCCCTTTCTAAACTAGCTATGTGGTAACCTGGGAACTAGCAACTTGGCACAGTCTCATCCTTAAGGCTACCTACATTCCATCAGAGCAAAATGTTATAAACAGGTTAAGCAGGACCAGAGCAGATTGCCACAAATGTAAACTGAATCTAGGGTTCTTATAGGAATCAGTCCAACTGGGGTGGGGGTTACTGCACAAGTTGATCAGTTTTATCCATTCACAGTAGACAGCTAAAGAAATTCTACTGTAAGATTCCATGCAAGCAGGCCTGAAAAAGAATTGTCTTTCAATTCCCCTGGGCAGGAATGTACTTGTACACCTCTCCACTAATGACCAGGGTTATTCTAAAATTTCAGGGCTCCACAACGATAATTGTCATTACTCCTTTTTGGCCTAGACAAATTGACTTTAACCACTGGCTTAGTTACTGGTATCATTCTAAGGTTGTACAGTATTTGTCAACTTGGGAGGGCATGCTCAACAGACAATTCTGCTTTGCCAGGGATGGTCTGCAGCTTTTAACCAAAAATAGTTCTGCACAAACCAATTAACTCAGAAATGTTCGTGGTTCAGCTACCAAAACTCAGTGAGCAGGCCAACAAGTTAATGTCAGATAAGAATTTAATAAAAGGTTAGGGGCTTTCATCTGTGTATAACACAAGACTTCATCAGAATACGCAACGACATGAATGTAAAAACTTTAAAATCTCATTAATTTGAAAGGGAAAAAAAGTATGAAAGACAGAGTTGACTATTTGAAGGGCTTGGCTTATCCTAAACCTGCCAAAGCTTTTAACAGTGATGTGAATGAATGAGGTAGTGCCCCTGATGAGGGAAATATTGAACCTATTCCTATAGGACAACCACCCATGAGTCAATCCCAGTGGATATGCATTAGGAACAACCCCCATGCGAGACAGCATGGATTGCTGGAGATGGACTCTGGGGCGCAAGTCCCAGATGGAACAAGAGTTACAGGGCCAACAGCAGGAGGGGAAGATATTGGACATTTTTCCAAATAATGAATTGAACTTGTGCTTACCTGACTGTGATGCCCCTACTATTGCATGTAACTACAAAGGAGACTTTAACATATATAATTACAGTGATCATCAAATAGGACATGAACACGGAAACCTATTGCAGAAAGGTTTTACCTTTGTACCTTCAGCTAGGTCTCACATTGAGAACTTAGTAATAGATTTAAAAACACATTTTGAGGAAACTTAATTTAAACTAATTTTTGCATAAAGCAGAAAGTTAGACTCCAACACTGTAAAGAGTCTATACAACCCCCCACTAAACCCTTCCCTGGTTCTGTTGGAGAAATTGTGACTACAACTTTAGCCATTTATTAAACAAGGTGGATAACTTAAAACCTAAGTTAACCCCTTCTGAACATCGTTTGCTTAAAGAGTTATGTATGAACAGGAAATTTAGGGTCATGGAACCAGACAAAGTTGAAGGTGTGGTGATAATGTATAAGATAGAATACATTAACAAAATTAATCTACTTTTGAATGAACGGTTTTATGAAGAATCATCCAACTGTGTAAATATTTCATACTCCGAAATTAACTGTTTATTGAGTGATCTAGTTGACTGAGGTCAGATTACCAACAAGACATTTCATTTTATTAAATACCCAATTTCCTGTGATTCCATCGATCGTCAACATCCCGAAAATGCATAGAAGCTTATAGGATCCACCATTAAGGCTGATTTTAGACGTGTGTAAATCGAAAACCCACCCCTTAGCTAAATTTGTTAATGTTAATACACTTGAGCCCTTTACCCTTTCTTTATGTAAATAAAGATGTGACTTTTTCATATTTTTGTTGCTTTCTCACAATTGATGTGTTCATCCTTTTTAATGCGATTTCCTACAACATTGGAGCTCTGCAGAACCTTTACCACTTCTCTATTAACTACTTCATTCTTAACAAACAAGGTTTTTTTTAAATTACTTATTTTTCCAAACAATGTTATTCAGAAGGTTTTTTGTTATACTTCACCTATGTAAAAATGTTAAATATGTTCCAATATGATTGTATGGGAATGTACTACTGTTTTTGTTTGTTTTATATGTGGAGCTTTTCTCCCCGGGCCTCCGCTGAAAATGGACCTGTGTCCAGTCGGACTTTCCCGGTCATCAAATGTAAAATAAAATAAATTGGGCTAGAAAGGTTTTGTGAATTTTTGGTTGAATCCATTGATTTTTCACCTAGCAAAATCAGATTATTGGTTCTGTTGATGGAATTGGTTTTAAAAATTGCATTTTTTGCAGGACAAAATTTTTTACAGAACAAGGGAGTTGCCATGGGGGCCGCATGTGGCTCTATGTTTGCAAATAATTTTATGTTTCAGTGGGAGAAGAAATTTTTGATCACACCTGCTGACATTCTTGGGTCTCATATACCCAGTTTTTGGATGACATTTTTATTCTTTGGAATACTACTAATAGTGAGATCCAACAATTTATAAATTCTGTCAGTTCTACCAGTACTTTTTTCAAGTTTACGTTTAGACTTGGTATGGATAAGATTAATTATTTGGATGTGGAGATAACCAAAGAAAGTTTACAGTAATTATTTACAGAAAACCCACACATTCAAATTCCCTTTGTTGTTATACCAGTTATTTATTTATTTGTTATTTATTTATTTATTTATTTCAATTTGATGACTGGGGAAGCCCACTGGGCTGAGAAGAGCTTGTTTTCAGTGGAGGCCCAGGGAGAAAAGCTCTAGTGACAATGACAAACATGCAAAACAAATAAGTTATCAGCTTCATGCAGACTATACAATATTAAAAGTCATTTACAGAATATAAAATCTTGCAACTGTACAGTTTGAGTCATTTACAGAGTGTAACATTTAAACAAATCAAAGCAATTGCTGGAAATTAAATATTAAAGTTTGGAGTAAATTTAAAGAGGAGTTGCAGGGAAAAGGCTGGGTGTGCAGAACAGGTGCAGGAGTAGGTTAGCACTGTATAGTATAAACAGAAAAGTTAGAAGATTAGATATTTGAGGGACTACTGTTGAAAAAGAGCACATGCATTCCCACTTTGAGGATAGGTAGGAGTCGAGGAGGGATTTGAAGTTGGAGTGGTTTTGAGTATTTTGGAGGGAGGAGGTGAGTTCCATAGTTTAGCTAAGGAGCAGGATGGCAGAAGGAGTGCCCTGGGGGCTGTAAAGGTTTTTAGATTTTAAGGAGGATTTGATTTTCTGATCTAAGTGAACGATTAGGAATTTAAGGAGTTAAGGTGGTGGAGAGAGAGGGAAAGCTGGATGGGTTGAATATGAGCTTACGGGCAGTGATATGTTTAAGAAGGTTTAGGTAGTTAGGACGCTCAAGTCATTGCAGAGAGTGGAGGGAGATGCAGTGAAGGGACATATTTCTAGAGTTGGTGATGAATTTGCAGATTTTATTGTAGCAGGGTTTCACTTTGGTTTGTCAGCAGAGCTGAAGATTAGTGAACAGAGGAGCACCATACATGAGAGAAGGGAGAGAAGGTATGAGGGGGCTAAGGTCCTTCTGGTGGAGGGAGTAAGGTAGCCATTATGCCTATGTAGCAGTCTAAATTTTTGGTGGGGTTTTTTTTGTTTGCTTGGATGTAGATGTCAAATTTTAGATGTTCAATAATGCCAAGCAGTTTAGTGTGTGGCACAATTTCAATGGGGATGTTCTGGCTTATTATTTTGAAGGAGTTTTTATCAATGGTGGAGTTTTTAGATGGAGAAAACATTATTAATTTAGTTTTGTTAGCATTTAGGGCAAGGTGGTGGTTTTGCGTCCAGGTTTCAGTATTTGGGAAAGCTGACTGAGTTTTCTGCAGAAGGTTGGAGGGGGGTTTCACCTAAACAGATGATTGTTGAATCATCGGCATACTGGATTAGTGTGGTATCTGCGATGGAGTGGTGAATGCTGTTGATGATTATATTGAAAAGTAAGGGGCCAAGGACAGAACCTTGGGGTACACCAGTAGGGTTGTGTAGGAGAGATGAGCTGGAATATTTTCATTTAACAGCTTGTCTTTTGGAGAGGCAGCTAGTGTACCAGGCTATTTTGGATGGGGAGAGATTAAGGGAGGAGAGATGAGATAGGAGTATAGGGTGGGAGATGGTGTCAAAGGCTTTGGAGAGGTCTAGGAACAGGGTAGATAGGATATTTCCAGAGTCACGCGAGTTAATGGTCTCAAGGAAGGAGAGGAGGGCAGTGATGGTACTGTGGCCAGGGCAGAATCCGTGCTGTGTGGAGGTTGAGGTTATGAGTTGGATATGGCATCAGTTGTGAGTGAATACATTTTTCCAGGATTTTTGAGAGTGGAGAAAGAATGGCAGTAGGGTGAAAATTGGTGATGTCATTGTTTTTACCACCTTTGTGGAGTGGAATGATGAATGCTTGTCTCCAAAGTGAGGGAACATGAGATTCTTGGATGGACCTGTTTATTAATGGAGATAAGGAAAGCTATGCAGTCAGCAGATAATTTGAGGAAGGATACTGGTAAATTATTCTGTGCATTGGAGCATGGGTTCAGTTGGAGGAGCAGTTTTTTACTGTGTTCATAGGAACAGGATTGAGGCTGAAGGGTAGGGGTATGAAGTCTGTAGGGTCAGATGAGAGAGGTGGGGAGAGTGGGAGAAGAAATTGGAGAAGTTTGGCTATGCATTCCACAAAGAAGGTGTTAGAGAGGCAGTTTCTTGATCTGTAAAGTTAGGGTTAGGGCATGGATTGTCTTACTGCCAAGATGACTGAGGGAGGAGATAGTATTCCAGAATTTTTAGGGTTGGTAGTGTGTTCAGATTGATGCTTGGTGTAAAATGTTTTGCAGTCTCTAGTTGTTAATTTTTTTACAGAGTTATGGAGTTTGAATTCTAGTAGGACATTGTGTAATTCATTGTTTTGGTATTGTTTCCACCTTTTATCTCTTAGCATGATTTGTTTAGTTTCCTTTGATAGCCAGGGAGAGGTTATAGGTTTAACTCTTTTGGTCCTGAGAAGAACAAGGCTATTGAATAGTTTCAGAAAGGTTTCATCAAAATAATTGATGACATTGTCTAGGTGCAGAGTTTTTAAGGGTGTCCAGTCTGTTAGTTTTAGGCAGTCTGAAAATACTTGCGGGTTGAAATTAAGAGAGATTTCAAGTTTGTATGTAGTGATGTTTTTGAAGTGGAGAGGGTACCAGTCTGCAAAGGCTGGCAGGTGGTCACTGAGAGGGTCAGGAAGGATTCCAGTATTTGAGATTAGGTTAGGATGAGATACTAAGATTGTCAATGATGGAGCCGGAGGCTCCATCTTTGTTTGGCTTGGTAGGAGAGTTTATTTGCTGGGTGAGGTTAAAGAGGTTGATTGAGTACGGGATTGAGAGTTTATAGTGGCCCACTTAATGTTTACATCATCCAGGATGAAGGTTTCATTTTTAATGTTAGAGGAGAACCAAGAGAGAATGTCTTTTAGTATTGGGATGCTGTTACCTGGAGGGATATAGAGGGCAGCTATGCATATGGATTTGTGTGTGTTGATTTTTAAGAGAGCTTTTGTTAATTTGGAATTGGCAAATTTTGGAGTGGGATTGGTGTGTGGAGTAAATCTATAGGAGGAGGAGTAGATTATGGATACGCCACCTCCTTTTTTCCTGGATCTGTCATTGTTTCATTTGATAGCCAGGTGGAAGAATTTCATTGTTTTTTATGTATGGTTTAAACCAAGTTTCTGAGATGGTGACTATGTTAGGCTAGTTATGGGAAAGCCAGGCATGGAGGTTAGGAATTTTATTTCGAAGACTTTGGACATTAATTGTGGTGATGCAAATGGTCTTAAGGGTACAAGGGTGTGATGGAGGGGGAGAAGAGATGGATGAGGTGTTGGTGTGGTTGGGGTTGGGGTGGATGTCACCAGAAAGAGAGAGGGAGATTTGGTGCAGTATGCATGTAATATAGTCTAATATGGTAGGAGAGTTTGAGTAGTGATATAGAGAATATTTGTAAGGGAGTGGAAGGTGTGTGGGGTAAGTTAGGAAAGGTTAGAATAGGTAGTACTTTGTGTTTATATAAGAGGGTTGCGTTAAAAGAGTAGAGTTTTTGAGTTATAGAGGAGAAGGAGGGTTATATAGTATGCTGGAAATTGGATGTGTGGTGTAGTGGTAAAGTGGGGGAGGGATTAGGGAGGTGTGTAAGGTAACCAAGTGTGCAAAGGAGTGTTATGAGTAATGTCAAACTAAGGAAATGTGTTTTGGTGTGGGACAGTGTATAGGTTGAGTTAGTGTCTTTAAGTTTGGACTGTGAAGAGTAGGAGGAGTGACAGGTGATTGGATAGAATGATGGTATGGGAGGAGTTAGGGATAGGTAAATGTGCAAGTAGTGGGGGCGGGTGGTAATTGGGAGTGAGGGCTTATGGAGCAGGGATGCACCAGCAGGTATCAGTGGATAGAAGAGACAGAAATAAACAATCTGTAATTTCAACAAAAATACTGCAACCAGTCAAATTCAGTGGCATTTACTCATACAGCCACTCTCTTTTGGCACAGAAATTAGGTAAGTGAGCTGTATGCTGACTATGCTAAATTTTCTGAAAAAGATATAGCCTAAGGTGCTGAGTCTTCCATTGCACTAGAATGTAGCACAGTTAATAACTAGTGCACCAAATGGGGAGTATATGGGCAGAAAGGAGGAAGAGGGGGAGAGTCTACAGTCACAGAAGTATCAGGACTATAAGACAAAACGTATTTAGTTCAGAAAATGCAAGTGGGACAAAAATAGAAGGAAGAAAAAAAAAGAAAAGGGTGATGTGGGAATGTTGCAGTGATGTACAACAGCTGAACCAAATCTGCAGATCTTATTTAAGCAAAAAAGGTTGCATAAAGGGCAAAATACACATGCAAAAAATGACACTGTGGTTGCTGGCACACAGTGCCACCAGTGTGTTCACTTTAAGGATAAGAAGTCTTCCTGTTTGTTGATAGTAGGTACAGCCTTTGTGGAAAAGCAGGGGACAAAAATTGACACTTTGTGGTTGCTGGGACAGTCCGCTGCCAGAACTTTCACTTTAGGGATAGGAAATCTTCCCGTTTGGTGATACTAGGTACAGCCTTTGCGGAAAAGCAGGGGACAAAAATGGACGGTTGCTGGGACTGTCTGCCACCAGAGTGTTCACTTTAGGGATAGGAAATTTTCCTGTTTGGTGATGGTAGGTACAGCCTTTGTGGAAAAGCAGGGGACCTGGTCAGAGTGCACACAATACTGGAGTCAAGGGGATAATTGCCATCCTTTCCATTAAAACAAGAGAATAATTAAGGGCCAGTTTGTATGCCTGGCAAGGATGGTGTCAGAAGATTTATTCTTAAATGAATGTGGCACCTTAACCAGTATGTTTTTAGCCAGGGGATACACAGACAAATTGGTCTAAGAAATTTGCAGTAATGTGACTCCAAAAAGATCCCAAGGGTTTTACCATACCTTGGTTTGGGTAACGGAGGAAGAAGATACTCGTAGTCTTCTAAACAACACCAGAGTGATAGATAGCTCCTCGTACCTTGATTCTTTTATTACAACATTCACAGTTGATTAATTTGGCATTAAGGCAATACATAACAAAACTGGAGAATACTTGCCACTTTTGACACAGTAACTGAGAAATTGTGGGATATGCCACGTGTAGTCCAGAAGGGGTACCACCATAGAAAAATGTTTGGAGGGGGTAATTATTATTCCCTTGACAAACAGCAATAGGAGAAAAGGAACTTTTAAATGTAGTGTAAATATATTTTGGAAAGTGAAGGAATAAAAGTTCATCTATATGATTCGAACTTCCTTTTACTCTACTTGTAACTCAGTTGGCATAGTGTATATTGCAAAATGTCAGCAATGTTTTAAGTTTTTATGTGGCAAAACAGAAAGGAAGTTCAAGGAACGCATTTATGAACATCAGTATGTTATTAGGTGTAAAAATGTTAACAATTCATTGTACAAACACATTTGTAAACATCCCACACTTTTTTTTTTTTTTTTTTTTTTGTGGTTTGGACAGAGTAGAAAAAAAACCTCACAAGGACCGAGAATTAATTTGGCAGATTAAGCTGAGTGCCTATAACTAACCAGGTCTTAACAAAACTGTTTCTGTTGTCAGTGTTTTAAAATTAAGATCATATTTAACTTGAATTTCCGGATGTACATGTACCATAGTTTATTGTGACCAAGCAACATATTTTCTTTTTTATATACTTTATTGCTTTGAATTTTGTTAGATATGTATCTTTTTATTTATGGTCTTTTTAAATTGCTTAGGAAGCATTGGATTGGCTAATGAGATTTTAAAGTCTCTGCATTCACGTTGTTATGTATTCTGATGAAGTCTTGTGTTATATACAGATGAAAGCGCTTAATCTTTTATTAAATTCTTATTTGATATTACCGTGTTACCCTGCTTGCTGAGTTTTGATGGCTGAACTAGGAATGTTTTTGAGTTTAGATGGTCTGCACTGGTGAGAACTAGGCTTTTACATAATGGCCATAAATATTATCCACCCCCTATAATGCCTTTAGGCAATGACAACCTTCCAATGTAGTAAATTCTACTCAAAATAAACTGAGTTGTTACTGCTTAATGCTAGGAATCTTAACAAGAAGCTTAAATCCTAGGAAGTGCTCCTCATCCTTCAGAGTGTTGACATCTGTGCAGTTAGTGGGCCATGGTTTAAAGCTGTGTAAGGCACCCTGGCAGTGCAGGACTATGATGCCTTCCACATATTTAGTCCAGCTGCCACACAAGAGGGGACGAGGTGGGATTAGAATTTGATTTGCAACAATGAAGATGTATCTAGAGGGGCCTAGAAGGGAAAATATAAAAAAAGCTAGATTTCTGAAGAGATTTTTGAAAACATTTAATAGGAAAGACATGAATTCCGCAGCAGAAACTTGGACATAATTTGTATATTGTTCCCCAAGGTACAATAACTAGGCTAGACTTGATAGAAATTATATTTCACAGGCACATGTCCATCTAATTGAAAACTTTGATATATATCCAATAACTATTTCAGATCATGCACCAGTAATTACTAAGATTAAAATGCAGGGTAATGAAAGTTGAGACACTGGCACTTCCCCACTTAGCTGTTGAAAAGAGAGGAATTTAAGGAATGGGTAGTGGAAATTATCAGAGGTATTGGGGAAGATAGAAAGTACACCAGAAGATATAGCAGTAAATAGTCAATAGTGAGCGGGTTAAAATGAAAGTGGAGTTAAAAAAATAGGGTACAAATAGAAGAAAAATAGATCTGGTTAAGAAGTAATTGTATAGAGGGGTTGACAAAAGTTAAAGTACTGCAAAAATAAGGGGAATCTCACAGAACAAGAAGATGCACAATTGCAGAGTGCTAAAGAGAAAATAAGAGAGTACCTGAATAATATGCATGAGTTTTTGATAACTCCAGAGTGCAAAAACTTTTGGTAGAATGACTTAAGGAACAGAAGATAGAAAGGGTTGTTGCCAAACTTAAGGGGACCTATAACAAGAACAATAACCAGAGATCCTGTAGGTATTAGAAATATTTAAATTTTATGAAACTTTGTATAAAGCAGAGAAGTGGAGAACGCGAGAAAAAGCACAAATGGAAATATTTCTAGAAGACTTAAATATGCCAAGGTTAGAGGTAGATGAGGCTCAACAACTAACACTTAAGATATGAGGAGATGAGATAAAAATGATGCATTGCCAATCTACAACAGTCTCCAGGAACAGATTGTATTCTAGTAGAAGTTTGGAAGTTAGGAGGGAAGAAAATGATAAAAATCTGTAAGGTTCTGTTTAATAGTATTTTAGAGGCAAGGGAGGCACCACCATCCTGGAAAAAAGTTGTGGCTGTAATTCCTGAAAATGGTAACGACTCATCTCAGTTATAAGCCATGATTATAAAGTGTTTCCTATTATGGCTAAAAGAATGGCAAAGGTGATGCCAGAATTGACAGATATGGAGTTATGGACCAGTGTGGTTTTGTGGAGGGGAGGCAAACATTTGACAACATTAATAGAGCAGTGGTGATCCAGAGGTAAGCAGAATGTTAAAAAATACCGCTGTTGTTAATAGGTCTAGAAGCAGAAAAAGCATTTGACCGAATAAGCTGTGATTTTATGAATAGGACAATGGAAGCATTTGCATTCCCTTATAAGTTAATAAGGTTAATTAAAAGGATATATGTGGGATTGAAGGCAAAAATCAAAGTGAGAGGGTTGTGTCTGAAAAGAGGAACCATGCAAGGGTGTCATTTTTCCTCTGTTTGTGTTATATTTAGAACCACTGATAAAGAAAATGAAGGGCTTGGAAATCCAAAGATATAATTGGTATGGTGTTTAAGAAAAATTGTCATTATTTGCAGCTGATATTATTTTGTACCTGATAAAACCAGAAAAGGACATCAGTGTTATGGAATATTCTAAGGCAGTTCCGTGTTTTTGGGATGTCACTTGTCCTCATTTAACAGATGACAAGCAGGCAGGATGTTGCATTTAGATGCTTTAATACATAGAAACCCATCAGGATGGATAGCAGCATCATAAAATATGAATGAGCTGGTTAACAGACAGACCTTACATGATTACATCTCAACAGCTAACTACAAAATGGCAGTCAGGCTTGCACGTGCTCAGTAGTTGTACACATGTGCAAGCCCTTGGATAGCTTCTTGAAGGTACATACACACACATTGATTTACATTTTCCCTCTTAAAAATATTGCGCTTTGTAAAAACAATATTAGAGCTAGACATGCGTTACTATAGACATTAGAAACAAAACACAGTGTTCATGCCCAAGTTGCTTTGTATCTCTTACAGAGTTTAGAGATGCGGCCATATCTCGTAACATAACAATCTAGACCAAATTTAGCAGCAGAGGCAGCCTTTGATGAACAGCTCTTATCAGGAACTTCTAGGATTCATCACAGCAATGGGAATGTCCACTGGAACTTCCTCTGGAATTAGAACACCAGACAACTCATTCTGAGATAGTCTTTCTTACGTGCTATATGCTGTCGTATAGGCTCAGACACCAGTAGTAAATGCCTCCAATTCCACCTAAACTCTGTACTTTGTTATTCCACAATGTATGATGTCTGCTCTGGACAAATACTCTTCACGACACCAATCCAGTCATAACCTTTGGGCATTTATATCCTTACCACTTCTTGTAATGTATTGTGCGGTTTGCTGGTTTTGTCATAGTAGGACTTCTGGGTTAAACGCTTCTTCAGCAGACTGTTTTTGACTGATCTGTTGTTCTCTGGGTTAAACGCTTCTTCAACAGACTTTTTGACTGATCTGTTGTTCTTGACACATGGAACCAACAGTTGACTACTGATTGGTAATGTGGTTCTGGTTTGTCTTAACAGAAGTCTCTGTGCCGGTGAACCAAGATATTTATTATGAAGAACATTTCCACGATTCAAGAAATTCAGGAAAACATAACTATTATCTCGTTTTGATTTCTCAAGTAAGTGTTTTGCACTTTGAACTGCACATTCTGCCAAACCATTTGGCTGCAGTTACTCAGGGCTACTTGTGACATGAGTGAAGTCCCATTCTTCAGCACATCTTTTGAACTGTTAGCTTGTAAGCTGTGTGCCATTGTCAGAAATAACTTTGTGCGGACTACCATGTACTGCAAAATGACGCTTCATCTTAGTAATGACCGTACTGAATGGTAGGTTAGGAAGTAAGTCAATCTTGAACCATTCGGAGTAAGAGTCTTCTAGCACCAAAATATGTTGACAGTTCCACTCAAAAATGTCGGTGGCTGCTGTTGACCAAGGTAGTTCCAGAATCTGGTTTAGATGATGTGGTTCCTTCTGTTGATGTGACTTTGTACTATTAAACACTGAACAAGACAAAAGTGCTGTCTTGTGACATAGAACACCAAAATACTAGTCCTCTTGCCCTTCTTTTGGTAGATTCAGTTCCTGAGTGACCACATTGCAAGATAGCAATATACTCTTGTTGCAAGGACTTTGGAACAAATACTTTAGGAACTTTCATAATGATACCATTGTCAGACAAGTCTCATCTCTGTATGGAAAATAAGGTTGCACTTCTTGAGGTAAACTAGATTGCTTTGACAGCCATCCTTGATTGATAAAATGGATAAACCTTTGTAAAGTTGGATCTGTGGCTTTGTGATCTCTCAGTTCATCAAGATGTGTGGAAGAAAAATGTCTCACTTCCATGACTTCAAAATCAAGGTTCTCATTCTTATGCTGTTTTGGGGTGTTTCTGGGCAATCTGGATAATGTATCAGCTAGATAAAGAAGTTTGTCTTTCTTGTAGACGAGATTGAAATTATACGTTTGCAGTCTCAGCATCATACGTTGCACTCTGGTTAGAGCTGAATGTGTAAGCTTTCTCAAGATAGTGACTAGAGGTTGGTGGTCTGTTTCAGTCTGGATTGGTCTACCATAAACATAATCCTGGGACTTTGAACATGCGAACACAGTTGCCAAAAGCTCTTCTCAATCTGGGCATACTGCATTTCAGTTTGGGTAAAAGTTGTCGATGTATAGGCAACACGTTGATCCTGTTGTAGAATGACTGCACCAAGACCACATTTCGAAGCATCATAGGAAAGTGTAACTGGTTTGTGAACATCATAATAGCCGACAGTTGGTAGAATAGCAGTTCTTTGTTTCAGGACATCAAATGCTCTTTGGTGTTGCTCTAACCAAGACCAGGATACATCTTTACAGGTCAGCTCGCTAAGCGGTGCTGAAAGTTGGCTCAAGTCTGGAATAAACTTGACGAGGTAGTTAACCATGCCAAGAAAATGTTGCAGGGCTTGAACATTGTCTGGAGCTGGCATCTCAAGAATGGCTGTTTGAAGGGTCTGGTCATAGGCCTGTACTAGTAAATAAATGACCCACACAAGTAACTTCTTGTAGCCTGAATTTGCGATTCTGTGGGTTGAGCTTAAGAGACACTTGACATGCCCTTTCTAGAATTTTTCTGAGGTTCCTGTCATGCTCTGCTTCACGATTACCTCCTACCACCATGTTGTCTACTATAGTAGCACAAGGATACCCAGAAAAAAATTGATCCATTGCACTTTAAAAGACTTCACTTGCAGAATTTATCTCAAATGGCATTCCCAAAAATCTGTACCTACCAAACTGAGTACTGAAAAGTAGTGAGCAATGCGGATTTCTTGTCAAGTTGATTTTGGAAAAATGAACTCTTTGCATCTAAGACAAAAAAAAACAGTGGCATTTGGCATCAAGGCTGCAACTTCAACTGTTTGCATTGGATGATGAGGACTTTTTAGTGCTTTGTTCAAATCTCGTGGATCAGTACATATTCTGATGTCATCTGAGCTTTTCTTATGAGCTACCACCATGGAAGATACCCATTCAGTTATAGTTGCAACTGGACAAATCACACCTTGTCGCACCATTTTATCTAACTTGGCTTTGACTCTGTCCTGCATGGTTGTTGGAACTTT
This sequence comes from Protopterus annectens, assembly GCF_019279795.1. NCBI lineage: Eukaryota > Metazoa > Chordata > Ceratodontiformes > Protopteridae > Protopterus > Protopterus annectens. The sequence continues at coordinate 619,287,988 of NC_056725.1, forward strand.
TCATGCTAGCCCGATAACTGGACTGACCTCTGGGTCTAACTTCATGAAATACACAACTGGAATCTCGCCTAGTTTGTCTTCGAAAAGATCAGCATAGTTAGAAAAAATGTACTGGTCTTTTAAGTTAACTTGGTGGACTTCCTTATTAAATGGAAGATGCACCATTTTCAAACTGGCTGTGAGCCCTAATAATGACTGAACATGCCTCTTGACCACATACAATAACAAGTCATAACATCTTCCAGCAGAATAGCATGAAAGCACTACTGCGCCTTCAGTCTGAATTTCTTCACCTCCATAAGCAACAAGCTTCGCACACCTTGCCAAATCAAGCCATTCACCATGATACACGCTAGCAAATGTTTCTGCTAATATAACATTGCACTTGGAACCTGTGTCAACTTTGAGCTCTATGGATTTGCCATTTATCCAAACAGTACAAAATACTTCATTCTTTGCCCTTAAATCTACTGCATTGACTGTTTCACAAAGCACTGACCACCATCAACATAGAGTGGGGTTGCAGCTTTCTAATTGATCAACTCCTTTCTTAAAAAGTTCCTTTTTAATAAAAGAATGTGGGCCTTTTGATTTACAAAACCTTTTGAAATGATTCAACTTAATGCATTTGTGGCATTGCTGACCAAAAGGTAGACATTTCTCCCTTTTAGATTCATGACTTCCACCACAGTTATGACAGTTGGCAATGAAACTAGGTTGGGGCCCATGCTTTGAGTTTGCTGACTCTTATGCTTCACTGAGACTGTGCAAATTCTGGAATTTGCTGGAAAGTCCTGGGGTTTAGCAGTGAGTGTTGCAGGTGCTACAGTTTCTGCTATGTACTTGGGCCTGTTTCCTTTACCCACATGCTGCATGCTATCAACATGAGCTTTATCACTGTACCTTCTAGAGCTGTTCTCCTTTGTAAGCGTATACGTGTGCTTTTCTGTGAGCTCATGTTTCTGAAAAATCTGAATGGCCTTATTCAAAGTTAAGTCACTATCGCAAAGCAAAATCTTTTTCAGCATCATCTTTTATACCACACATCTGTCCTTTATCATCTCATCCTTTAAATTACTAAGTCTGCATGTTTTAGCCTCACCCGCATCGACAAGCACTCCAATAAAAAAATCACTTCTAGACTGGATTTTAGCCAACAAACCAAATCAGGGGTATCTGGTAGGCTGTCTACCAGTCACACTAAGTGACCATGCCCCTGCATTTCTAGTTAGGAAGAAAACACATATCCAAACCAGCATCTCATACAAATGCACCCATAGCAAAAAATATTTCTCCTCTGATACCTTCAATTTACTGCTGCAAAACTGCGATTAGTCCCCATTAAAAAACGACAACTAGACCTAGCTGTGAAATACTTAAGTAACAAATTCCTTCAAATATTAAATAATCTTGCCCTCCTCAGAATAATTCGCCAAAATACCAAACGGGTACCATGGCTTTCTAAAGAAACAAAACAACTAATGAAGCAAAGAGATAAGGCCTGGTCACTATATCATATGACCAAAAATAACAGTGATCTCACCCTTTACAAACAACTTAGAAACCATGCTAAGAAAAGCATAATCAAGGATAAAAGAACCTATTTCCTCACCTGCCAACAAAAATGCCAGTGCAATCCACAAAAATTCTGGCAGAATATCAACCACCTCTTTAATCCTGGTAAACCCCCTACCCCTGCCCCCTCACTAACTCGTCTGTGCCCTTAGCTTCACAATTCAGTTCCCACTTCATCAACTCTATCACTTCTGTCCTAGACAAGAGTCCCGCCACACACTGTCCCCTCTCCTACCTCTAATGATGCAAGCTCCTTCTCCTTTATTCCCATTCCAACTTCCTACATAAAAATCTTGTATGTAAATTAAAACCCTGCTGCTTAGCTGCCGACCAAATACCTAAAACTAATGGCCCCATCCATCGCTTACCCCATATCATTACTAATAAACCGGTGCATCTCCGAACAGTATGTTCCCAAATTATAGAAAATCTCTCATCATGCCACTTCATAAGGGTGGCCCATCTAGAGATGTAACTAACTACTGTCCCATCACCATTCTATCCCCCCTTGACAAAATTCTAGAGAAATGTATCCACCAGCAACTCATGAGTCTCCTCACTACCAACAACCTACTCTCCAGCACTCAGCATGGCTTCAGGCCTAAACACAGTACTTACTCAGGCCTCATAACCTTTAGAGACCATTTACCACCTCAGAAATGAAGGACAACTAGTCTCAGCCATTTTCTTAGGTATGTTAAAGGCTTTTGACACAGTGTCCCATCAACTGCTCCTCAACAAACTTGCCACTTACAGTACCGAACCCCTAACATGGTTTCACAGTTATCTATCCGACCGTCAACAGGCCACTAAACAGCCTCTCCTCCCTACTATTACTAGTCACCACAGGGGTACCACAAGGCTCCATACTTGGGCCCTTCCTCTTAATAATATTTACCAACAACCTATATACTGCCACCCACCATGCCACCATCATCTAATATGCATATGACTCCTCCCTTATCTGCTCAGCCCACTCCCCACAAGAACTCCAACACAAAATGCAATCATCATTCCAAGACATACCTCACCAGCCACCAACTCATCCTAAATCCAAATAAGACCAAGCTCATAATTTTATAGGTTCATAGGTTCATAGGTTTATACTAGGCTATCTGCCCTAAGGCATTTATAAGCCTAGCCCAAATTATTGTGGCTTACGCCACCCCTTATATGAAAAAATACTGTGCCCATTAGTTTGTTGTGCCTCTGTCCAGCAGTGACCCAGAGATGATTCCCGGGGTAAACCTACGATCTCCCATCCACAGGTCTAGATTTCTCTTGAACAGAGTCAGCGAGGTGCTCTGCCTCACATGGACTGGGATTTTATTCCACAGCATAGGGAGTCTCTGAGTGATAAATCTATCCCTCCAGCACGCCCTATTCATATCCGTGCTAAGGTTTAAGTCGCTTGCTCTAGTGGTTTTGGTGGATTTGGATTTTTGAGGTGGAGCATGTCCATTAATTCCGGGTTGGACATGGCCTTGTATGTCAGGCACATGTCACCTCTGAGCAGACGGTATGCGACTGAATAGAGCTGGAGTTTCTTCAATCTGGCAGCATATGACAGATTTTGGAGTCCCTTTATCCTTTTGGTGAGGAACTTTTGGGGTCTCTCCAATTGCTGCAGATGTCGGGTGAGATACATCCCGAATGGGGCATTGTACTCGATCATTGGTCTGATAAGTGAAGAGTACAGGGGAACAATGACCTCACTAGATCTGGATGTGAATCCTTCATGATCAGGTGGGCAATGTAGAAGGTCTTTCTAACCACTTTAGCAATGTGAGTGTCAAAAGAAAGGCCACTGTCAACCTGGGTCCCCAGGTCCCTGATAACCTCTTCTGTGCTTAGTGGATTGCCACCTATATGGTAGCTTGGGGTTACCTTGTTTTTCCCGAAGGGTATGACTATACATTTTTTGGCGCTTAACTTCAGGCCATGGCTCTGGCACCAGCTATCTGTTTCCGTGAGTCCCTTCTGAAGGATATCCGTGTCCGATGCACTTTCCTCTATGGCCCAGTTTGCAGTCATCTGCAAACTTTGTCAGCCAAAGTCCTCCCATGTTGGCCTGTACTTCTGAGAAGTAGATGCCAAACAATAGGGGCCAAGGACCGAGCCCTGTGGGAAACCACTTGTGACCGGCTTGGAGTCTGACACAGCGCCAGCAACTCTAACCCTGTGGGTTCTGTCCTTAAGCCAGTTTGCAACCCATCTTGTGACATATGGGTTTACATTTAAGCTGGTAAGTTTTTCTACAATACCCGAGTGGGGTATTGTGTCGAAAGCCTTTGCAAGGTCAAGGTAGGCTGTATGGACTGCCTTTCCTCATCAATGGCCTTGGTGACTATTTCAAGAAGTCCACCAAGTTCAAAAGGCATGATCTTCCCTTGACAAAGCCAAACTGGGTCGGGTCCAATGTCTGCAAGTCCCCTATATCTTTGTTTATGAGCTCCATTATGATCCTCTCCATAGCTTTGCAGAATAGACTTGTTAAGCTTATGGGGCGGTAATTACCAGGGTCCGTAGAGGCGCCACCTTTGTGGAGTGGGACCACAGTTGCCGTACGCCACTCCTTGGGCACGTATCCTGTGGTAAGGCTGAGATTAAACAGCTGCCTTATGTGCGGGTTTAATTCCTCATTTAGCTCGTAGCACACAGCCGGGGACACCATCCGTCCCATTGATGCTGTGTTTTTAGCTTTAGAGAGAGCAGCTTTCACCTGCGCATTTGAGATGTCCGGGAGGCTACACTCGGCTGGGATAGTTATCTCTCCTTTGCGGGGGAGAGGGGGGTGAAGTTTGCACTGAACCTGTCTGCCAGTATGTTGGCAATGTCTGTGGGTTCAGTGATTTTTGTATCATTTTGGACTAATTCTGAGCATATCTGTGAGTTTCCACCCAGGTTCCTAACATAGCTGAAAAAGGCCTTATGATTGTCCTTTGAATCCATGGCAATTTTTCTCTCAAAATTGGCCTTAGTTGATTTTATGAGTGCTCATATCTTTTTACTAATAATGATCAGGGGTGACTTCCCTTTTATGGATTTTGTTCTATCATGTAATAGCTTTCTCCTCTTATTGTAAAGTTTGTTAATGGCTGGGGTCCACCAGACTGGACGTTTGCCCTTTGTGGAAAGAGTCTTGGTTTTATTTGGGATTGCCTGATCCATGCAGTCCTGGAGGTGTTCATAGAAGGCATTTGTAAGGGCTTCCGCAGCTTGGGTTGTGGTTTCCTCTGACTCAGGGGCCTTGAAGGATACCACACCAGTCTTGAGTAGTGTGAAGTTTGCTTTAGAGAAGTTCTTCACTATGGTCTTTTTGTTTGGGGTGGGGGCGGATGTGGATTTCCAGTGAGATTAGTTTATGATCAGATCTCACCAATGAGGGATATACTTCCGGTGTGGAGTATTTTGTCCCCATGTTTGTGACAATGAGATCTAGTATATTTTCTCCTCTCGTGGGAACAGTGACTAGCTGTTCCATGGCATTTGAATTTATGAACTCCGGGAACCGTTGGGCTAGAAGGTTTGGGCTTGAGTAATGTTCCCAGTCTATATTCGGGTAGTTGAAGTCACCCAATATGATGGTGTTTGGAGATACATTTATACCCTCCAGTGTCTTCAGGAAGGCTGTGTGGGGTTCCTGAGTTTGAGAGGGTGGCCTGTAGCATGCTACAATTTGTAGAGCAGTTTTACCTATGGTTAGTTGCACCTGGATGGTTTCCGAAGCTTCATGCGTTGCCACCAACCTGGAGATGTGAGTATCCTTTATGAATATGGATACACCCCCTCCTTTTGTGGAGTGGTCCGGGTTTTGGGGCCTGAACGCATGATATGAGGTAAAACCTAATAGTGCCGGGGTGCTCTCAGGAGCCTTGAACCAGGTTTCAGTTACAGCACAGACATCGATGTTCTCCATACTGAGAAGGGCCTCGAGTGCGTGCATTTTGAGATTTAGACTTCTGGCATTGAGCAGCATTACCCTCAATTTCTTCCCATTTTTGTTTTCTAGGGTGGTAGGTTTAGAATTTGAGCCTTGCCTAAAAAAGGCACTATGGGGGTGGCAAGAGCCTTAGCCAATATCCGAATCCCAGGGTGACAGGTGCAAGCCGCCCTCGAAGCAGCGTGGCTTGTCAAGCATGTCATCCCAGGCAGACAGACACTGGATCCCCTTTGAATGACACCAGACATTAAGCCAATTGTTAAAGCTGATCATCTTGTCTCTATATTGTGGCATCATTCTTGGTGAAGGAAGGATACTGCTCAGGGTTAGGGTCATACCTGCCTGGGCTACATAATCAGAGAGCTCCTCTATGTCTCTTTTCATGCAGTCCAGGGAGGTACGCCTCAGGTCGCTCACACCAGCATGGACAATGACTGTGTCATATTTGTACTTGCTGTGGAGTGACCCGAGTGCTTGTGTTATGTGGCGGATTCTAGCGCCCGATAGGCAGCTTACTGTGACCCTCTCCTTGTTCAGCCTGGTGAGTGGGACGCCAGTGTGTCTGACTATGGAGTCACCTATGACAAGTATGTTTGGTGTTGTATTTGGCCTTAAGGGCTGTGACTGCTTTGCACACTGCTTTTGTGGTTTATGTGTTGCTTGTGGGGTGTCTTGAGGTAGCAGTTGTTTGGGTGTCTGCTTTGGAGGCCTCTGCTGTTTAGGTAAATTTTTACTCAGAGCCTCCGAGTATGTCTTTGTGTGTTTATGTGTTTGACTCAGTGGAGTGGTAGCATTATGTGAGGCTGGTTTTGTGATGTGTGTAGTTGCCTTCTCCTCCTGTCTGGTCTTGCCAGTCCTGAGTTGAGAGAGCTCAGCCTCCAGTTTGGCTAAATAGCTGCATCTCTCGCAAGTATTTGTGTTATGTGGGAGGAGGAGAGGGTTGTCTGTGTACATGAGGCAGTTATAACATTGCCTCAAGATTCCCAGATTCACCAGCTGGACCGGAGAGGAGATTGACAACTGACCTTTGGACATGCTAGAATAATATTGGGAAATCCTTAATTGAAAACAAGGGCCAGTGGGGAGTGAGGGTGTAGTACTTTTAATTTTTAGTGCTGACTTATATAATTGCTTTAGTGAGCAAGTGCCAGGTAACTTGAGTGCAATGTGATACAAGTAACTAAATGCAAAACGACAAACAGTAACTTTCTTTCAAGTGAAACAAGGAAATAAGTACAGTAAGCAATGCAGATATCACTAGTGATCCACAGAAGCGCTGAGAAGTTGCGTATTAGGTGAATTAGCTTCCAGGGAAATAACAAGCAAACAAACAACAAGTATATAAACAAAGCTAGATTCAGTAGGCCTGGATCTAGTCTATGCTAGAGCAAACAAGGTGAACCAATTTCAGTAAGATACAGTTCAAATATTCAGGCACTATAAACCTTTAACCAGAAAATTCCCAGCTCAGAAGGGCAGAGTCCAGCCTCTTCTCCCACAAGAGTGCAGACCACGAACCTTCTTAATGTAAAATAACTGGCCTGAAGCCCAAGTGCCTAAACCAGAACTAATACACTTGGACACTGGGCTCTCAATCAGCAGTTCCCAACTTAGAAGGATGAAAGCTACCTGTCCTGCCACCACAGTGCTTGCCACAAACCTTCCTAATGTAAAACAACTGGTCTGAAGCCCAAGTGCTTAATCCAAAAGACTTGAATGATAGCTACACTTTAATCAAGTTACAACCAAGCAGTAATAAATACCATTGAATACTTTAGAGAATGTCTGGATTAGTGCTCAAGTTACACAAACAAAGCTAGATCCAGCAGGCCCGAATCCAGTCTATGCCACAGCAAACAAGGCACCAACTTCAGTAAGAAACAGTTCAGATATGCATGCACTATAAGCCTTTAACCAGAAATTCCCAGGTCAGAAGGGCAGAGTCCAGCCTCTCCTCCCACAAGAGTGCAGACCACGAACCCTCTTAATGTAAAATAACTGGCTTGAAAGCCCAAGTGCTTAAACCAGAATTAATACACTTTTAGAATAACAGACACTGAGCCCTCAATCAGCAGTTCTCAACCTAGAAGGATGTAAGCTACCTGTTCTGCCACAACAGTGCAGACCACAAACCTCTCAGTGCAAAACAACTAACTTGTCCGAAGCCCAAGTGTTTAAACCAAAAGGCTTAGAATGAGTTACACCAAGCAGTAATAAATACAATTGAGTATTTTAAGATGATGCAAAAGTAAAAAGAAGTAGGTAAAACACAAGTACAGTAAAAGCAGATGAAATTTTTTTTTTTTTTTTTTTTTTTTCTGAACAAGTGCTGAGATCAAATAAACAGATTTGAGTGCTGAAACTAGAAAACTGGCTAGTTACAAGAAAAATAAACAAGCTAGAAGGCTTCCTCAAACACAGAAGGGCTTGGGGCTCAGAAGCCTACAAATAGTCTGTACCACTTAACAAGAAAGGCAGGAAATAAGCTTAATTTTTTTTTTTTTTTCTATTTCCCAGATGCTCTCTTTGTACACAGTAGGAGTGCCTGAAATCAGAATATGATCTCACTGCACTCAGTTGAGTGAGCAAATGAGATGGGCCCAGAGGCAGGCTGAGGGGCGGGCAGTTTCAATGCCACTAAGATTAACACCAAAACAAAAACAGGGCGGTGGGTGGGAATAACTGAAGAGCAGAATAACCAGTTAAAAATTCCTTCAACACTCCTTCATACACAGTTTAAATCAATTTAAATACTGTATTTTTTAAAAAAAAAAGTGCATAAAAAGGTACTTAAATTCTCTTATACGTCCAGTTGAATATAACCAAGTTCTTAGCTTGCCAAGCTGAAGTTTTAAAGCAGGAATTATTTCACATGCACCAGTTTAAATATGCAAGGACAGGAAATCAATGAATGTGGCTACCCCCTCTAATAAATCTTCCAAACCCAGTACCCAGTCCCTTTCCATACTGTCTAGCAACAGTACAAAATTCGAACCCACCAGTCAGACCAAGCTGCTAGGGGTAACCATAGATGACTCTCTAAAATTTGATAAACACATCTATCTAACCATCAAAAAAAAATCCACTCTAAACTAGGCGTTCTATACAGGGTTAAACCTTACCTTACACAACAAGCTAGACTGGCCACTGCAAGATCCCACTTGCTATCCACCCTTCTATACTGCTCTGAGGTCTTTACTAACCTATCAAAAACCGACCTAAATAAACTAGACTCCTGTTATAACAAAATAGAGTTGGTCACCAACCAACCCCACAGAACACACCACTCAACGCTCTCCGACAGCTCAACTGGCTAGAACTTCCCAACCTATTATTACTAAAAACAACTTTCACTTGCCCATAAAATCATATTCAGCCCTATTGACTGCCCAGCTCCATCAAACCTAGTCCAGTCGAACACAAACTGTAGACTCCTCAGGTCATCCAACAAACTGTAGACTCCTCAGTTTAGCCAACATACTAATGCTGAAAGTAACCCAGTCTCACAACTATCACGGAGACTCCCTCTACCCTCATAAAATAGCCAAAGATTGGAACACCCTTCCTCAACAGATAAGTAAAACCCCCAACCTGTCCACATTTAAATCTACCCTTGAAAGACTATTTAGATGATTGCCTATGCCACTGTATTGCTCCCAGCTAATATTCTTCCTGTTTTTTTCTACTCATATCACACGTTAGCCCAAATAGTGCTCATCCCACATCTGGATATCCCACTATACCTGTTATCTTTATTAATCTTTGTTCCTTCAGATGACCTAACTTGTAAAACTACATGACCAGTTTTGGTCTTTCAGAAATTAATCACCTTGTAAAGCTACATGACTTGTGTACCTCATACATGTTGTAAAAAATAAATAAATAAAAATAGTATTCCTGTATGCCTGAAACATGCATGTTTATATTGTATTCTGTTATATTTTGCTATAATATTCTTGTTAAGCTCATTTATACATTGTTAGCAATGTACTACTAAAACTAACTTTACTGCTTGTAACTTAAAAATGTTCTTTTTGTTGTGGAGCTTTTCTCTCCAGGTCTCCGTTGAAAACGTTTTTTTTTTCAACTCAGTCGGACACTACCCGGTTAACAAATGTAAATAAAAAAAATAAATTATTTCTCAGGTCAGTTATATATGCTGCAAAAGTTTCACCAGGCTGTTGATCCCTTGTGTAAAATAAGTGCCTTTCCATTGTAACATTTGAGGGTTACACATTTCTCTAAATTTACGTTTTAAGCACTCTGGATCCCCTCTTGACTTAGCCGGTACAACAATATGATGGTTTCCCCCTCTCCTATATAGATAGCTGGTGCGTACACAAATTTGAACGTTCATTTGAATGGCTTCTGACCCAGCTAAATTAAGTAGAATAAATGCCTCTGTATGGTCATCTTTATCAGAAAATGCAGCCTGTATGAAAATGTACTTTTCCTCAAACACTCTCCAGTTGTTACGATGTTACTGTCAAACACAAGTGCACTGGGTTTTTGAAATCTGTCAGCCATGCCCACAAAGTATACACAAACACACTGAAAATATGACCCTTGCTGTTATGTATGAAAGAACAGTTCTGTGAGCTTGTAATAACATTCAAATGCACAATAAACTCTTCGAAGTGCTGTACTTTGCGAAATATGCTCTGAAATGGCTGTATTCTGCAAAATAACTTTACTGTAGCACTGCATAAATGTGAACGTACACTTCTGATAACTTGAATATCTTAGATTAATACGAGCAGTACTTGCTTTGCAAAAATGTGCTAGTTTCCCTTTATTTTATTGTTTTGTTTATGCAATTCGGACTTTATTTCAAACATTTCCTGTAATCATTTGAATATTTTTAACAATATCGTACATATCGATTTATGTGAATATCAGTGAGTGTTCTTTATGCCTCATTTCGTATTTTGTGAAATAGTATTGAGCAAGTTTTAATATGTAAAATACGATCTGATATTGTTAATCCTCGTTCATTCCTTACGCATCGGTATCTGTACTGACCTCGGAACCGAGCTGGCCATTTTCCAAGCTCGCGTCAGCTTCAAACTCTCGAGGTAAACTCTTACCCACAATCCCCCTCTCCCTGTTACTTCAGATTTTGTTTGCTGCATTGCCATTCGGTCGTGTCAAGCTACTTCTCTTGAGCTAAGTACAGTTATTTGTTGTTTAATAGTTTTTCAGGTTACTTTTCTGTCATAAAAGTTTATATTTCATTGTCTCTTATCCTATTGCATCTAGCGTACATAATTTTTTCAGTTTTTTTTGCTCCATTCTTTACCACTTTTACCGCGAGGTATCTCTCTCTACCATCGCTGGTAATTCTTCCTCCTTTTTGTCATACCTTTGGGTACTCTTACTCTCTTGTACCATTGCTGGTACCTTTTCTATTAATTAATTTGCTGTCATGGCAGATAAGAAAGGTCGTCCGGGGTTTAAGCGGTGTACTGATTGTGGACACAAACTACCTACTTCTGATGCACACTCGGGAGCTTTCCATTTGTCTGTTGACCCACCCTGTACTATTTGTGAGAACTTTTCGAATAGAACCTTGTTGGAAAGGAAAAACAAGCTGTTACTGAAGTGACTTCTTAAATCTCCCTTTTAAGAGGCTATTTCTGGGTCGGAGGCCTCAACCCCTCCTAGAGCCCATAAGAAAATCTTGGATGTTCCTACTAAGGCTAAATCTTTGCTTTCGTCCCCGGCTGGGAACTCCTGCCAGCCAAAACCTAAAAAGGCTAAAGTTTGGCTCTGGAGCTCACTCATTCAGCCCCTGTGCTTTTTGTGCCTAGACCTTCGGCACCGAGGCCTTCGGCTCCATTAGTGATCTCGGCTCCGTCTTCTCCTGCAGCCTTCACTATATCGGCACAGAGGGGCTCCTCAGTTCAGACTATTACCACTGTATTGGCGCCGGCCATTCAGTCGACGCAGACCTTGACAGTGTCAGCTGCGAGATCTTCCTCAGAACCGACGTCTTTATTGTCGACTCCAGTTTTGTCGATTCCATGTTTGGCACAGACAACCACTTCGACACCGATCCCTGTGTCGGTGCAGACCATGACCTCGGCACTGATGACTTCTTCGGTGCAGACAACCGTAGTCCAGTCTCTCTCGGCACTGTTGCCCTTGGTGCGGACAGATGGGAACAGAGTTTGCCTCTTCTGGACAGGCCTGTTTCTCCCTCAGTCTCCGTGAGGTCCACTAGAAGCCTTTTGAACATGATGTGTTGCGTTTTGTGGATCAGGTGCTCTTGGCCAGAGGTATCCCACCCCTCAGGAACCATCCTTCCTTGGGAGGTGATAACCCGTCTCCAAAGGCCCTTTCTTATTCTCCTCCTTCATTGCCTTTGAAGTCCATGAATATAGCACAGTCTTCCCCTTCTGCGGTCCCCCTTCTGGATCTCACTAAGGAACTGCAGTTGCCTTCATGGCAGGAAAGTTTTGCTATGACCCAGGATGTAAGTTGTGATGCTCATAGTTTGCTGCTCCACAAGCCATCCAGGGACTCAGGGTCGGCAGGCTGAGCCACTTAGGGGAGGGGTGACCCCTGTCCTAGACATGCACTCCTCTTCGGGTGGGCCAGCCTTCCTACTGATGGAGAAGGCTTTCACTGCTGCTGGCGATACTGGACTGTCTATACCTCCGCCCTCCTCTGGTACACTGGTTTCACAAGTCGCACCTAGCGGACACCAGGTGCAAGGACCTCAGGACATATTCCCACAGGAATCCCCTTTTCTGCTGTCTTCTCTAGCTTCTCCCACTGAGGAGATCTACCAGAAAAATTTGTATAAGAGGAAGCACATGGACTCCACAGAGGAGTCCCTCACTGAAGACACAGATTTCGATGAGGGGGAAGGATCCCTTCGGTCACCCTCTGAGGTATCCTTTGGTGATATCCTTGAAATCCTGAAACAGAGAGATGAGTGGCAGTCCTCTAATTTGACCTCTGAGGAATCTGTGTTCTTGCAGGCCTTTTGCGCCCGGCCCCCTACCTCCTGGGTTACTCCACCTGCCGATGAACTTGTCTGGCTCATCGTGCAGCGTGCTTGGAAGGCTCCTGATACCGTTGAAGCTATTCCCTGGAGGCCAGATAAGATTTTGTCCCCTACTGCTTCGGATCCCCATTGGTCCAAAGGTCTTCCTGTGAATGGTTTGGTGGTGGTGGCTGCAACAAAAAAGGATCTGGCAGTAGAAGAAAGCCATACTGTCCATCCACCTAACAAAGAGTCCAGGGCCCTGGACAGGATAGGAAAGTGCACCTTTGCTTCAGCAACCTTTACTATCAGGTCCCTGAATTATATGGCACATTTTACCAGGCTTCAAAGGGATCTGATTTCTGAGCTCTCTGAAACCTTGACTGGTGCCGTGCCTGATGAGATCCGTGACAAAGTGGCCTCTCAGCTGGCCACCATTGACTCTATATCTAACTCCTCTATGCGACTGATATCTTGTGCATCAAAAGGAGCAGCTAGAGCAGCGGGTTCAGCTGCAGTCTTGAGACGACACGTCTGGATGTGTTTGTGCAATTTCGTGGAACCCTTTAAGGCTTCCTTTCTTAATGCTCCCATTGAGGCCTCCTTGTTGTTTGGGCCCAAAGTTAAATGCACACTGGCCATATGTGAACAGGATGGTAAGACCCTTTCTGCCATAGGTGTCTGTTATTCTTCCCCTCAACATGCTTCCTCCCAAAACCAAAAGAGTGAGAAGATATGGTTCAAGAAATCCCAGGGTCCTTTCCGTGACACACAGGCCAGGGAAGATGCTCCTTTCGGGGCAGAGGGGGTCCGCGTAACCAGGGTTCCAGGGATTCTTTCCCTGGTCAATCCTACCAGTGCCCCTGAGGAGTGGCCCAACTCCTTTCCTCTGGAGGTGGTTGGGGGACGTTTCTCATTGTACCCTTCTGCCTGGCTAACCATCACCACCAATTCTTGGGTACAAAGGATTATAACCAGAGGTTATCATGTCCCCTTCAGTCTTTGTCCTGCCCCTTCAAAAAACCTTCCCGACGTTCCACCCAGTTAAAGGGAAGAAGCAGCACTAGAGATAGAAAAGCTGCTAAGAAAGAGAGTCATCCAAATAGTCCCTCCAGACCATATAGGATCCGGATTCTACTCAAGACTATTTTTGGTGCCAGAGAAAACCGGGGACTGGAGACCAATTTTGGATCTCAGTGTATTAAACAAGTTTGTGAGAGTATTGATATTCCAAATGGTCACAATACAGTCTATCTTCCCGCTTTTGGAAAAAGCCGATTGGATGTACTTGATAGATCTTCAAGATGCATACTACCACATAAAAGTGGACAGGCCATCAAGAAGATTTCTGCGCTTCAGTGCTGGAGCCAGTCACTACCAGTTCAGAGTACTGCCCTTCGGACTCTCTACAGCCCCCAGAGTGTTCACAAAGTGCATGGCAGTTGTCACAGCTCACTTGTGACTTCAAGGATTCCAGTTGTTTCCATACCTAGACGACTGGCTCATTTCTGCCCCCACCAGACATCTACTGGAAAAAGCCCTGGGATACTCTCTCCTCGCTGCTCAAAGGCTAGGCATAACCATAAACTGGCAAAAATCCAATCTCACCCCATCTCAGTCGACAGAATTCCTAGGGGTTATCTTGGACACAAAAAACTGCAGAGCTGCTATTCCAGAGCACAGAATTGTAAGGATAAAGCAACAACTAATCCCAGTCCTTTCAAGGGAGAAATCCACGGCTCACTTGGTTCTATAGCTGTTTGGTTCCATGGCAGCCTCCATCATCATTGTTCCCGTGGCCAGGTTTCACATGAGGCTTCTACAATGGCTACTGCTCACCCAATGGTATCCTTTTCAGCATCCTCTTTCGGCCATGATTCGAGTAACCCACAGGTGCAAACAGGATTTAAATTGGTGGATGACACACAATCCATTACAATGGTCTCACCCCTCCCCCCCCCAGCAACCCAAGGCCACAGTGACTACAGATGCCTCCCTGATGGGGTTGGGGGGGTTATATCAGGGACAGAGAGTCCAAGGCACTTGGACCGAACTGGAGGCCCATCTGCATGTAAATGTTCTAGAGCTGAGGGCGGTGCTTCTGGTGTTGCAAGCATTCCATCCCCTGCTGCCATCTGGGACAATTGCGATTCAATCAGACAACATGGCGGTGGTCTGGTACATCAACAAGCAAGGTGGAACCAAATCTTACCCCCTTTGTCGAGAGGCCATGAGGATATGGCAATGGGCGATGGCTACCAACCATTTTCTTCTAGCAACGCACATTCCTGGGAGTTCCAACGTGATAGCAGACAGACTCAGCAGGTGCATTCTTCAACCTCATGAGTGGTCCCTGAATCCCTTGATAGCGGCGGAGATCTTCCATTGCTGGGGCCATCCTTGCTGCGACCTCTTTGCATCCCTAACCAACTACAAATGCAGCAACTACTTCGCCCTGATTTCCCCCTCCAGGACAGTCAACCAGGGATGCTGTTATCCACGATTGGCCCTCGGGTCTTCTTTATGCATTTCCACCCTTTCCCCTCATTCCCCAGTTTCTGAAGAAAGCCCGTAGTTTGAAGAGCAATTCCTTATAGCACCATATTGGCCTCAACAGATTTGGTTCCCCTTCCTTTGGCCTCACCTAGTAGATCAACCATGGATTCTCCATCCAACACCGGAGTTGATCTCACATCCACAGAACCTGATTCATCCCAACTTGAACAGCCTGAAGCTCACGGCTTGGCTACTCCAATTCCCTTGATTGCCAGGCAGAATGAGCTTTCTTTACCAGTACGTGATATTCTCATTGCTTCTCATAAGTCTTCCACTAGAATTACTTATCTGAGCAAGTGGAAAAGATTTACCTGTTGGCTGAAAGATAAACAAGTAGACCCTTTTTCAGCACCAGTGCCGATAATACTACAGACCTTTTTCATTCGGGTCTATCGGCCTCTACCATTAGAGTTTATTTGGCTGCAATTTCTAATTTTCATGAGGGTGTCCAAGATTCCTCTCATATGTCCCATAAATTGTGCAAGACCTTCATAAATGGTGTGAATCATCTGAAGCCACCTTTTAGAAAATCTATTCAACCATGGGATTTATCATTAGATGTTACGTAGTCCAATCTAGCCTACATTCTTACCAGTGGGTTCGGAGCCGAATGTTTGCTCCGACTCAGCCATACTTTAGCTCAGTGTCTTTCAATTGGCTGGGATAAGATGGTATCCCATGCTGCACTGCTCTCTACCCCCAGATCTCGTTTGCCACTCTTGTAGCTCGGACGTGGTCTCGCTCTTGGCTGTGTCTAAGTATTCTTTTCATCTTAATAGTAGAGAAGTTTTTGCAAAAAAAGCTATTTTCATAGTTGTTTGTGTGTGTTATCTTTGAGCTGTGTTTGTGGAAAAGTTGTTTTTTTTCTTGTCTGAGCGTGTTTCCTGTGGTATCCCACTAGCTGTTTCCAATGGGCTAGGCCCATTTCAGTTAGAGGACCTAGTCTGTCCCCTCGCTTACCTTTGTGTGCTAACTTAACTTCCCTTGAGCTAAGACCGTTTAATTTAGAGGAACTAGTCCTCCCTCTTGACCTTGTGTTCTAGGACCGTTTAAGTTTGAGGTCTTTGTTGTGTACTGTCTGTTCTGTTCCCGCACTTGTGGCTGATTGACCGTTGGTCTGGTTGTTGGGTTAGTGACTCAGTTTTTGTAGTGACTATATCTAAAGATACTAAGGAGCATAAGCCCTCGAGCTTTAAGAAGTGCACGAAGTGCAGTTATAAGATGTCTATCACTGATGGACACTCTGTGTGTACTGTCTGGGAGCGATTCACCTCCAGGAATCATGTAGTTTTTGTCATGCTTTTAGCCTGCGTGTTCTTCAGGAAAGGAAGAACAAATTGATTTTGAAGGGACTTCTGAAACCCTCCTTCGAGGAGGGTTTGGAGAGTGCTTCCAGCTTTAAGTCTTCTCCATCTAAAGCTAAATCTTCTAAGGCTAAAAAGCGATCCCCGGCTCCATCAGTATCCTCGGAGCCGCCAGAGAAAACCGCTAAATCTTCCATGACATCCTCTGCTCCATTGTCCTTGGGGCCGCAGGAAGTGTCAAGTTTCTATGGAACCTGCTTCGGCTCCTGTTCTCTCGGAGCCTGTTAGGAGCCGGTCGCCTAGCATTAGGCCGGTATCTCCTCCTCGCAGGTCTCCTTCAGAGAGGAGGTCTCAATCTCCTTCCCTATCCTTTAAATCCTCCAGGACCTTATCAGATGTGGATGTCGATAGTGGTGCAGAGACTTCTTTAGTCACCGGTACTGGCTAAATTGTTTTTGGCTCTGACCCATTCGGCTCCGGAGCCTGTCCCTCTACCTACGTCGATACTTCCTCCTCCGAGCGCATCTCAGCTTTTGGAGCCGGAGTGCTCGGCTCCGTTTGATGTCCCTAGGGTGGTTCCGACAGCCCCTCCTGGCTTATCGGTTCCAACGTCAGCTCCGACTCCGTCGGTGCCGTCCACGGGGTTCAGGACTCAGGATTCCTCTGTTGGACCCAAGGGGGAGGCTTTGGGACACCTCTCGGCTCCTAGTCTCCCTCTCGGTGCTTCGGCGCGGGGAAGAGTGACTCCTGTGTCGGCTTCGGACCTGGTCCCTTCTGATCCGAGGTCTTCCATGGCTGGTCGATCTTCGGACCCAGGAGGACCAGCTTTCGAGGCTATGCAGAGCGTGCTGGCCAGGTAGTCAGCGGCATCATACGGTTCGGTCACTCTATCCCCTACAGCACCGGTGCTGGTCTTTGATCGTCTTCTATCTCTTGACAGTGGAGCCCCAAGGCCTCAGGGTACCCCCACGAGTGGTCTCCATATTTCAAGAGGAAGCACATAGATTCCCAAGATGAGTCTCTCATGTCAGACAATGACCTTGAGGAATCGGAGGGGTCCCCTAAGTCATCCTCTGAGGATGTTTCTTTCTCTGACATCCTAGAGATTTTGAAGCAAAGAGGTGAGTGGCCATCCAAAGCCCCCTCCTGAAGAGGAGTCTGTGTTCCTGAAGGCCTTTGGTGCTCAGCCCTCTGCCTCCTGGGTGTCTCCACCCTTCAACGAGCTACTGGATCTGGTTTGTCGAAGGGTGTGGGAAACCCCTGACTCTGTGGAACCAGTCCCCAGGAGACCCAATAAATTTTTGTCTGCCCCTTCTGATAAGGAATTTCTATCCAAGGGAGTCCCTGTGGATGCCATGGTGGTGGCAGCGGCCACCAAGAAGGAATTGGCTGAGACTTCTTCCACCGTCCATCCCCCTAACAAGGAGTCTAGGACTATGGACCGGTACGGGAAGTGTATGTTTTCTTCAGTGGCCTTTACTTTGCGGTCACTGAATTACTTATCACACTTTACACGGCTCCAGAGAGATCTCCTAAAGGAGCTTGGAGATACTCTAACGGGTAATGTTTTTGAGGCGGAGGCTCAGAAAGTCAACGCTCAGATGTCTACCCTCAATTCTATTGCAAACTCCTCCATGAGGCTGATCTCTCATGCAGCCAAGGGAGCGAGTAGGGCAGCAAGTTCAGGAGTCGCTCTTAGGAGACATGCCTGGGGATGCGTCTTTGTCATTTTGCGGAGGCCTTCAAGTCTACATTCACCAACGCGCCATTTGATGGTTCCTCTTTGTTCAGAAACAAGGTGAAAGACAGACTCACTAGGTGCGAGCAAGAGGGGAAAACTCTGTCTGCCATAGGAGTCTGTTTTTCCCTTCCCTCTAGGCCTTATCCCAAGGCCCAGAGGAGTGGGAAGATGTGGTTCAAGAAATCACAAAGGTTTTTTTCCAATGCACAAGGTGATTCCCCCCTCCAGGGGCACGGGAGGGGGTGGTTATTCAGGTAGATGCCGCCCTTGGGGCAGAGGATGCCCTCGTAACTCGGGAGACCGTGATTCCTTTCGTGGATGTTCTTCGTGTTTCACTGTTGCAGTCATTACATTTGGGTAATCCAGCTGGCAGGTTGCCCTGAGTCGGCCTGAATTCCAAAGTCTTGGGTCCTGCATTGGCTGCTGTCGCCCCTTCCCTGACGTCAGGTCATCAGGGGTGTAAAAGAAGCAGCCAATGCCATTTTCTTCAGTTTTTCTTGCTTTCTTGCCACGCGGTGCCCGAAGCATAAGCAGTTCGCAAGTGCCGGTCGGCCGACTCCTGAGATTTTCGTGTTAGAGTTTCATATCCGAAGTCTTCAATAAAGCTAATTACCCCATTGGGGAAGCTTTTTTCTTGCTCCAGACCGATGTCAGAAAAAGTTAATAATTGTATTTGTTGTGGAAAGCAAATACCTCATAAGGACTTTCATTCTTACTGTATTCCTTGCCTAGGCCCTGATCACAACGTTTCTGGTTGTCGGTTTTGTGCTACATTTAACTAACGCACTATTAAGCGTCGGTATGATTTTGCATTAAACTATTTTGGACGCCAGTTTAATTATCCAGAAATGTCGTCGGATAGCCATCCGACTACCGGAGTTCACAAAAAATGCAAAGAAAAGGAGAGAGATATTCAACCGAGGCCCAAAACCGACGACAAAACTTCTGCTAAGCCAGTCGCCTGTTCGCCGGTTCTTAGTGAGGTGATTTTGCAGCCCCTGACTCCCGCTACTTTAGAGTCACAGGCCACTGCCGACTCCCATGTGGAGTCGGCTATGCCGCTGGAAACTCAAGGTAATGGAACATCGCACCCTATTCCCTCAGATGGGTCCGGAGTCAGTGAGCAGGCACCGGCTTCTGAGGGTGTATTCACACCTAAACATCTTTACATTAAACCGACTTCAGCTTCAAAGGCAAAGACTAACACACCTTCTAAAGCAAAGAAACAAACTCAAGAGCCACGTGGACAGGCCTCTATGCCCAAAAAACAGATGCTCAAAATGATCGAAGACTTGATTACCTTGATCAGGGGTTCCCATCCCCCTCCTGATAAGAGGCCTAGGCAAGAGACAGACTATGAATTTTCAGATCCGGTTTCTATTTCTTCTGATTCCTCTTCTGATCAGGAATATTCTCTTCCCCCCTATGAGGATTCTGATGCTGAAGAATCTGTACCTTCAGCTTCTCCTCCTGAGGACTATTCTTTTGGGGAAACCTTGCATACCATGAGGGAGCATTTCCGCTGTGAGAGCCAAGATTTTTCAGAATCTAAAAAGAGGCTCGGGGACTTCCTTTTGCTACCTCAACGCAGGCCTCTAGCCATTCCACCTGTGTTAGACATTGTAGATAATGTATTTTCCGAGTCTAGTCTGACCCCTGACTCCGTACCTCAAGCTCCTGTTAAGCCTGACGGATATTACAGGGTTCCTGACTCTCATAAATTCCTTTTCAAAAACCCTGCTGCAGACCCAGAAATGATTTCTCAGGGTCCCAAAGGAGTTGAGGCTTCCGCTGCAAAAAACCCTACCCCCTATGACAGAGATTCTAGGGCACTGGATAGATGGGGAAAAAAAGGTTTACACATCTGCTACCTTGGCTATAAGGGCCTTAAACTGTCAGTTTCATATGGTCAAATATCAGCAATATGTCATGGCTTTGCTTAAGCAGAAAATGTTAAACTCTGAATGTGCAGAAAACAGGAGAAGCCAAAGATGATACTGATTGCCCCAGACTGGCCCCGCCAGTACTAGTATCTAATCCTAAGGAACAGTGCCCATCTTGGACCTTACCTCACATTCCTCATCTACTGTCCCAGCAAAACAGTCAGATCCTGCACAGCCAACTCAGGACTTTAAACCTGGCAGCATGGTGGATAATGTAATCATACAAAACACACCTCTCAGTAAAGCTGTGATGGATGTCATTTTGGAAGCCAGAAGGCCTAGTACTAGAAAATCTTATGCTGGAAAATGGAAGAGATTCTGTGCTTGGAACCAGGCACAAGGAACTGATACAGCTGTACCAAATATTTCTCAGATTTTGCAATACTTAACTGAGATGCTGGACAGAGGCCTATCTTTTTCGTCAATTAAAATTCATGCCTCTGCCATTTCGGCTCATTACAATAGAGAGCCAGCAATCTTTTCTCAGCCTTTATTAAGGCAGTACCTCAGAGGATCCAAAAATTTAAGGCCTCCAAGGAGATCACCAATACCTGCATGGGACCTCAACTATGTCTTGGAAAAACTCACCCTGCCTCCTTTTGAGCCAGCTGCTACTGCTGATAAAGTTTTTATCTTGGAAAACAGCTCTGCTCCTAGCAATAACTTTTGCAAGATGAGTTTCAGAGCTACAGGCTCTCATGGCTGTGGAACCTTTTATCATTTTTTATCCAGACAGGATTTCTCTGAGGACAAACCCAACATTTATGCCTAAGGTGGTGTCCAGTGTGGCTCATAACCAAACTGTTCATTTGCCAACTTTTTATCCAAATCCACAGAACAAGGGGGGAAGAATTCTGCATTCTTTGGATGTGCACAGACCGCTTACATTCTGCTTGGACAAAAGCAAAGTTTTCAGGAAGACAGAGCAATTACTAGTGGCATATGCTGCAGGAGCACAAGGAAAGGCCATCTCAAAGCAGACTATTTCAAAGTGGATAGGCCACTGCATTCATTTCTGCTATTTACAGCATGGCAAGCCAGTGCCTAAAGGCATTAGGCCACATTCAACCAGAGCTGCAGCCACTTCAGCAGCCTTTCTCAGGGGAGTACCGACGAAAGACATTTTAGAGGTTGCTACTTGGAGTTCAGTGCATATCTTTACAAAGCACTATCATCTGCCACTCTACTTTAAATCCAGGGCAGGCTTTCCCACTGCAGTTCTGCAGGGCCCCATAGCTGCTCCTAATGTTGTTTAGCTCCAGCCTCCCAACTATAGCTTTGGGACTCTACCCAAATGTAATGACTGCAACAGTGAAACATGAAGAACATAGTACAGTTGTGTACACTTACCATAAATGTAGATGTTCGAGTGTATTCACTGTTGTAGTCCAGGTTACCCACCCGCCATCCCCCTTTTTTCTGCTGGAACTTATCTTTCCTTCTCTGATTTATACAACCTATGTGGTGTATTTGCTTGTAGATGAAGGTAAAGTTTATATTGGTGCATGTATTTTTATACATAGAAATTTTGGCTACCCTTTTAGGGGGCACCTGACATCTGGGGCAAGAAAAACTGAAGAAAATGGCATCGGCTGCTTCTTTTATACCCCTGACAACCTGACGTCAGGGAAGGAGCGACAGCAGCCGACGCAGGACCCAAGACTTTGGAATTCAGGCCGACTGAGGGCAACCTGCCAGCAGGATTACCCAAATGTAATGACTGCAACAGTGAATACACTCGAACATCTACATTTATGGTAAGTGTACACAACTGTACTTTCTCCCTACCACCGCTCCTGATGGGAGGCCCGACTGTGCATTTCCGGAGGCAGTCGGGGGTCGCATCTCACTATACCCGGAGGCCTGGCAAGGTATCACCCAGGACCAATGGGTTCTATGAATAATTTCCAGAGGATATATCATTCCCTTCTTGTCAACTCCCCCTCCAATCAAGAAAACCCCGGATGTTCCACCCAGTCAAAGGGATTCTGCAGCTTCAGAAGTTTCAAAGCTGCTAGAAAAAGGAGCCATCCAACATGTCCCCTCAGACCAGATCGGATTAGGGACTTACTCCAGATTCTTTTTGGTGCCGAATAGGACAGGGGACCTGAGACCCATTTTGGATCTCAGCCGATTGAACACCCATGTGAAAAAGTCCAAGTTCCGAATGGTCACGGTGCAGTCTGTTCTCCCATTGTAGGGAAAAGAAGTGTGGATGTGCTCCATCGACCTCAAGGATGCTTACTACCACATAAAGATGGACAGGGCATCCAGATGTCACCTACGCTTCTGGCTGGGAGACGGTCATTGTCAGTTTCGAGCCCTGCCCTTTGGTCTCACCACAGCCCCCAGGGTGTAATACATGGCAGTGGTGACTGCTCACTTGAGACGTCAGGAATTCCAAGTGTTTCCATACCTGGATGACTGTCTTCTTACTGCCACCACCCGGCATCTGCTACTTCAGACCAGTGATGCCACTATCAACCTATGTCTACAGTTGGGCATTACCTTGAACTGGGAAAAATCTGCCTTGTTGCCCTTGCAGCATGTCACCTTTATAGGTGCCGAATCAGACACCGTGCTCATGCGGGCGTTTTTACCGCAGGAAAGAATCAGAGTTTTACAACAACAGATTTACACCTTGCTCCCTCTTAGGAGAGTGAAGGCAAGATTGGTCCTCCAATTGTTGGGGACTATGGCTGCTACGATTGTTAGTCCCCCTGGTAGGGTTACATATGAGGCCCCTTCAGTGGCTACTCTTCGCCCAGTGGTCTCTTCAACGTCTTCCACTTTCTCACCCTATTCTGCTCACAGACCAGTGCAGACAGGATCTCAGTTGGTGGCTTCACACCAACAACCTCAGTGTGGGAAAACCCTTCGTTCTTTCTCCTCCGGTTGCCACAGTGACAACGGATGCCTCCCAGATTGGGGGGGGGCATTATCTAGGCAGGACAGTCCAAGGCATGTGGCAAGAGCACGAGATGCATTTGCATATCAATTTCCTGGAGATGAGAGCAGTGCTACTAGCGTTGCAAGCACTTCAGAGTTTTCTTCCTCTCAGGACTATTGCAATCCACTCAAACGATATGTTGGTGGTATGGTATCTGAACAAACATGGAGGAACCAGGTCGTATCTCCTTTGCAGAGAGGCCATGCGAGTGTGACAGTGGGCAGTGTCTTCCCAGCATTTTCTGGTAGCAAAGCACATTCCGGAGAAGTCCAATGTGATTGCAGGCAGGCTAAGCAGAGCTATTCTGATGCCTCACGAGTGGTCCGTGAACTGTCAAGTTGCAGAGCAGATTTTCCGCAGGTGGGGTCAGACTTGCTGCAACCTTTTTGTCAACCCCCTCATTGCCAAATGCAGCAGCTACTTCACCCTTATCCCCCCTCAGGGGGAGTCACCCAGGGACGCTCTAGTCCACGATTGGCCCTCCGGTTCCTTTGCTGTCAAAGGATATTCAGAAAGCGCAATCCTTGAGAAGCAAAATGATTCTGATTGCTCCACACTGGCCTTGTCAAATTTGGTTCCCCTTTCTCCATCCCTATCTCGTGGATGCTCCTTGGATTCTGGACCCACAACCAGACTTACTTACTCATATGTCATGGCAGCTCCATCCCTCTCTTTGGACCCTCTGGTTGACAGCTTGGCTACTCCACTTCCGTCATTAGTTAGGCTTTACCATTTTTCGCCGGATGTGGTTCATATTCTATCTTCCTCTCATAATCCTTCGACCAGGAAGATTTATTACAGCAAATGGAAGAGATTCTCCATCTGGATACATGCCAAACAGATTGACCCTTACACAGCTCCAATCTCGTCAGTATTGGAGTTCCTCTCTATGCTTTTCAGCCAGGGATCCACTGCCGCAACCATTAAAGTCCACTTGGCAATTTCTACCTTTCACATCGCAGACGAACCTAGTCTAATGGCACATAGACTTTGTAAGGCTTTCCTGAAAGGCACTTTGTTGCTTCATCCTCCTGTCTCTGAACCTGTTATGCCTTGGAACTTAAACTTTGTTCTACAGGGACTTACTTCACCCCCCTTTGAGCCTGCAGCCACTTGTGATATAAAATTCTTAACTTGGAAGACTGTCTTTTTGGTAGCCATCACTTCAGCCAGACGTGTTTCGGAGCTTCAAGCTTTATCAATTAAACTACCTTATTTGATTTTTCATAAGGGCAGGGTTTCTCTCAGACCAAATCCTTCCTTTCTTCCCAAAGTAGCGTCAGTTAGTAACCTTAACCAATCCTTTGAATTACCAGTGTTTTTTCCTCAGTTCTTGAACAAGGCAGAATTCAAATTTCATCAGCTGGATGTGCACAGACAATTACGATTTTATTTGCACAGAACGAAGGACCTCAGAAAATCTGATCAGTTGTTTGTTTCATTTTCGGAAAACAGAATTGGGTCTTCTGTTTCCAAAGTCACGTTGTCTAGGTGGATTTCACGTTGTCTAGGTGGATTTCCAGTTGTATTTCTTTCATTTATACTTCAGGGGGAAGAGATTTACCATTCTGAGTGAAGGCTCACTCTACCCGGTCTGTATCTACGTCTACAGCTTTTCAGGCCAGATTGTCTATGGATGATATTTGTGCTTCGGCTACTTGGGCATCTCCTCACACCTTTGTTACTCATTACAAGTTAGATGTGGTATCTAGAGGCAGGTCTTCCTTTGGTTCCACAGTGCTCAGGAATATATTCCACTGAGCCTCCCAGGATTTAGGTGCTGGGGACGCTGTCCCACAGGTAAGAATGTAGGTGAGATTGGACTATATAACATCAAGAAGTTATATACTTACCATAACGTTCGATATATGTAGTCCATCTTGCCTCACATTCTTACTTACCCCACCCCCCCCACCTTCCCCCGTCCTGGAGGGATCTATAAGGTTAGGCCTGGTTTCAGAATTCCCTTCATTCTTGGTTTGTTCTTCCTTCCTTAGGTGGTGTTATGCATGGAGAGCGAGTGCTGGTGCTCGCAGCAAACGAGATCTGGGGATAGAGAGCAGTGCAGCATGGGATACCATCCAATTGAAAGACTTTGAGCTAAAGTATGGCCGAGTCGGAGCCGAAATTTGGCTCCGAACTCATGGGTAAGAATGTGAGGCGAGATGGACTACATACATCAAACGTTATGGTGAGTACATAACTTCTTGTTCTGCAAGCTCTGACAATGTCACCTTTCAAACTTGTGACCTCAAGTATTTGTCATGGAAAACCTTGTTTTTGGTCGCCATTACTTCTGCCAGATGTATTTCTGAGCTTCAAGCTTTATGCGTCAAGAGTCCATACTTGATTTTTCATAGAGATAAGTGTCTCTGAGAACTAATCCATCATTTCTGCCCAACGTGATCTCTGAAATGTCCATTAATAAAGCCATTGAATTGCCAGTTTTCTTTCCCAATCATTCAAACAGAGGAGAGTATTAATACCCTAGATAGCCACAGGCAAATTCGTTTTTACTTAAACAGGACTAAACCCTTTCATAAATCTGACCATTTATTTTTTTCCTTTTCTGGACCTAGATTAGGATCTGCTGTTGCTAAGGTCACATTAGCTAGATGGTTGAAGGACTGTGTGACCTTCATTTATGCACAACGTAATATCTCTTTGCCTACTACCATGAATGGTCATTCAACAAGGTTGGTGGCAACATGTCCTTCAAGGATGCATCTGCAGTCTTTACATATGGGTTGTCCTGCCTCAGGCAGCCCTTCGGTCGGCCAGATTCCAAAGTCTGGGTCCGGTGTCGGCTGATGTCACCCTTCTCCCCGACGTCAGAGCACCTGGGGTATAAAAGCGTCAGCCGATGCCATCTTCCTCAGTCTTTCTTGCCGCGCGGTGCCCGAAGCAGAAGCAGTTCGCAAGTGCCGGTCGGCCAGCTCCTGTGATTTCAGCTGCCGAAGTCTTCAGAAAAGCTAAGTACCCCGTTGGGGACTCTTTCTTGCCTCAGCCGATGTCAGATCAAACGGTTAAAGTTAATTGTTTAAATTGTGGGAAACAAATACCTCATAAGGATTTCCACTCTTACTGCTTACCTTGCCTAAGCCCAGACCACGACGTCTCGGCTTGTACAGCCTGTGCTTCCTTCAATAAACGCACTCTTAGGCGTCGGGCAGAGTTTGCAGAGGAATATTTTGGGCAAATTTACTGCTATAAAATGCCGTCGGAGCTTCCGACAGCTCATTTACCCAAAAAACGTAAGGAAAAGGACCGACACACGCGGTCCGCGGTTCCGGCCGACTCCACGCCCAGGCCTACCACTAGTGTCTCGGTCTCTCCTGAAACCGAATCTCTACCGGTTCTGACCGATGACACCGCACAGCCGGTACCTTCGGTACCGGAGGCTTCCACTGGGTTGGTCTTAGAATTACCTTCTGAAACCGGTGCTCCGGAAATATCCAACACCATTTCTGTGGATAAAACTACCCCAGCACGTGGGGCAGCCAGGTCTCCTGTATCCATGTCCATTAAGGCCTTTACTCGTGCTAAAGCTGCTAAACAGCCAAAATCTCTCCCTCCCAAGGCTATTCCTCAGGGATCCTCTACAGGTTCACAAATTTTAAGCTTAGCTGAGGAACTTATCTCCTTAATCAGGGGCTCTCAGCCACACCCAGACAGGGGCTCTCAACCCCCTCCAGGCAAAAGGCCCAGGGTTGAGCAGACAGATCCCCAGTCCTCTGATGAGGGCTCAGATGACTCTGCCCTTTCAGATTACCAGGAGGAGGCCTTTCCGGCCTACGAGGATTCTGATGCAGAGGAATCTATTCCCTCGGCCTCCCCCCCTGAAGAGTTGTCCTTTGGGGAGACCCTTCACTCCATGAGAGAGCATTTTAAATGGCAAGGCCAGGAATTCTCTGATTCCAGGAAGAGGTTAAGGACTTTTTTGCATTTGCCTCAGCATAGACCTTTGGCTATTCCTCCTGTTTTAAATGTTATAGAGGATGTGTACTCAGAGTCTAGTATTTCCCCAGACTCCCTTCCTCCGGCTCCTGTCAAACCCGACAGGTACTACAGGGTCCCAGACACGCATCTATTCCTTTACAAGGGCCACTCGGCTGACCCAGAAACTATTTCCCAGGGGCCTAAAGGGGTTGCAACCTCTGCTACTAAGAATCCACTTCCTTCTGAAAGGGAATCCAAGGCCTTAGAGAGATGGGGTAAAAAAGTGTACACTTCTTCCACTCTTTCTATGAGAGCATTGAATTGTCAATTCCATATGATACAGTATCAAGAATATCTGTTAGATACACCATCCTTTTCTTAGGTCCTACCACCCCCAGCTTGGCTGTGGTATTCTACCCATATGTAAGGACTGCAGATGCATCCTTGAAGGACATAGTACAGTTTTGTACCTACCATAAATGTAGATGTCAGATAGGTATGCATCTGCAGTCAGGCTTTCCCTCCCTCCTACCCCTCTGTGGTATTCCTTGGGTATTTATCCCTCTTTCTAGCTAGCTGGGGTTATCTATTATGGTGTATTTGTTTTATATTACTGTGCATGTTTGGAATTTTTTGCATCTCTCCAAATTTAGCCTTCATTAGAGGGCACCTGGCATCTGGGGCAAGCAAAAGTGAGGAAGATGGCGTTGGCTGACGCTTTTATACCCCAGACACTCTGACGTCGGGGAGAAGGGCGACATCAGCCGACGCCGGACCCAGACTTTGGAATCCGGCCGACCGAAGGGCTGCCTGAGGCAGGACAACCCATATGTAAGGACTGCAGATGCATACCTATCTGACATCTACATTTATGGTAGGTACAAAACTGTACTTTCTGCTGCTTTCCATGCCAGAGCTTCTTTACATGACATCTGTGCAGCTGTAACTTGGGCTATGCCTCATACCTTCATCAATCATTGCAAATTGGATTTGGCCTCCAGGGGAAGAGCATCTTTCGGTTCATTGGTGCTCAGGAATGTCCTTCCATGAGAGCCTCCCAGGAATAGAGGTAGCTGGGGACTCTGTCCCAAGCATAAGGAATGAACGAGGATTAACAATATCAGATAAAGAAGTTAGGTCTTACCATAACATTCCATCTGTATTGTTGATCCTCGTTCAGTCATTACGACCCTCCCTACTTCCCCCTGCTGTGGTTTCTAGTGGATCTTACCATCCGGTTCTCTTAGGTTATTTGACCAGAGGTAGCCTCTACCTTCTTTGACTTGCAAACTCAATCTGAGGTAACAAGGAAAGGGGGATTGTGGGTAAGAGTTTCGCTCGAGAGTTTGAAGCTGAAGTGAGCTTGGAAAATGTCCGGCTCGGTTCCGATACCCATGCGTAATGACTGAACTAGGATCAACAATACAGATGGAATGTTATAGTAAGACATAACTTCTTTTTTCTGACCTTTTTTGTGAAGTATGCACATTATAGGGATGATTCACTCCTGTATATTCTACCAGTTCCAAGCAAGTGCCTTAAGTTGTTTTAGCAATGCCGCCTCTAACTTCATGCCCTTTAGCTATACTGCTTCTGACACCATGTTGCTCATCCTTCTCTAACATAGATGACAACCAGGCAGGGTGTTACATTTAGATGCTTTAATACATAGAAACATAGGATGGATAGCAGCATCATAAAATTTAAACAAGCTGGTTAATAGACAGACTTTACATACATGTTTATATCTCAATAGCTAACTACAGAATGGCAGTGAGGCTCACATGTGCTCAGTATTTATACACTTGTGCAAGCCCTTGGATGGCTTCTTAAAGGTTACTTACACATACATTGATTTACAGAATGTAAAATTAATGAAGAAAAACTGTAGGCTATAGCTATAAACTATGTTACCCACACATGAGTTGGTTCAGCAATGCCCGTACTTATGGGAAGTCTATAAAGAAGTACTTTAGAATATGGATTGAAAAGGATTCTGTTATTTCAGCTAAAGATATATGGGAAAAGACTAAAAAGATAATACAAAAACTGAGAAAATAGAAGCTCTTGTCTATGCATGTGGATAGCAAGATGCAAGCAGTAAAAATGTTTGTAGCCCCTTTAGTTTTATATACAGGTCAGGTATATTTTTATCATCCAGAGGAGAATTTGTGTACATTAATTAATGAAGAGTAGAAGAATATTATTTGGGAGTGGAAGATGGCAAGAATCAAATGGGATAAGTTGATCCTCCTGACAGAACAAGGAGTTTTAGGATAAATGATTTGAAGGAATATTTCAGAGCTGCACAGTTAAGGCTTTTCTGCATAATAAATGCAGAAAGCTAAAATTCAAAGTGGAAAGGGATGATTAAGAAGTAGAGGTAATCCAGGAAATAAGGAAAGATTGGGATTTTGAACACAGATCCTTAAGGAGAATAGCAACCATACAGAACAAATTTTACATTACTTAAGACCGAGGTGGAAAGTTTCAAAGCCCCCATGCTAAAGGATAACGCTGCCGAAGCTGCAAAATCCTTTACTAATGCACTCTACGGGTACCTACACGAATGCCTGGATCATGCTATCCCAAGCAAAACCAAGACTCACTCCTCCAAGAAAAGGAAACCAGTCTGGTGGACCCCTGCCATAAACAAACTATACAATACAAGGAGGAAACTAGTACAGAAGAGAGCAAAATCCCAAGAAGGTAAGACATCCCTGATCAGTGTCAGCAAGAAACTACGATCTCTCATGAAATCATCCAAGGCTAGCTTTGAAAGAAAAATTGCCAAGGACTCCAAAGATAACCACAAAGCATTCTTTAGCTATGTCAAGAATCTAAGTGGCAGTTCTCAGATCTGTTCGGAGTTGGTGCAGAATGGCACAAAATCCCCTGAACCGACCGATATCGCCAACATCCTGGCAGACAGGTTCAGTGCAGACTTCACCCCTCCTCTCACCCCCCAAAAGGGCCCTTAACCATACCAGAAGAATGTAGTGCCCCTGAAATTACAGACACTCTGGTTAAAACAGCCCTCTTCAAAGCCAAAAACACAGCATCAGTGGGACCGGACGGTGTCCCAGGCTGTGTCCTACACGAGCTCAAAGATGAACTAACCCCTCACCTAAACACACTGTTCAAACTCAGCCTCTACACAGGCTACATGCCCATAGAGTGGCACACAGCAACAGTTATTCTGCCCCACAAAGGTGGAGCCACAACAGACCCCGGGCACTATCACCCTATAAGCCTGTCTAGCTTGATCTGCAAGGCTATGGAACACATCATCATGGATCTCATTAACAGAGACATTGGGAACCTCCAAACACTGGACCCTACCCATTTCAGCTTTGTTAAGGGCAAATCATGCCTCCTAAATCTTGTGGACTTCGAGACAGTTACCAAGGCTATAGACGATGGAAAGGTGGTCCACACAGCCTATCAAGACCTCGCAAAGGCCTTCAACATCATTCCCCATTCTGGTATTACAGACAAGCTCACCAGCCAGAACATAAACCCCTATGTCACGAGATGTGTTGCCATCTGGCTCACGGACACAGAACCCACATAGTAAGAGTTGCGAGAGCTAGGTCTGATTCTAAACCAGTTGCAAGTGGCGTTCCCCAGGACTCAGTTCTAGGACCCCTCTGTTCGGCGTATACTTCTCAGAGGTACAGGCAAGCACAGGAGGTCTATGGCTGACCAACTTCGCAAATGACTGCAAACTAGGGGCTATAATTGACTCGCCGGCTGACAAAGACATCCTCCAAAAGGGTGTCACTGAGACAGATACCTGGTGTCAAAACCATGGCCACAAGCTAAATGCCAAAAGGTGCATAGTCATCCCCTTTGGAAAAAACAAAGTACCCACAAACTACCACATAGGTGGTAGTCCCCTAAATATGGAAGACATAATAAGGGATCTGGGGACCCAAGTAGATAGTAATCTCTTCGTTGATAATCACAGTGCCAAAGTGGTTAGAAAATCCTTCTATGTGGCCCACCTAATTACAAAAGGATTTGCATCCAGATCAAAAGAGGTCATTATGCCCTCTCTACGCATCACTCATCAGACCCATCATAAAGTACAACTCCCCATTTGGGATGTACCTTACAAGACACCTGCAACAGCTGGAAAGACCACAGAAGTACCTCATCAAGAGGATCACTGGCCTCAAACGAATGCCTTATGCAGCTCGACTGAAGAAACTCCAGCTGTACTCGGTTGCATCCCACCTACTCAGAGGTGATCAATGCCTGACATACAAGGCCATGTCCAGCCTAGAATTGATGGACATGCTCCACCTAAAGAAAACCATATCCCCTTGACCCACACGCTCTAGAGATCTAAACCTCACCGCAACAGTAAATAGGATGTGCTGGAGGGATAGATTCCTGTCCCAGAGACTTCCCATGCTCTGGAACAAGATTCCAATCTACATTAGGCAGAGCTCCTCACTAGCACTCAAGAGAAACCTTGACGAGTGAATGGGAAATAGAAAATTTACCCCGGGGATCACTTCAATGGCTCTGCTGGACAGAGGCACAGTGAACTAATCTAAGGGAGCAGCAAATGCCAACACAATTCCGGCTAGGCTTATAAATGCCTTTGGGCAGATAGCCTAGTACCTATGAACGTATGAACCTATTTCTACCACAATAATACAGGGTAGTAAGGGAAAGGAAGGATAGAAATGGAATGCCATCGTGGAAGTATCGAATAGAGAAAACTATAAAGCAATTAAGACCAGAAGTGCCACTGTTAGAAGAGTATAGGCGAGAGAACAGATCAGCAAAAATACTCAGAAAAATAGATATGACTTAAGCAGTGCACAGTATTAGAAAAGATTAAGATCTATCTTGCACTATTGCAGATAAAAGTAAAAATCTCAGCACAGGCAGAGAAACTTAGAAGATATGCAGATAAATATAAAGGAAAATTACAAAATAAACAATTTATTGATGACCCCAACAAGTTCTATAGAGAACTGGGAAACAAGGCAAAATGAATTGAAAGACCACCCAAAAAAGAAATAGATACAGTTTGGACAAATATCTATGAAGATCCTGTGGAGTATAACAAAGATGCTAAATAGAGGTAGTAGTAGTAAAAGAAAGAATAAAACGTTCAAATATACAGGATATGAAATGGGATGAAGTAACAGCCAGAGTGATTGAATGAAATAGTTAAGAAAAGCCTCCAAATGGAAAATCCCAGACCCAGATTGCAGTACCTAATTTCTGGCTAAAAGTGTTAATATCTTTGTATGAAGATTTAGCCATGAGTAAGAACTATTTATATGCACACCCCAAACAGGCACCAGCCTGGTTAACAACAGGAAAAACAATGCTCCTAATTAAGAATGAACCTGCAAGTTATCCTAAAAATTATAGACCAATAACTTGCCTTCCAACGACATATAAACTATACACCTAAATTGATGCCAACATAATTTATAGTCGTTTAGAAGAAAATTGAATCATGAAAGTCACATGGAACAACTGATCATTTGTTGCTAAATGAAGTCATAATGGAGAACTGTAAAAAGAGGAAGAATCTAAGTATGCCATGGATTGACTATGACAGTATCCCACATTCATGGATTAGAGTTCTTAAAAATGTATAAGATACACCCTTAACTGATCAATTACATTACAATGACCATGAAACAGTGGCAGACCACTTTGCAGTTAAGCCATGATAAAGGGCAAATTATTATTTCAGGGATAAAAATTCAAAGGGGGATATTCCAGAGTGACTCCCTGTCACTGTTGCTATTCTGTCTTGCCCTTAACTCATTAAGCTGTCTACTTAACAGATTAGGCCATGGCTATAATTTGGCTCCTAGAAAACAACAAAGTGTAGAGACGTCTCATCTTTTCTTTGTCAGTTAAAACTGTGTAGTTCATCAGATGAGGAACTGAAAGTCAAAACTTCTTCAGATGATATAAGAATGTCGCCTGGTCCCGATAAATGTGCAAAAGCAGCCTTTAAAGCAAGAAAGCTGGCACCAAGAAAACGTCAGTTTGGGATAAGAATGTGATGTAAAAGAACTTCAGCAAGAGGGAGTGTGTAAATATTTGCGAATTGATGAAGGATCAGCAATAAAACATGCGCAAATGTGAATAAAATGTAGTAAGGAATATTTTAGAAGACTTAAATTAATTCTGAAAACAGCGTTGACATCTTTGAAAAAAATTCAAACTATAAACCAATTTTCTCTTCCTGTCCTAACTTAACAGTTTTGGAGTGATGGACTGGCCTCAAAAGGTGTTGGATAAATTAGATAGGAAAACAAAAAGTTTGCTTCATGCTGAAGAAATATTTAAAAAAATCAGTGCATACCAATTTTATATGTTCCCAGTTCCGAAGGAGGTATGCGCCTCCTTGAAACTGACTGCATGTATAGATCTGCAATCGTAGGACTTGCCTATATCTGCTGACCTCACAAGACCCAAACATAGTGATAGTTTTGAAACATGAGGAGAATAAATCTAAGATGACTTCCCTGCTTAGTCTAGCGGAAGCATATCTGTGTCAGGCGGGAATGGAAGTCAAACCAGAAGTTGATAAAAATTAGGCAGCAAATGAATATGCCAAATAAAAAAAAATAAATAAATAAAAGAATGTAGGGTGAAAGATCAGATGAGAAGGCAAGAAATGTGGAAAATGAGTAATTATAGTTGCAAGTTTAGAAGACTCCTGGAAGAACCTCATGTTGATCAGGATTGAATGCAGGAATGGTTAGAGAGGTGAATTCAAATCAAAAGAGGAAAGGTTAATATTGATGGTAATCCAACACAAAGCACCTCGAATACCAGCAAAAGTAGGCACACAGTTTATTCAAAAAGCTGAACAGTTCACACAAATTCACGTTAACGCTGAATATAAAACAACTACGTTTTCGTCCTGAACTTCATCAGATGGTGATCATCTGTTTAATTACTCACTTATATACCCTTAAACCAATTTGAATTGACCAATAGTAAAATTTCTCCATTTATATGAGTGTAAATGTATGTGAAAATGCATTCAAATATATTTAAAATCCCTAAATAGTAAAATGGACTTACTATGTATAAATATGAATAAAATGTTAAACCACATTAAACAATAACATCAATAAAACATAAAAACATCTTGTTAATAACATTGTATACATATAAAATATAAAATATATAAAGTGCATAATGTTATATAAACAAACAGACGTAGTTCCATCTACTGGCAGTAATGAATATTGCACTCATTTGTCATAATTTTGCAGATCTCAATTTTAACACTGGGGTAAGGGAGATCATATCATTTAACCCAGGGGGCTTACTGGCTTCCAAAACAATTTGCCAGTATGACTCCCTGTATTCCATCAGCGTTTCCCACATCCCACCCCTAGGATCAATAGGTACAACCTCCAGTATAAAAAAAAAAATGAAATTTTGCTTCTAAACATACCTTAGTATGTTTGTATAGGGAATTAGTTTCACATTTC